>NC_062561.1:146422625-146726375 GCF_022837055.1 Prionailurus viverrinus
TGTACAAACCTTAGCTCTCTCTTGCCATCATTGGCTTTGGTCTTGGCTCCCTATGCTACTTAAGAAAATTTCTCTCTTATTCTGGCCCACAAACAACAAATGTGTCAGGATCTTCCTAACATCCCAAACTCTTTTCAACCAGGATTGGATGAAGACTAAAGAAATCTGAAGTATAGCATAACCAACCAGTCATTCTGAGATGGGTGGTTTGTCTAAAATCACTGATGACCTTCCAGGTGATGGTTTGATAGTTTGGAAATTTTAAGGGCCCTTTATTTTATTTATTTATGGATTTATTTTTATCTTTTTAAAAAGAAAAAGAGAACGAGGGGGTAGAGGGGCAGAGGGGGGGAGGGGAGAGGGAGCGACAGAGGGAGGGAGGGAGAGAGAGAATCTTAAGCAGGCTCCACACCCAGATGTGGGGTTGGATCCCTCGACCCTGGGATCATGACCTGAGCTGAAATCAACAGTTGGACGTTCAACCAGCTGAGCCACCCAGGCACCCCAAAGTCCCCTTATTTTATGTCTATCTGTCTGTCTCTATAAATAAAATTATTTTTGCACCCATACCAAGTTCACATTCAGGGGCTCAGGTGATTGACCTCAGCTGAGTCTGAGTGCCCTGTGAACTCTTGCAAAGGGGTGGTGTTTAGCAGGAAATAAGGTCTATTTCCTGATCTATGAGTGTTTTGTCCAGGTCCTGATAACTGTGTGATGTTACATGCCCTGTCCATGGAAAAGAGAAGACTTCACTTTTTAGAGTGAAAACATGAGGGAAATTGGGAGACAGGGAAAGAATGGGCCTAGGAAAGGTTGATTAAGGGGATTCAGCTGATAATACAGTGTATTTCCCTTGGGGTTTTCATTTAATTCACCTGCCCAATTCTAGATTTTATTCAGAGACATTCTAAGTATAATTAGACCACTTATAGGTGATCAAAATAAACCAGGTTTGCATTTTTTTTTAAATGTTTATTTTTGAGACAGAGAGAGACAGAGCATGAATGGGGGAGGGGCAGAGAGAGAGGGAGACACAGAATCGGAAGCAGGCTCCAGGCTCTGAGCCATCAGCCCAGAGCCTGACGCGGGGCTCGAACTCACGGACCGCGAGATCATGACCTGGCTGAAGTCGGACGCTCAACCGACTGAGCCACCCAGGTGCCCCCAGGTTTACATTTAATAACCAAAATAGAAGGCTAGGATTAGGATGCACATTTTCTACATGTTTTCCATAGTTTTGACCTCAACTTTAAATTCACTTTCAAAAGCAGAGATTCCACAACCTGATTCTGTGGTCTGAGAGGTTATTGGTCTCACTTTGCAATATTCTAAGGGTGGGCAGCTATTGTATTTTAATTGAAAAAAAAATCCCAGAAGAGAACAGTACTAGAATAGGTTTCTGGGATTTGGGGACTTGCTTGAAACTTTATTTAATTGCTGTTTTGCATGACTTTTCATATTGAATGTTCCAAACACTGAGCATCCTAATTTTGTTAGTGGAAGTGTTTACTTAATATGGCAATTTACTTTAGTTTCTGGTAAGGAGCATGATGTGCCCCAAACATTATCAGGTACATATGCCCATTCAGCTCTCACATGGATATATTACATAGCTAATTTCCCCTAGTTTTTCTTGCATATGTTTCAATTAAAAGCAGGCAGGTTCGTTTGATCATTTATCTCAGCCACAGGGATTTTTCAATGCTAATATTGATTTTTTTCTAAATGCTAATATTGATTTATTTTTTAGAAGTCAATTTCAGAGGGCCGCCTGGGTGGCTCAGTCAGCTGTGCGTCTGACTCTTGATTTCAGCTCAGATCATGATTTCACGGTTTGGGTGTTTAAGCCTACATTGGGCTCTCTACTAATGGTACAGAGACTGCTTGGCATTCTCTCTCTCTCTCTCTCTCTCTCTCTCTCTCAAAATAAATATAATATAAATAAACTTTAAAAAAAGTCAACTTCAGAAAAAAAAATTTTAAGAAAGAACTTGGTAAAATTTTTGAAATTTTGGGTGGGAGAGATAGATAGTTTCTATTATCATTAAAAGAAAACAAAGTGAAAATTTTCCACGTCAAACAAAAACAGTATCACCAATATTAGTTAAATAAATATTTTTCTGGAAAAATTTTACTGATTCTTCTCAAAATATGAAAACTGCATTTATTTGATGGTGAAATTTTTGTGCTTGTGAAGGATTATCTCCAACTTTCTTTTTAATGAATAAACTTCCTAAGTCTTAATAACTGAGTCTTAATAACTCAAGAATCTGAGACATTAAGATAAACTGAAAGAGCATAGGCTTTATAGCAAGAAAGAGTTGGACTGAAGACTGGATCTGCCCCTTACAAGCTGTATGTCTTCAGGCAAAAGTCACCCAAAAATTATTTTGCCTGGCATTAATATCCCTACACCAACTTTCTTTTGGGCAGTATTTGTCTGATAAATCTTTTCCTACCTTTTAAAAAAAATTTTTTTTTTACATTTTTATTTATTTTTGAGAGACAGTGAGACAGAGCACAAGTGGGGGAGGGGCAGAGAGAGAATGAGACACAGAATCGGAAGCAGGCTCCAGGCTCTGAGCTGTCAGCACAGAGCCAGACGCGGGACTCGAATTCACAAACTGTGAGGTCATGACCCGAGCCGAACTCGGACGCTTACCGATTGAGTCACCCGGGCGCCCCTCTTTTTCTACCTTTTCAATTATTCATCTTTCTCTGGTTTATTTTTTTCTAATGGAAAATTATTTTAAAATTTTATGTATAGTAAAATGGACTGTTTTTGGTGTACAGTTTTGTGAGTTTTGACAAATGCGTGGAGATGTGTATCTCTTGCTGCAATCGGAATACTTGACAGTTCCTTCTCCTGCCACAGACTTCCAGGCACCTCTCTGTGTAGTCAACCCTTTTACCCTCCCAACCCTTGTTCTCTGTGCCTATGTTTTGCCTTTCCCAGAGTGTCATTTATAGATTTATACAATATACAGTAGTCCCTCTTTGTCCATAGTCTTGCTTTCTGAGGTTTCAGTTATCTCTGGTCAACTTTGTCTGGAAGCAGATGATCTTCCTTCTGACAGGTCCTCAGAAGGTCATAGTAACCTGACAGTACATCACAGTGCCCATGTCACTCACCTCAGTTCATCTCATCACATAAACATTGTATCATCAGAAGTGTGATATTTCTATTGTTAATTTTCTGAGGAACCTCCCTAATGTTTTCATAATGGCTGTACTAATTTGCATTCCTACCACCAGTGTGCGAGGATTCCTTTTTCTCCACATCTTTGCCAACACTTGTTATTTCTTGTCTTTTTGATTTTAGCCATTCTGACAGGTGTGAGGTGATATCTCATTGTAGTTTCAATTTGCATTTCCCTGATGATTAGTGTGTTGAGCATCTTTTCATGTGTCTGTTGGCCATCTGTATGTCTTCTTTGGAAAAAAAATCTATTCAGATCCTCTTCTCACTTTTAATCATATTATTATTTTCTTAATTTTTTTAAATTTTTTATTTTGTTGGTATTAAGTTGTATAAGTTATTTGTATATTTTAGATATTAACCCCTTATAGGATACATCATTTGCAAACATCTTTGATTCAATAGGTCACCTTTTTGTTTTGCTAATAGTTTCCTTTGCTGTGCAAAAGCTTTTTATTTTGATGTAGTCCCAATAGTTAGTTTTTGCTTTTGTTTCCCTTGCCTGAGGAGACCTATCTAGAAAGAAGTTGCTATGGCTGTGTTCCCTTCTAGAATTTTTAGTTTCAGGTCTAACATTTAGGTCTTTAATCCATTTTGAATTTGTTTTTGTGTATGGTAGTTAGAAAGTGGCCCACTTTCAGTCTTTTACATGTAGCTGTCCAGTTTTCCCAGCACCTTATGATATCACTCATATGTGGAATCTAAAAAAAAAAATTGAATAAACAAACAAAAAGCAGACAGATATGTAAATAGAAAGAACAAATTGCTGGTTTCCAGAAGGGAGAAGGAGAGAGCTGATGGGCAAAATGAGTGAAGGTAAGAGGGAGATACAGGTTTCCACTTACAGAACGAATAGATCACGAGAATAAAAGGTACAGCATAGGATATATAGTCAATGACACTGTAATAGGCTTGTATGTTGATAGATGGTAGCATAGCATACTTGTGGTTAGCATGGCATACAGCATAAACCTGGCAAATGACTATATTGTGCACCTGAAACTAATGTAATGTGTGTCAACTATACTAAAAAAAAAAAAAAAAAGGTAAGTACAGTACAAAATTCTGCTTTGAGAGAGATCACAATCATACTTTTTAATATTATTATAATTATTCCATTTTATTACTAATTATTGTTGCTAATCTCTTACTGTGCCTAATTTATAAATTAAACTTTATAATTGATATATATGTACAGGAAAAAATATGACATATACAGTTTGACACTATCTGTAGTTTCAGGCATCCCCTGGGGGTCTTGGAGTGTATCCCCCACAGATAAGGGAAGGGGAATACTGTACAGGGTTTTGAGTCTGGTTTCTTTCACTTAGCACAACTTTGACATTCGTTCATGTTGATGTATATATTGATCGTTTTAACTTTTTATTGCTGAATAGTATTCCATTGTATGAAAGTACAACATTTTATTTATTAATTTACCAGCTGAAGGATCGTGGGTTGTTTTACTTTTTATCATTTAAGAATAACACTACTGTATGTCAACTATACTCCAATAATAAATTTTCTAAAAAGAATAACCCTGCTATAAACATTCATTAACATGGTTTGTTTGTTGACATAAGTTTTCATTTCTTTTAAATAAAACTTAGGAGTAGGATTACTAGTGTATATGGTGAGTGTTTACAAAAAGAAACAAAACACTAGGCTGTTTTCTGAAGTATCAGATCGATTTTGCATTTCATTAGCAATCTGAATGTTCCACTTGTTCCACATCTTCACTTGCATTTGGCATTGTTGGTTTTAAAATTGATTTTAGCTATATCAGTTAGTGTAGAATAATACTGCAGTGTGGTTTTATTTTGCATGTACTTAATGACTAATGGTATTGAGTATCTTTTTGTTTTGTTTTTAATTAAAAAAAAAATTAAAGCTTATTTTGAGGGAGAAAGAGAACATGAGTGGGGAAAGAGCAGAGACAAAAGGAGAGAGAGAATCCCAAGCAGGCTCCATGCTGTCAGTGCAGAGTCTGGAGCTTGATGTGGGGCTTGATAACCATAAGATCATGACCTGAGCCAAAATTCAGAGTCAGAAGCTTAACCAGCTGAACCACCCAGGTGCCCCTTGAATATCTTTTTGATGTGCTTGTTTGCCATTCCTGTATTTTCTTTGGTGAAATATCTTTTCAAATCTTTGCCCGTTTTTTAAGTGGATGCTTTGTATTCTCATTATTGGTTTTTGAAAGTTCTTTATATATTCTAGAAACAAGTCCTTTACCAGATATGTGATGTACAGACACTTTTCCTCAGTATGTGACTTCTCTTTTTATTCTTTTAATAGTGTTTCTCAAAGAGCAAAAGTTTTTAAATAATAAGAAATCCAGTTTATCAAAAATATTTTTGTACTGTACTTTTAGTATTGTATCAAAGAACTCTGCCTAGCCCAAGATCACAAAGATTCTTCCTAGATATTTTAAAGCTTTAATTTTTACACATTTATCTGTGATACATTTTCAGTTAATTTTTGTGTAAGGTATGAGTATGGGTTCAGGTTTATTTTATTTTATTTTATTTTTTGCATGTGGATGTCCAGTTCATCCAGCAAAATTTGTTAAGAGGTTATTCTTTTTTGATGGAGTTACCTTGTACCTTTGTAAAAAATCAATTGGCCATATATGAGTGGATCTATTTTTGGGCTTTCTTTTCTTTTCCATTGATCTATTTTTCTGTCCTTTCACCAATACCACACTGTCGTGCTTATTGTAGCTTTATATTAAGTCTTAAAATCAGAGTGTAAGTCTCTCAACATTGTTCTTTTTCAAAACTGTGTCAGCCATTTCTCTGCCTTTCCATATAAATTTTAGAACCAGCTTGTCAATACCCACAAAAGTTGGAATTTTAATTGGCATTCTTTTGGATCTATATAGTTCAGTTTGGGGAGAAGTAGCATCTTAATGAATCTTCCAATATGTGAAAAGGTGTAACTCTCTACTTTTGTATGTCTTGTTTGCTTTCTTTCATCAGTGTTTTTTATAGTTTTAAGCATACAGATCTTCTATATAGTTATTAAATTTTTACCTAAATGTTTCAGGTTTTGATGCTATTATAATTAGTATTTTTAAAAATTTCATAGCTATTGTAGAGAAATAGAAATACAGTTGATTTTTATACATTGGCCATATATCCTGAGACCCTGCTAAATTCACTTATTAGTTCTAAGAACTTCGTTGTAATTTTGAGGCTTTTCTGTGTTGACAATTGTGTCATCTGTGAAAAAAGATGGTTTTATTTTTTCCTTTCTAACCTGTATGCTTTTTTCTTCTTTCTCTTGCCATATTACACTGGCTAAGACTTCCAGAATAACGTTGAATAAGCGTGATGAGAGTTGTGGTGGCTAATTTTATATGTGAACTTGACTAGGTCATGGTACTAGGGTATTTGTCAAACATTATTCTAGATATTTCTGTGATGATACTTTTTAGATGAGTTTCACATACAAATCAGTAGACTTTGAGTAAAGCAGATTACTGGCCATAATGTGCATGTGCCACATTCAATCAGTTGAAGGACTTAATAGGATAAGACTGACTTTCCCAAGCAAGATGAAGTTCTGCCAACAGACTGCTTTTGAATTCTAAATGCAACTCTTCCATGGGTCTCTAAGCTGATAGTGTGCTCTGCATATTTTGGACTTGCCAAACCTGCTACAATCATGTAAGCCAATTCCTTAAAATAAATTTTTCTCTATCTATCTATCTATCTATCTATCTGTCTTTCTATCTCAATGCACACACACACACACACACACACACACACACACACACACATCCTGTTGGTTTTGTTTCTCTGGAGAACCTTAATTAGTACAGCAGACAACACCCTTGCCTTTTCCCTGATCTTAGAAGAAAATCATTCAATATTTTTCTATTAAATGTAATTAATTGTATTTTCTATTCAATAAAAGGTTAGCTGTGCATGCCCTTTACTAGATGCTTCTTAAGGAAATTCCCTCCTTTGTTAGCTTGATGAGAATTTTTTAAAAATCATGAATGGATGTTTAATTTTGTCAAATGCTTTCTATGCATCTATGGAAATGGTCATAGGATTGTTCTTCTTTACTCCATTAATATGGTGAATTACATGGATTAATTTTCAAATATTGGACCAAGTCTGCAATCCAGGGATAAATTGCACTTGGTCATGATATATTATCGTTTTAATATATTTTTGCTTTAATTTTTATATTCATTTTCATGAAGGATATTAATCTACAGTTTTTTTCCTTGATATTTTTCTGGGAACATGAATAGTCTTGGACCTTTTTATATAGATCTTCAATTTTTTTATATCTTTTTTCCTTCCCTTCTTCAGATTGGGTAATTTCTTTATTGGTCTATATTCAGGTTTTCTTTATTGAAATTTATTTAGTTTTTTGTTTACTTCTTGAGAGAGAGAGAGAGCAGGGGAGAAGCAGAGAGAAAGGAAGAGAGAGAATCCCAAGCAGGCTCCACACTGTCAGGTAAAGCCTTATTCAGGGCTGATTTGACCTGATTTGAAATCAAGAGTCAGATGGTTAACTGACTGAGCCATCCAGGGGCCCCTATATTCAGGTTTTCTAATGTGTCCCTTTGTTTTATTCATTCTTTCAGAGAGCCCATCCAATGAATTTCTCATTTCACATAATTGTATTTTTTAGAGTTTCTACTTGGTTCTTTTTTTTTTATGTGTATCTGTAGAGAACTTCTATTTTTTCATTAATTTCAAGAGTACTTAACTTTACCTCCTATAGCATGTTTATAATAACTGCTTTAATATCTTTGTCTAATAATCCAATATTTGGGACATTCTGAGATTGGCATCTCTCTTTTCCCTTGAGAATTGGTCAAATTTTCCTGGCTCTTGGTTTGCCAAATGATTTTAAATTATATCCTGGTCATTTGACTATTAAGTCATGGAATTCTGGGTCCTGTTAAAATTCTGAAGACAACGTTGATTTTGCTGTTTGTGTATCTTAGCAGGCTGTCAACTCATGAGGTTCAGACTGCACATTCTGTCTCATCTTCTGTATGTGGTGTTTCCAATGTCAGTTTAATTTTCTAAGCATTTGCTTTGTTGCTTTGCATCTCTCCTTTGCTTGCACTTCTCAGGGGTTACTCTGAGATTTGGGCAATATTTTAAATTGCAGTTCTCAGAGTTTTTGCTAGGCTGGCTTGGATCTGTCTGGACATTCACAGCTTAGGGGTTAGCCTGGGACTTGTATCTGTTTGTATACAGAAGGAGGGGATCCATTTCTCCAACTCTCTATGATCCAGGAGTTCTTGCATGCTCTCTGGATCTCAGAGGCTCCTTTTCCTGGTCTTCTTCCTAGAAAGACAGGGTTTCTCTTGGAGTTTTAACCTCTTGCTGTGCACATAGTTCCATGTGACGGGGACTACCCTTGAGACAAAGCAGTGGAAGAAAAGCAAGAAGAAAAACAGACAGACAAACAAACAATTGAACGTATATTCCTCCACAGGCTTCAAATCACAGTGTGTCCTTTTTCCAGTTGCGCTGACCAGAAACGTGTTTTTTGGATTTTATTGTTTGTTTTCCTCAAAGTTTTAGGCTGCCACCGCAGTGCAGGTCCATGACTGGGACCATCCTTGGGGCAGGACTATGAAGAAAAAAAAGAAGGAAAGAGAAAAAAAAAAGCAGAGGATCTTTCCCCATCTTCTTTAACCTTTAACTCACAGAGACCCCTTTTCCTGGTTGTCTGACTAAACAGGGTCTGATCCCAGTGGTTTTTGTTGTCTGTGCTTCTTACTCAATTCCACAGTGGGACAACCCTTGGGACAAAGCTAGGAGATAGAAGAAGAGAAACTAGGAAACTTACTCCCACAGAAGTTTTTCTTCAAGTTTGCTACTCTTTCTAATATGCTACTATTTGTTATGTTTTCAGAATCCTAGGATAGTTGCTTTTTAAATTTTGTTTTTTTAGTTTTAATTGATGAGAGACATAGCCTTAGTGGGCTTACTTCATGTGGGCTGGCACCAAAACTAGAGTGTTCGTGTGTTTAAGAACCTTATGTGTGTTTTCCAATATTACTGTACTTTAAAAGTCTAGTCCATAATTTTTGTCTTTAAACCAGAGAGTTTAATCTGTTTACTTTTATTTTGATGACTGAGACATTTCCATTTTTTCCTACATTGTTTTTGTGCCTGTTTGTCTTACCTTTTTGTTTCTTCCTGTAGTATTCTTGTACATCTTAAGGAATGATATAACTTCTATGAGACTCTTTTTTAAATCTCTAAAATGGAGATAAAGGAATCTAACTAGAGTGTTGCTATAAAGATTAATAAGGTAAGATATTTAACATAATTAGCACATTCCCAGATACAGTTAATTTAATACTATTCATTGAGTATCTAGTATGTGTTCCATAACAGAACAGATGTAAATTACTGCTCTAATGGAGTTTACATTGTACTGGGCAAGATACTAATAAGCTAAATAAATAAGTAAACTACATAGTCTGCTATGGGAAAAATAAAGCAGGGAATGGGCTAGGTAGAACAGTCGTAGGGTAGAGGTAGCAGTTGTAAACTGGAGAGTTTTTTTCTGCATGAGAACTACTACGGCTTTATTCTTCGTATGTTTCCTTTGTTTAGCACTTTATATATCATTTTGAAAAGCAAGTTGATTTCTCATATTTTATTTTTTTTCTTATTCATTGATTCAACAAGTGTGGGCCAGACTTGCCTTAGACTCTGGGGTATAGTGGAGAATAAAAACAGGTGTGGCATCCCTATGAAGTCTTTAGGGCTATTTCTACCTTATTTCCATATTATTGAAGTCCATGATACCAATTTGTTTATCTCTTTCACAAATATTTCTTGACTTTTACACTGCACCACACACTACAGTAATTGATAGGTTAGCAACATAGACATGGTCTCTCTTCTTATGAATCTTACAATTTAATGAGAAGACAAATGTTTAAATAAGCAGTTACCTACTCTGGCTCTTATAAGGAGATGATTGTAAGGAACAGGACTGGAGGAAGGAGGCCAATTAGGAGCAAGAAGAAGTAACCTGAGCAAAATGTGACGATGGCCTAGATTGGGGTAGAGGCATGTGGGAATAAAGGATGATACGAGAGAGAGAGAGAAACTATATTTTAGGAGGTAGATTTACAGTGCTGGGGAACATGGGTGATGGATGACACCACTCACAAAGGAGGGATGGGTTGAGTTCAGTTTTCAAGATCCTAAGTTTAGAGAGCAGAGAATGCAAGACATCCAAGTGTCATGTCTCTGAACCTCATGAGACATGCCAGAAATAGAAACATGGATTTGGAAGTTATCAGCAGTAAATAGTAACTGAAGCCATGGGAGTAGATGAGGTCATCCAAGCATATATAAAAAGGAAAGAGAAAATGGCCTAAAAGAGGATTTTGAAGCATTCCATCATTTAAGAGGGGAGAAGAACACTGTCTATTGAAAGCACTAAGAAAGGGGGTCCAGAAGTATAGGAGGAAACTCGGGAAACTCTCAGGCCCTGGAGCCTAGGGAGGGGTGGGTTTCAGCACTGTGAACATACAAATTGTTCGGAGAAGTCATGTAAGAAACACTGAAGTGTGCCCATTGGGTCAGCAACAGCCAGGCCATTTGTGTAGCTATGGTCAGTAAACAGAGTGTTGTGTGATGCCTGAAAGGGGGTTGAGGGGGTACACACAAAATTAATAATCTTGCCATTAATTGGGAAAGGAAGATAGGATGATTCTTAGAGAGAGAAATGGAAGGGAAGGAGGATTTTATTTTTCACTGTAATTGATTTCTTTTTAAGATGGAAAGGACTTGGATATTTTAGAAACTTATAGGGAAGAGCCAAAGGAGAGAGAAGATACAGGAAGAAGAGAATTGAAGGAACAAAGTCCCAGAAAAGCTGGGGGCGATGGAGGGATAAGAGACGGCTCTTCCTTTTTAACAGAAGTTATAAAGAACAAGATATGGTTATGGATTCAGATGTATTTTTAGTTTGGCAAGAAAAGGATATTTTATGGTTTCTATATTTTCTGTGAAGTTGGAAGCAAACTCCTCTGCTGACAGAGAGGGATTTCATAGCTTTAGAAAGAATGGAGAAGATTTGACTTCCTTCCATGGGGGATGGAAGAGTAGACTAGAGAAACATGTCAGGACAAGGAGAAGGCATGGAGGGTCCACTTGAGGCAAGCCAAGTTATATGATCTTCTCTAGCAGTGCTCGGCAACCTGGGTGCAAGTGCAAAAGAATCAGGCCAAAGTGGGATTTTGCCAGGTGTTAAAATGGAGAGACAGTAGGCAAAGAAATTGAGACTGTTGGTAAGAAAGTGATTGAAATGACTAAGAATAGAATCTAAGTTTAAGTAGGAAGAGAGGAGGCGAGTTCATGGAAAATGTGGACCAGAGGTTCCCATTAAGTTAAAGAACTGAAGTCTTGGGGATCTTCTAAGAGATCTGAAAAGATAGGATTTTGTTGGTCTGGCAATGGTTTTAGAGGAGGAGTGACTCTTGGTGTGGATAAATTCCTCGATGAGGCTGTTGGAGTACTTAGCTGAAGTGGAATTCAAGAAAGAGGCCAGAGTGTTACTTGGGGCATCCATATGGATGTAGAGTCACCTAAGATGAGAGTGGGACTTGAGGCAGAAGGAAAGACTGAATAAAATCCTAAAATTTTAAAGCCCAGATTAATAAATAAGAGCAATGAAGGGGAGATGGAAGGTATTGGAATCTGATGGCATATACATCAAAGGAGCTGATTTTTTTTTAACATTTTCTTATTGAAGTACCACATACATTAACAAAAGTATACAAATCTGATATATACAGATATTAATTGTCACATAGTGATTCTACTTATGTAGCCACAATTCAGTCAAGAAATATATTTCTGAAATCTCAGAAACCCCCTTCTCATACCTGTTCCCAATCGTTTTCTTTCCCCTTTCTATAAATAAAACCATTATCTGATTTCTAAAATCTTATATTAGTTTTGCCTGTTTTTTGAAATACAAATGGAATCATATACCATGTATTGTATTCTTTTAATTCTGGTTACCTAGGCACAATATTATGTTCATGAGATCCATCCATGTTGTTGCATATAGCAGGAATTCATTGATTTTTATTGCCAGGTAGTACAGTGTTTCATTATATGACTGCACCGCAATTTATTTGTCTTTGTACTGTCAACAGACATATGACTCCCCCACCACCAAGTTTTATCTATGATCATTCTATGATCATGTCTTTTGATGCATATATACTTCTCTGAGTTATATACCAAGAATAGAATTGCTGGGTCATAGAGTATGAATATGTTCAACTTTAGTAGGTAATACCAGTTTTCGAAACTATTGTATCAATAAACACTCCTGTCAGCGGCAAAGGAGTTTTGGTTGCACCATCTTCTGATCTCTGATATTGATATTATCATTCTTTTAAAATTTAACCATTCTGGTGGATGTTGTTTCAGTATTTCATTGTGGTTTAAATTTTATGTCCCTGATAATGAGGACGATAACGTTCTTTTATGAAGTGTCTGTTCAGATCTTTTGCCGTTTTATTTTTCTTTTGGGCACCTGTCTTTCTCTTCCTGACTTGTAGGAATTTTTCGTGTATTTTGGATATGAGTTCATTGGTGGATGTATGTGTAGCACATAGCTTATCCTATGTGGTAGTCTGATTTCTGATTTCCTTGCTGGTGTCTTTTGATAATCAGAGGTTTTTGTTTTAATGTAGTCTAACCTATGACTCTTCATGGTTTGTGATTTTTTTAGACTGTTTGAGATAATTGTGTACCCTAAGGTCATGAAGGTAGTCTGTGTCCAGTGTTGTTCAATAGAAATGTAATCTAAAATGCAGATGCTTATATCTGTATTGTCCAATGCAGTCGTCATTAGACATATGTGGCTCTTGAGCCCTAGAAATGTGGTATGACTGAGGAACTGGATTTTAAATTTTATGTAACTTTAATAAATTTAAATAGTCACATGTGCCTGTTCATTGTGCTGTTGGGCAGCTGTATTACCTAGATGCTTTATTAATTTACCTTTCAGATTATTTTCTGTGAGCCACTGGGAACTGGTGTTTGTTTATGGTATGAGGTATAGTTCAAATTTCATTTTTTTTCCATATGAATAGCCAATTGGCAGCACAGCATCATTTATCAAGAAGATTGCCCTTTATACACTGTTCTGTCACCTTTGTTGCATGTTAAATTTCCACATGTGAGTATGTCTGTTTCAGGATTCTCTGTTTATTCAGTTTGTCTGTCCTTGTGTCATCACCATACTGTCTTTACTACTGTAGGTTTATAATAAGTCTTGATATCCATTAGAAAAAACTGAACAATTTCATTCTTCTTTTTCTTAGCTAGTCTTGTCTCATAATTTTCATTTAAATTTTATAAGCAGCTTATCAATTTCCACTAAATCATTCTGGGATTTGGGTATTAAGTTGGATCTAGAGATCAACTTGGAGTTAGTGGAAATTTTTACAATATTGACTCTTCCAATCTGAATATGGTATATCCCTCCACTAATTTAGTTAAGTTTTTCCTTTATTATCATTTTAGAGTATTCTACTTATAGATCACACATATCTTTTGTTGAATTTTCTTAGCTTCGTGCTTTGTCTACGGCTTCTAGTACACTATTGAATAGAAGTGGTGATGTGGGCATCTCATTCCCAGTTTAAGGGAAATCTTTCAATACTTTAGGTATGAGGTTTATGTTAGTTTTAATGTAGATATCCTTTATCTGATTAAGGAAATTTCCTCCTATTCCTAGTTTACTTGGTATTTTTGAGATGTTGATTTTTTAAATTAAATGCTTTATCTGCATCTTTGGAGGTAATCAATGATTTTTCTCTTTTGCTCTCTTAATGTGGTAAATTACATTGATTTTCAAATGTTAAATTAACCTTACATTCTTGGAGAAAAAATCCAACTTGGTTTAAACATACTACTCTTTCACTATATTTCTGGATTTTGTTTGCTGATACTTTTCGTAGGACATTTTCATTCATATTTATAAGAGAAATTGGCCTGTAATTTTTCTTTCTTTTCTTTCTTGTCAGTTTTAGGTATCAAGGCTACGTTACCTTTAGAAAATGGGTTGAGAATGGATCTTTTTTTTTCCATTCTCTGAAGGAGCTTATGTTATGTTTGTGTTATTTCTTCTTTATTAAAAAAAAATTTTTTTTTTAGTCTTTATTTACCTTTGAGAGAGAGACAGAGAGAGAGAGAGTGCAAGTGGGGGAGGAGCAGAGAGAGAAAGGGAGGCACCGAATCCAAAGCAGGCTCCAGGCTCTGAGGTGTCATCACAGAGCCCAACTTGGGGCTCGAACCCATGAACCGTGAGATCAATACCTGAGCCAAAGTCAGACACCCAACTGACTGAGCCACCCAGGTGCCCCATGTTATTTCTTCTTTAAATATCTGGGAGAATTAATGAAGCCACGTGGATCTGGAATTTTCTTCATAGGAAGGTTTTTAACAAAAGATAGGATTTCTTCTCTAGATATAGTACTATCTAGCTATCAGTCTAATTATGGCTTCTTTGAATGTAATCCTTCATTTTTCTTTGGCTGTCTTCAGGATTAACTTCTTGCTTTTTAGCCATTTTATGTATGTTTTCTAGTCTTTATGTTGCAGGATTTCTTTTCTTTTCTTTTCTTTTCTCTTCTCTTCTTTTCTTTTCTCTCTTTTTTTTTTTTTTTTTTTTTTTTTTTTTTTTTTTTTTTACCTCAGTACCCAGGATTTGTTGTTTTGCCGCTTCAAAGAATGAAGAGGTGGACACAAAATAAAATAAGCAGCAGGCAAAAGTTTATTTAGAGTATGAGATTAGAAAGTAAGAATTGTGTGAAAGCTCTCTTTCCATAGAGGGGGCATTTGAAAGTAAATGTCTATGACAAAAGCAAGGGACTTTGTTTTATAAGGTTTTGGTTGGCGCTCCCCTCCCTTCCCCCTGTTTCTTCTCAGGTTCTACCGTTATTGGCTTGATAACTGTAGGTACTGGGTTGTCCATTCCTGATTGGCTCGATTCCATTGTGTGAGGAATCAGACTATGGTCATACTGTCCCTTATATAACATAAGTTCTATGGGTTACTTATTTTGGTTAGGGATTTTGATTGTCAAATACCTGAGGGGAACCTGAGGGGTAGTGGGTGTGTCTGTTACATTTTAAGAGGAACCTTAAGCCTGAGGGAATTCGCTGTGGTCAGACACTCCTAGCATTGTTCCAAAATATGTGTTTTTCCCCACCCAGGGACCTCAGGACTTAAACCTTTCCCTCTCTGCCTATTTTATCCTCTTTTTCTATATCATATTTATATCTATCCTTCTTGAAATTCTGGTTCCTTTTGAATATTTGGCTTGTTGTTTTCCACTGGTTTTTGAAAATTGTTGCCATTTTCTCTTTAAATATTTTGCTTCTGCCCCAGGCTCTCTATACTCTCTTTGGTGACTCCAATTACAGGTATTTAGACCTCTTTACCATACATCATATATCTTTCATGCTCTTTTCCTTTCCATTTTTGTTTCTCTATGCTTCATTCTAGTTTGTTTTTTTTTTCCCTGACCTATCTTCCAGTTTCATCTGTGTAAATATGCTATGAAAGCCTTTCATTGAGATCTAAATTTGAGTTATAGTATTTTCGGGTCTAGCGTTTTAATTTAGCTCATTAAAAAAAAAGTCCAGTTTCCTACCAAAATGCTCAAGCTTGTCCTGAATATATTAATAGAAGTTTGAAGTCCATGTCTGCAAAATTCTTATCTAGATCATAGGGTTGTTTCTATTGTCTGTTTTTTCTCTTGGGTTTTGGTCAAGTCTTTTCATGTATCTATGTATTTAATTGCTTCTTTTTATTAGGATCCAGATGTTGTATGTATAAAACTTACAGAGATAATGTAAGGCTCTGCAAAATGTTATTTATCTCCAGAGAGGACTTATTTCTGCTTCAAGCAGGCAGCTAGTTTAGGGGCACTGGCAATTTCTGATCACATTGATACAGTTAAAGATTGAGATGTATCGAAGCTGGGTTTCAGTTGCTGTAAAGACTGATCTGTTTCCAGAACCCTTACTTTTGAAGTGTAGTCCTTCTGAATCCCATCCAAAATCTGTATGTTTTTACCAGGAGCCCTCTTCATTGGTAGACTCTGAACTTTCAGAATCAAGAGTCACAAAGGCAAAAGACAGTTCCCAATTCCAACTTCACTTTGCTGGGCTTCCTTCTTCTCCTGATTCTTTGTCCTATAATCCCATATTTTTGTAATTTTTAAATGCCTTCAAACAGGTGTTAAATTTTTTCCAACTTGTCTAGTTCCTAGTGGGAACCATGCTGGACAGGGAACTTGTTTGAACTGGGACTTTTTGAAGAAGGTTAGGTGGGGGCTGTTTGGAACTGGCATTAGGAAAGAGCCCCCCACTCCCGCCCCGGCCCTGGCACTGAGTTTCTATTTGAGAGGCGCTGCAAGGCAAACAGAGTCTTAAGGGGCTGTCAGATTTTAGTGAGGACAAAAGTTAAAGGATATAGGCTGAGAAGAGGCTGAGAAAGTTGGAAAGTTTGGAGGAGGGGAGGGTCAATATAAATGTTTTTTCTTTAGGATGAGTTGGTTGAACTTGATGACATCTAAGTTTCCATATAATTTGAAATTCTAGTATTCTATTAAATGAGCTGGGCTTCCATTTAGGTTAATTTATAAGTTTAACTAGAATTTAAAATTTCTCCTGTAGAGATAAGGATATCATCATAAAGAAAACTTCCAGGTTTTAATTTCAGCACAATAGCTTCCAGTTGTAAAACATTGAACCGGCTTCTCTCCATAGTGCACAATGGGATTCTAAAATCTTAAGTCCAAAGGGAACCAGTTGAAATATTATCTGCTGTGGATCATTACACAGAGTACATTTATGGAACCTGGCTCATTTCTTCATATCTTATCAATGTGTTATGATTTTATTATTTCTTATATGTAACTTACAGATCCTGGATTATTCTCACCCATGTTGTAAGTGCCTCCACTCATCTAACTTCTCCTGGATCCTCAGACTCATTCGCTTCTGTCCCTTCTGTGCCCCGACTCTGTTTCCCACTTCTCTCTCCATGCCATACTTTCCACCATGCTGTCAGAATTCCTCTTCCATGGGGGAGAAAGTTTCATTTATTCCAAGCCTTTCCACTATTGTCTTTAACTGAATCTGGCTCTCTCTTTCCCTGTAGGCTTCTCTTTCCCAAACATCTCAAATGGCCACGTGAGGCTCATGACCCCTTCAGCCTTTTGTAAAATCTACAGCACCTTGTGGCCACGACTGGCTCACTGCCACTATCCTGATTGCTTTCATGTACTGCCTCTCATGTACTCCTGTATTCGCACTCCAACAGACCCTGGCTGCACTGAGTGCTTCAGTCCTTTTACCCCTTTACTTTTTATACTCACCACCCTTACCTCAATGTTCTTACACCTCTCCGTACCTGGTGTACAGTCTATGACCCAAGTCATTAATCATCTGTTCCAAACCCTTTAATATCCTGTATCTCTCTCATGTTGTGCCCATCTCCAAGTAATCTGAACATCTCTGGAGAAAAAGTCACACAGCCATGTTGTTGAAGCCCACTTCAAACTGATGACCACAGCATGCAAGGTGACCACATCATATGATGCCCTTCCTCTACTAAATTCACCTTCCTACTCCCCTATTTCACAACTTCTTCTCTCATGGCTCAAGCTCCTCTTCCCTACACCACCCCCTTACCTTGTAGTGAAAATAAACTTAGCAGGAGAGAGCCACCTCATTTTCTCAGCACCTGTGCTCCAGCCTACTGACATCTGTACCCACACACTCCACTTTTACTACTGTTACTGTGGGGAAAGTGGACCTGCCCCTTTCTAACCACCAGCCCCTTCTTGTGCCCTGGATCCTCTTCCTTCTCAGGGATGTGGCTCCTACAGTAATGCCCTTCCTTTCTTACATCATCCTGTCGTCCTGCCACGGGGATTATGAACAGAAAGTTCATAGACAGGTATAGACAAGCATCTTAAATATTTGAAAAGATATTCAAGCCTACTTATATAAAGAATAACGAAAATTAAAACTATACTGAAATGCCATTTTTAACCTACTATATTAGCAAAGATATACAAGTTTGAAAACACATGGTTTTGAGAAGAATACAGGGAAAAAAGGGTATTTTCTTTTTTTTTTTAGGTTGATAGTGGTAGCTTTTTTTTATTATTATATGAAATTTATTGTCAAATTAGTTTCCATACAACACCCAGTGGTCATCCCAAAAGATGCCCTCTTCAATACCCATCACCTACCTTCCCCTCCCTCCCATCCCCCATCAACCCTCAGTTTGTTCTCAGTTTTTAAGAGTCTCTTATGCTTTGGCTGTCTCCCACTCTAATCTCTCTCTTTTTTTTTTCCTTCCCCTCCCCCATGGGTTCCTGTTAAGTTTCTCAGGATCCACCTAAGAGTGAAAACATATGGTATCTCTTTTTCTGTATAGCTTATTTCACTTAGCATCACACTCTCCAGTTCCATCCACGTTGCTACAAAGGACCGTATTTCATTCTTTCTCATTGCCATGTAGTACTCCATTGTGTATATAAACCACAATTTCTTTATCCATTCATCAGTTGATGGACATTTAGGCTCTTTCCATAATTTGGCTATTGTTGAGAGTGCTGCTGTAAACATTGGGGTACAAGTGCCCCTATGTATCAGTACTCCCGTATCCCTTGGGTAAATTCCTAGCAGTGCTATTGCTGGGTCATAGGGTAGGTCTATTTTTAATTTTCTGAGGAACCTCCACACTGTTTTCCAGAGTGGCTGCACCAGTTTGCATTCCCACCAACAGTGCAAGAGGGTTCCCATTTCTCCACATCCTCTCCAGCATCTATAGTCTCCCGATTTGTTCATTTTGGCCACTCTGACTGGCGTGAGGTGATATCTGAGTGTGTTTTTGATTTGTATTTCCCTGATGAGCGATGTTGAGCATCTTTTCATGTGCCTGTTGGCCATCTGGATGTCTTCTTTAGAGAAGTGTCTATTCATGTTTTCTGCCCATTTCTTCACTGGATTATTTGTTTTTTGGGCATGGAGTTTGGTGAGCTCTTTATAGATTTTGGATACTAGCCCTTTGTCCGATATGTCATTTGCAAATATGAAAAAAGGGTATTTTTACACTGTGCTATTGAGAGCAAATAAGTACAACTGCACTAGAGGTCAATTTGATGACATCTAGAAAAATTACTAAATTTATATACCCTTTGACCCATCATTCCCTCTAGTGGGGTAAATCCTGTATTAGACCTACAAGTGCTAGAGTGCCCCCCAGGGCTTAGGAGACATTCTGTGTCTGCATTCTCTTCCTAAGTGAGTTTTATCCAGTTCTGTGTCTTTAAGTAACTTCTTTGTGACAGAGGTTCAAGTTAAGTCTAGCCCAGAGAGTCCTGTTCATTCCAGACTAACTTATTTAAACAGTCTATGTGATAGTTTGATGACATCTCAAACTTGAAGCGGCCCAAATAGGATTGATGTTCCTTCTTCCTCCCCAGTCCACTCCTCACCTCACCAAACATTTTTCATTTCAGTAAATGATTCCACTATTCTCTCAGTTTCTCAGGCAAACAAACAAACAAACAAACAAATAACTAGTAACATATTTTGTTACATTTAGATCTGAACTTTTTGCCTTTATTTATTCTTTGGCTTTTTTCTATTTGTAGCTTATCTTAACTCAAAGACATTGAATTTGCTTCTCACTCTCCAATTTCTATTTCAGCCTTTTCCTTTGGACTTGAAACAAGTTATCATCTTACAGGCTAGGGGTTTGGTTCTTCCTGACCATGGTCTTGGCTTGTCATCTCTCCCCACCTTGGCTGCTTCTAAGTGATTCTCCCAGTCCTACTTGGTGACCTTTTTACCTCTGGCCACCACATTCCTTAAGTTCTTTGGGAAAAACTCAGAGAATTCTAATCATTTAAGTGTCTGATAGGGAAAGCTTAGGATGTCAATGTAATAAGTTAGAACTGTGGCAGATGAATGAGAAAGCTCATCTTAGCTGATCAGCATTGAGGAAGATTCTTGGAAGCCATCTTTTAATGAGTGTATTACCTAGTGAGCTTAGAAGCACAGCAAGCAGAGTTTGATGATTTTAAAGGCAACATCCACCTGGTGTGGCCAACTCCACCATGCACATTCCCGCTGGTTATGTTATGGAACCAGATTGGAACGCTGGCGGAAAAACCAAGCAGCACTTGGAGATCTTGGTGGATCAGAGATTTATTTAACACCGGCAGGTTCAGAGGAGACCATTTCTCCAAAGATCTGAGCCCCAAATGCAAGTGGGAAGGGTAATTTATAGTTGTCGCTTCCATATCCACGGCGGGTTTTTACGCGAGGCAAACAGGGCAAGAAGAACTCAGAAGAGGGGTCTCTAAGCCAGAGAACAGAGTTTGTTTTAGTCCCGTTGGCCAACTTTGGCACAGTCCTTTATTCATTTCTCCAACATCCCCCCCCCTTTGATGCCCTTAAAAAAAACTTTTAGTAGGCATCACTTTTTAGTTTTACAAGTTGGTACCCTCAGAAGGCTAAGATATGTGCTGTAGTTTGGCAAGCAACAGTGTTTTCAATAAAACATACTACGGCATTCAGTATACAGGGGCCAATGGATACCAGTAAAATTATGGAGAGGAGGGGCCCCGCCAGGGCAGGAATCTGGGATGCCCAATCTGTGAGATCCCATCCTTTCCATTGATTGATACTTTCCTGTTGTCTACCTGCAATTCTTTCCTTGAGTTCCTTAACCTTAGTTGTAACTATTCCTGACTGTTTACAAAATAGCAACATTCCTCCCCCAGAAAGATACAAGTCCCTCCTTTTTCTGAAGTGAGGAGGTTGAGGGCTCGCCTATTTTGGAGGGTCACTGCTGCCAGAGAGTTTATTTGGCTTTGTAAGGTTATCAGAGAATCTGCCACCTGTTCCATGTCTTCATTTAGCTCTTGAGATAGTCCATGGTATAGTCCTACAGATGAACCTATGCCCTCTATTCCAGTTCCTATTCCTGTTGCAATTCCTACTCCTATCGGAACAGGTAGCAGGATTGCCCATTTAGCCAGGGACTTGGGGCTAAAGCCTGTTAGGAACTGATCTTAAGTGTATATGGATATATCTGGGGTTAGGAAGACAGAATAACATATTTGAATCCAGCTGACTTCTAAGCATTGGTAGGCCAAACTAGAACACAGGTAGAACACCCCAGAGGTTGAACATAGGGTTGTACTCCTCTTTAAGGTTATATTTCTTCCGCATAGAGAGGTACCATTCATACCTTCAGGGACTGTACAGATTAGATTGTCAGCATTTGTGAGACAGACCCCAGTGGCCAGGGGTCCAATTAAGACAGAAGTTTTGGTTTTGAGATTTTCAGGAGTTTCCCAGGTCAAAGGGATGGGAGTGGCTAAGTAAGGCCTCTGGCTGAGGGGAAAGTACATCCAGCAGGTTTGGGTGTGATTATCTATTTTATGGAGGACTTGTAGAGTAGTGTTGGCCCAATGCTGGAGTGGGAAATTGGTAAGCATCTGATTGAGGGCTGAAAGGTTCAAACCCTGTTAGGCTGCCAGGGGAGTAGTCGCCTTTATGGCTTGTATTACCCTATCATGGGTATCCTTTGTAACTTTTTGAAGGGCTCTGTCTTGCATCCATCCCCCATCAGAGATTCCCCATTGAGGAAGGTAAGTATAGCAAGCCCACTTCCCTTTCTGGAGGCCCTTGTTGTGACATGGGTTCCTAATATTTTGGGTTATCTCTACGGTCTAATACTTAGTCCTTGGGGCACCAGGTAACTGACAGAAAGCAGGTGTTTTTCCCTTGTAGCAATCTTTGTGGAGGGAGGAGAAGGCACTGAATGCCCTTGACCCCCTTATTGTCATATAACAATCCTGGGGGCAAAGTGGATAAGTGGCAGTTGTGAAGGTGAGAGAGGTTATCATAATATACAAGCAATACTTAATAATCTTCCCATCCAGAGGAGGTATGTGAGACCCAGCATGTATCTTTTATCCCATGTCCAGCTTGTTGGTACAGTCTCTATCAGCCCAACAGTAAGAAGTAAGAGCAGGGCTATGATACCAGTAAAGGGCAAGGGCTGGCAGAGTTGCATCCGAACCCCTGGGCTTGGTGCATGCGTTGATTCCTCAAGCTTCTGCCGTGCACAGGCCAGCTAGCTTCTGGGGTGTGGCTGGAGCAGGGCTGGAGGTCTCAGGCGCCAGTGTCCCTTTTGAGGGTTAGTTTAAGCGGGTTGACTGGATCTGGATCACTTTGCCAGGTTGCGGGTTCTTCTGAGTTGGTCTTCTTAACTCTGGAGTGATGGACCCATGGGGTGATACCTGAAACTTTAAGGGTTGTAGGAGTTTTTAGAATAACAGTATGAGGCCCAGTCCACCATGGTCTAAGAGGTTCCCTCTTCTAGTCTTTGACCCACACAGAGTCTCCTGGCTGAAAGAGGTGAATGGGGGTCCCTAAGGAAATTGGAGCCCTCTCTATGGTGTATCCCTGTAATTTGTTTAGGACTGCCCCCAAGGTCTGGAGCTGTTCTCTTATTCCCTTGTCTCCAATCTGGTGTAGGTCTCCTGGGAGTTTTCCTAAATATGGTGGGTGGGGAGGGGGAGGGTCTCCCATATAATACCTCAAAAGGGGAGAATCCTAGTGCCCCAGGCATGCATCGGGCATGCAAGAGGGCCAGTGGTAGTAAATCTGGCCATGGGAGATTAGTCTCTTGGTGAAACTGAGCCGGGGTTTCCTTGAGGGTACGATTCATCTGCTCTACTTTCCCTGAGCTCTGGGGTCAATAAGCAGTGTGCAGTTTCCAGGTAATGTTGAGGGACTTTGTTAGGGTTTATATAATGTCTGCCACAAATGCAGGTCCATTGTCACTATGTATGGTTAAGGGTTGACCAAACTGAGGCACAATTTCCTGTAGAAGAGCTTTGGCCACCTCGCAACTTCGTTCCGTTCTGGTCGGGAATGCTTCGACCCATCCTGAATATGTGCAGATAATTACAAGAAGGTACCTGAATCCTTTATTTGGTTGTATGTCGGTAAAGTCCACCTCTGTCTTCGAAAGGGGTGGCCCCCATCCTTTGTGTGCCGGGCGGGGGCCACAGGGCAGACCAAGCATTGTTTTTGGCACACATTACACATTGTTCACTGACAGCTCAGTGTAATGCCAGCATCTGGCTGATATAGTAGTTCTTTTTGAGGAGGGCCTCTAGTGCAGTTTTCCCTAGGTGTATGAGTTGGTGAGTGATATTCCTTCACTGGGTGCTTTCCCATAGACGACGGGACAAAGATGTGCCCATTTGGCATGACCCACAATCCCTCTTTGCTTAGTGTGCCTCCTTCTGTTGAGGCCCAGCTTCTTCCCTTGTTTGTGTACAGGGGTGGGGAGGGTTCCCTCTGGGGCACAAGAGTCATAGTGTAGGTAGGAGCTTCACTTGGGTCACCATAGGTGGCCACTCTGGCAGTTTTGTTGGCTAGGCGATTTCCTTGAGTTATGGGGTTGTCTCCTTTCTGATGTCCCTTACAGTGTAGGATAGCTATCTTGTCTGGCGGCCATACGGCCTCAAGAAGCTTTAGTATTTCTTCCTTGTTTTTGGTAGTTTTCCCTGCAGCAGCAAGGAGGCCTCTTTCTTTATAGATGGCCCCATGTATATGCACAGTAGCGAAGGCATACCAAGATTCAGTAGAGATGTTAACTTGTTTACCTTTGCTAAAGATGAGGGCTCGGGTTAAGGCGTACAGTTCAGCTCGTTGTGCTGACCATCCTTCTGGCAATGCCTTGGCTTCCAGAACTTTGGTGGTTGTGGTTACTGCATATCCTGCTCTTCAGCTGCCCTCTTGTAAATACCTGCTCCCATCGCTGCACAGGGTGATCTCTGGGCTTGTTATAGCCTGATCTTGGATGTCCGGGCAGCTGGCATAGATTTCATCCACCACTTCGGAACCGTCATGGTTGGGTTCTCCCTCCTCCATGGGAAGGAAGGTGGCCAGGTTTAGTGTCCTTACTATTTCAAGAGTGACCCTTGGTTTTTTTGTAGAGAAGGCGTTGGTATTGTGTCAACCAAGAAATGGAGAGAAAACGATATCTTTGGGTGCTCATGAAGGACATGACCACATGTGGGACCTTAACATTAAGTGTTAGTCCCAGTGTGAGTTTGTCTGCCTCCTTGATGAGCTGCACTGTGGCTGCCAGTGCTCTGAGGCAAGGTGGTCATCCTGCAGCCACAGGATCAAGTTTTTTTGACAGGTAGGCTACTGGCTGTTGCCAAGGCTCCATGCTCTGAGTGAGCACTCCAAGGGCTATTTTGTCCTTTTCATGTACAAAGAGGCTAAAGGGCCTATCTATGTTAGGCAAACCCAGGGCTGGGGCTTGTCGCAGAGCCAACTTTATTTCTGTGAAAGCAGCCCTTGCCTACTTAGTCCATGTGAGGGGCTCCCGGTCTGGCCCTCCCAACAGGTCATAGAGCAGCCTCTCTATGGCTGAGAATCCGAGAATCCAAATACAACAGAACCCTGTGGCCCCTAAAAATTCACGCAAGCCTCGTTTTGTTTGGGGCTGTGGCAGTGCAGTGATAACCTTCTTCCTTTCCGGTCCTAGTTCTCTTTTTCCTTTTGTGAGGAAAACCTAAGTATTGGACCTGCTGCTGACAAATCTGTGCCTTTTTCCAAGAGGCCTGGTACCCTGATAGGACAGGAGCTGCAGGAGGGCCTTGGTACCTTTCATACAGTCTTCTTGGGTGTCGCTGGCAAGGAGGAAGTCGTCTATGTATTGGAGGAGGACACACCCTGTGGTTTCCCTCGGAAAGTTGGCGAGGTCTGCAACTAGTGCTTCCCCAAAAAGAGTGGGCAAGTTCTTGAAGACTTGGGGAAGTCGTGTCCAGGTCAGGTGCATCTGGTGCCCTGTAATGGGCTCAGTCCATTCAAAGGCAAACAATGGTTGACTTTGAGGAACCAGGCGAAGGCAGAAGAAAGCATCCTTTAGGTCAAGGCATGTGAACCATCTGGCTGACCCTAGAATTTGGCTGAGGAGGGTATACGGATTCAGAATCACTGGGTGTAAAGAAACAGTCACTTTGTTAATGCCCTTCAAGTCCTGTATGGTTGGTATCCTCCTCCTGGCTTCTTGATTGGCAAGACCGGGGTATTCCAAGCCGATTGGCACTCAATTAGAATACCTGCTTCTCTGAGCTTGGTCAGGTGCTCTTGTATACCCAGTCCAGCCTCGAGTGGAAGGGGGCGTACCCCTTTGTCTCTGAGGCTGGGCTGCAGGGACCAGGTCAACAATGATGGGGGCCTGACTCCAAGATAGTCCAGGTGGGTTATCTTCAGCCTAAAAGGAGGGGAATGTAAGCCTGAATTCTGAGGGGCTACAGGGTAAGGCCTGGGTGCAGAATAGTTTCCATTCTTCTTCCCTTGGCAGGGTAGTCACCAAGACCAGGGTTTCCTTCTGCCTTGGGTTTAATTGGAGGCTAGTGTGTCCAGTGGGTTCAAAAGTTATCTGGGCCCCAAGTTTGGAGAGCAGATCTCGTCCCAGGAGAGGAATTGGGCAGTCAGGTAAGTAGAGGAACTCATGCCGGACCTTGTGACCCCCAAGTTCACATTGTCAAGCTTGACAGAAGGGCTGTTGCATCACCTATGTCCCAATAGCCCCAAGTAGGGTTGCCGTCCTTTAGCTGAAAGAGGCCACTGGAGCAGTACCAACCGAGTGTTCAGCCCCAGTGTCAACCATGAAAGCTATTGTTTGGCCCCCTACTTTCATTGCGACCGTGGGCTCATGGGGGCCAAGAGAGAAAGAGCCTGGTCCCCCTCAGTCCGATTCTATCCCGGCTAGACCAACAAGTTTCTTGCCTCGAGGTTCCTCCCAATATTGGCTGGGTTTTGAGGGCTCCTTCCAATTGGGACATTCATTCTTCCAGTGTCCCTTCTCTTTGCAGTATGCACATTGGTCCTTTGCTAAGGGAGCTCTGGGCTTCTCCCCTTTTGGTAGTTGGGGTCTTCCCATCTTTGCAGTGTCTGTTTCTTTTAGTGCTGCTGCGAGAAGGGTGGCTTTCTTTTTTAGTTTTCTCTCCACTTCTCTTTTGGCTGCAACTTCTCTGTTCATGAAAACTTTATTGACGACCTCTATCAGCTGAGTGCTATTCATCCTGGCAAAGCCCTCCAGTTTCTGGAGTTTTCCTCTGATACCTGGGGCAGCCTGTGCCACAAAGGAGGTATTTACCATTTGTTGACTTTCTGGTGCCTCGGGGTCAAACGGGGTGTATGCACGGTATTCTTCACATAGTCTTTCATAGTCTCCTGGAGACTCCCCAGGCTGCTGTGTGACTGACGATAGTTTAGTCATGTTCATGGGCCTTTTGGCCCGAGCTCGGATTCCCTGAGAGAGGGCTTCCTGGTATCGTCGGATGTGGGCTTGTCCTTCTTCTGTGGTGAAATCCTATGTTGGGCGTTCTTCAGGCATGGCAACTTGAGCCCAGACAGCAGGGTCATTGATCCCTGGAGGTGTGTGATCTTCTAGATACTGTCGTGTTTCTCTCATTCTTCTTCTTTCTTCTGTATTAAACAGAGTACGGAGTAACTGTTGACAATCTTCCCAAGTCGGTTGGTGGGTCTGGAAGAGGGACTCCATCAAGTCGACCATTGCTTTTGGCTTTTCAGAGTATGATGGAATGTTGTGTGTCCAGTTGAGGAGGTTGGTTGTAGAGAAAGGTTGATAATACATCATAGTACGTCTGGGCTGGACTGTTCCATACTCATTCTGTCTTTCAGGTTCTCTCGTCTCCCTTACAGGCATTTGGAAAGCGTTAGGTCTGAGTCTGGGGTGCAGTCTGGCTGCTGGCCCTTGTCGGGGAGGGTTCTCTGGGTCCAGGAGGGGAGGAGAGATGGGCGGCACATCCGGGGCTGGAGGACAGACAGATGGGGAGGAGTTTCAAGCTCAGGGGCAGGGGGTAAGGAGCCCGGTGAGTCATAAGGTGACGGAAAGATAGGATCTTCCTCCGGGTCTCCTGTAAACACTAGGGGAGCATTGGTTGCTTCTTTGGTTCCCTGTGTGAGGCTCTGAATAAGGCTGCTAAAACCTTTGCCTGACTCTGCTTGCTATGGATGAATCGCACCCAAGGTGAAGGATTTTGGGCAATTTCAAGCCAGGAGTTGATGTATGGAAATTGATCAGGGTGACCTGGGTTCCCAGTGACTATCAGCCAAACCTGCTGTGCCACTTGAGCATCTAATGTCCCTTCTAGAGGCCATCCTACATTGAATATGGGCCATCTGGTTCACAAAAGGTCCTTAACTTCCTGGGTATCATTTTCACCCCATAATCACCTGAAAGTCCCTTTTTAAAATTTTTGAGCATGACCTCTAAAATCATAGGCTTACTCTGTTTTGATCCCATTATTAATTCCTTTCTCATGTTCGGTGTGGTGGAGACAGACAAAGGGAGGGTATCCCCTAGGATGAGAGGATCAATCAGATACTCCTCTGGTTGCATTCCAGAGGGGAACTTTAGGTGAGGTTTGGCGGTAGTGGCCTTAGCTTTGTGACTTGCAATTGGAGTCTAATCTGATGCTGCTCTGGACCATATGCCTGTCACTATGACACAGGTGAGCCCACTCAGACTCCACAGACTTTTGGGGACCTTAAGGGTGCCTGTCTATGGAGCCACAAACTCAAACTCGACTAGCAAGCCTGGCCAAGCTGCACATTCACACACACACACACACACACACACACACACACACACACACACACACATACCAGAGTCTATTACATTCCTTCCCACAAAATTTTCTACCTGTGAGATCATTAAAGTCTCTGGGGAGTGATCAGATCCCCCTTCCACCCTTTTGGGTGGGCCTGACAACTTTGGGGCCCCGGCCTTACCAGTTCCAACATCAGGTCCAGGTCCTCACCTACCAGGTCTCTTGGAGTCCAGCGGGAATGACGGAGCGGGGCTGGCCTGAGGCAACCGAGTGGGAGACTGCCAAAATTCAGGCAGGGCGTGCCTTCTCCTTTACAATCCCTCGTTCCATCACCGCCTTGCTGTTTTCCCAAACTGGTGGCAACAATGGGCCAGTGCAGTTGGATTTCCTGGTCAGGGAACCAAATATGTTACGGAACCACGCTGGAACACTGGCAGAAAAACCAAGTGGCACTCGGAGATCTTGGTGGATTGGAGATTTATTTAACACCGGCAGGCTCAGAGGAGACTGTTTCTCCAAAGATCTGAGCCCCAAATGCAAGTAGGAAGGGTAATTTATAGTTGTCAGCTTCCATATTTGTGGGTGTATTCATGGGCATGGCAAACAGGGCAAGAAGAACCCAGAAGAGAGGTCTCTAAGCCAGAGACCAGAGCTTGTTTTGGTCCCGTTGGCCATCTTTGGCGCAGTACTTTATTCATTTCTCCAACAGTTAGAATAGTCACTTAGTCATCTGCCCTTCTAAAATGAAGAGTTTGTGATAGCAGAGTCCAGATCTTTTGTGCTCCCCATTAGGGCTAGTGCCTAGCTCATGGATTAATCCTCCCAGAATTTTCTGTCCTGGACAGTACTATATGAACACGGCCAAAGTCTGCTCTCTGACTCCCCTCTTCTCTGATCTCTGCTAATTCTCTCTTTTATGTTGACATGTTCTTATGAATTATTCGCACTGGAGTGCGTTCTCTCCACTTTGGGCCTTAGATATTGTCTTTTAAGGTAACTTTTGAAAACATTTGATCCCAAACATTTGGGGCTGATTTCACAGTTTGATTATGAGGCTCTGCCTCACTGTCACTTCCACATACTTCCTAACCTACTCATTGTCCTAATTATACTTCTCAAAGCTAGAAGAGTAAGATGTCTGCTCATACCTATGGACTTCCACATGGTAATCTTTGAACACTACTTCATAATCCACACATACTTAAATATGAATGACTTCAGATGTTTCTAAAAATGTAATTGATCTTCAGGAATACAGATTTACCACCAAAAAACTGTGCCACAAAATCTGAAAGCAATGTGAATATAGTTGGCTTTTTGGATAGGTAAAACTAGAACAACAACAACACAATAGACATGACAATGAGCTAAGTGTATGAAATTCCATAAGCCTGATAGGAATAATTTAGTAGAAGCAGATGAAGACTATTCATTTACAAAAGATTTGAAGTCGCATTGTTGTTGCAACAATTATAATTGGGTTCTCTTTATAATTACTATTATGATTAGACTAATGGGTTAAGTTTTTTTTGTTTTGTTTTGTTTTTTTAGTGTGAGAAAAATTTATTCAAGGCTTGTTCTTACCTTTCATGTGTAAAAGAATCTGAGTAAGAAAGTGTCACTACGTGCCTATTAAGGGCTCTTGTTGTACCTGAGAAGAGGACTGCCAGCCCCTCGGTGCAGGGGGTGGTTGTTCAGACCAGGCAGCCTTTTGAGGGAGAGTGCATCTCTGAGGCAGGGGGCCTCTCTCATCACATGCGGTGAACACTCATCAGAGTACCTATGGAGAGCCAAATGCAAACTGACAGTCAGGGAAAGGCTGACGGGACAGTCTTCTCCCAGGCATAGAGGACAAGGACCACATGTATTTCATTCTCCACAGCATTCCTAGAACCTAGCCAAGTGCCTGGCACATGAGGGGCTCTTATAAATGTATAAGTATAAATGTATAAATAGTATGAGTGATGTCATTATGCATTTTAGAGATTTTATTTGTTGTTTATTGCTGTATACCAAATTACCCCCAAAATTAGTGTCTTAAAATATTTATTACTTCCATTTTCTGTGGGTAAGGAAAACAGGCATGGCTTAGCTGGGTCCTCTAGCCCTGGGTCTCTCACTGCGCCTCAGTCATGTCAAGGCTTAACTGGGAAGGATCCACTTTCTGGCTCACTCACGTGGTTGTTGGCTATTAGACTGAGGCCTCCCTTGGTTCCTTGCCACATGAGTCTCCACAGAGCACCTCACAACATGGCAGCTTGCTCCATCAGAGTAAGGAAGTGAGAGTACAAGAGTTAGTGTTATCAAGAGAGAGAGTGCTAGTGCTGCAGAAGCCACAACCTTTTGCAGCCTAATCGTGGAAGTGACATCCCATCACTTTGGCCATATTCTGCTCATTAGAAGCAAGTAATAGGGTCCAGCCCACATGTGAGGAGAGGGGATTGCACAAGAGAATGAATACCAGGAGATAAGGATTATTGAGCCATTTTAGAAAGCTGCCTACCAGACCTTGAGATTTTTTTTAAATGATATTCCCAGTAAAAGAATTTTAATTTTTATATATCCTTTTTTAAAAACATTTGAGTTAAATGTGCCATACTTGTTAAGAAACAGCAGTTCATTTTTTCCTAAAACAACAACAAAAAACACAAAGGTTATCACTGATAAATACAGCACCTGCAGTAAGCATACTTTAAAAATAATTCCAGATTGTTACATTGTAATAAATAATGACTTTCAGAGTATTTGAAGACCCAAATACAAGGGAGTGTATTGCAGCAAGCTTAATCAATGTTTAGTGATGATGGAATGTAAAATCGAAAAGCCAAGGATAGAAATCAAATTGCCTTTCTGCAGAAAGATCCTCAACAATTGAAAAACTGCTCCATAAAACTAAAGAACAGCTTGATGATTTAGAAAATAGAAACTACAGAAATATTCTGTAGTTCCTAGATATGTCCTCAATGCTTATTAGCTTGTCTGTTTGAGAGCAGAGAGGAAGGGCAACAAAAAGAGATTCAAATTAGTGAATTTTGCTCTGGCCCTGAGCCATACTGGTTTAGGACTATTAACTCTTCAGTATATCCTGGGCTAAAAATAAACCTTCTGCCCTTTTATTTTCAAATACTTTTCACTCTCTGTATTCAAAGTAGAACATAGACAGATATTATTAACTTATATCCAGACTTATTTGATGGACTCCTGAGTGAATGGATTTTGATAAAATTATTTGTTATATCCACAGTACTATTATTGTTTTGAAATAACGCAATCAAATTAGTCACCTCAGCAGCTCGTATGACTTCAAGAATGCTAATTGGATATGTATAGAATGGGGGGATCAATGACAGCCTGGCAATACTTCAGCCCAAGCCACTTCTAGATACTTAACCTATGACCAGGAAATGTCTTAGCCTAGCAATAGATTATTCTAATATGCCTAGCCAATAAAACTCATGCTTTTAAGAGTTTTTACTAGATTTATTTGAGTTTACAACTATAAGAATAAAGATCATAGCAGCAACTTATGGTCTGTTTTTATTTGCAACCCATTTCATAGAAGCAAAATATTTAGACCTGTGGTGAAGGTGGAAAGATCACGGGCTTTGCAATTAGGCAGACATCAGTCTCTTCCTAGTTCCTTGATAATTGTGTGACCTTGAGTAAGTTACTTAACTTCCTTGGAAACTCAGTGTCCTCCTATATAAAATGGGACAAATGATGGTGTTGGTGGTGGTAATGATGATGATGATGATCACAGCTAACATTTGTTAAACACTTGTTACATACTGCACTATGTTATTTTTCTGTGCATTACTTTGTTTACTCCACATAATAATCCCAGGAGGTGTAAATGCAATTCATATCCTATATATGTCATATCATACACACTCACATACACATACTCACAGTGAAATTCTTTCAGTATGCCCATTACATGGTGATTTTGCCATTTTCAACTTTACCTACCTCTACCTCAGAACCATAATCACAGAATTTGGTTAGACTCTTTCTTCTAGTGAAAGACACAAATTCCTTGTGAAAGCTTGTAGTCTCACAGATTATTAGGGGACATTTTGTTTTCTGTGCCATGTGGTTCTTTTCTGCTACTGGTTCTAAATGCTTTTTTTTCTCCATTCCTAATACTTTTCATTATAGTGACTTCTTTGGGGTGAATAACCTTGAATTTATGTGTCTTATTTTTATCTGTGTGTGTGTGTATATGTGTGTGCAGAATGATCATTGCTATTATAGCTTGCTTTTATTAAACAAATTCAGTTGTTTTTGGTACAACAGCCAGGAGGGAATGGTGAAGATAGACCCATCAGTCATTGGAATGTGTCAGTTTCCTTCATCTCCTATTTACTACCCAGATCTGGGGCTATTTTTACATGAATCTAGACTGTGTGCTTTTTCTAATATGTAGTTAACAATCTGAATGACACATTCTTTATAGTACCACAATAATTCCGTCCATTACATCACTTAATTTATGGGAGTGCTAACACCAAAATCGATAAACATTATTTCTGAAATGTCAAGGGTGTTAATGGTGTGATTAAAAAAGAAAAAGATTCTAAAATCTCTCTGCTCAGAACCCTTTGATATACTGTTGTTGAGGCACACCTATCCAAAGCTGTGATATGGAAGACTTAAATCATTAAAACTCCGTCAACTTTAAAAATGTGTGTCGGCAGTTATTTTTAGCCACACGAATCTTTTGTGCCATATTGTGGAATTCTGTTAGCAGAGAGAGGGAGAGACTCTATGTCTCAGAGAAGATTGTCTCAGGTTGTTTTGAGACATATCAACAGTTGCTAAGAAACCGTCGCTAATGCTTCTGGGAAATCCTGTAATATTTCACTTAGAAATTGGGAGAAATTTTTATAGAGCAAAGCTTCTTAGACAAGGAAAGCATATAAAGGGTGATATTAGAGAACAGTTTCAAACTGGAAAAAGTATTTTAAAGTTTCCTAGAAGATTGAGTTTAAATGGAGTTTCTTAGCACCATATAATCGCCTCTTACAGAATCCTGGAAGCTTTAATTTACATCTGATTTTAGAACAAGTAGCATTTTAAAATCTGGTCACATTTCAGTTTATTTTCCATGATTGATGTTTTAAAATGGAGATTAGCATTTCTTTTCACACAGAGAATTAATTAGCATGGTAGAACCGTGGTTCCACTGATTCTCTTACTTTTTAGTGAAAGGACTGTACTAGTAGTCAACATTTAATAGGCACTGACTGTTTACTAGATTCTACAGTTGTTGATGTGTAATGGTTTTATAATCCAAATAGTTCTCTCTGATCAACTGTGTCATTGTAGATAGTGAAGAGATTTTCACCAGTCACCTTCACTGAGCCTTATGTTCCTGGGGGGTCAGGCTACCAGCCTAATATCAAGTCAGTGCACTATCCCATGTGGACTGTTAAGCTAATCACTTAAAACAGTCCAACATCCTATTAGCTGGAGTCTACCTGGCCACATAGAGAAGGCTTAATTCACATGGGAACATTACTTCTAGATAGCTGATTTAAATTATATGATTTGATCTACATGCTTTATTACTTCTGGGCTTAATATTAGAATCTGAGGAGAGAGTAGCAGTAATTCATTTTTTCTCTTTCTTTCATTCACAGATACTAAATGAGCACCTATTATGAGCAAGGAGCTATGGTTAGTGCTGAGGTTAGGACACAGTTAACACATAGTCTTTGCCCTCGAAGAACTTATATTCTGGTGGAGAGATGACTCTGCAAACAGCAGTTTCAAAACAGTAGGTTAAGAGTCGTCATGATAGTGTGTAAAGAGATGGGGAAGGAACAAGTGCAGTTTTCCTGTCTGTGAGGATGAGTGAAGGCCTCCTAGATGGAGCTGAATAGGAGTTCATTAGTCACACACATGGGGAAGGGGAGCAGGGTAAAAGGAAGTAAGCAGTGTGTGCAGAATCCCAAAGCCATGGCCAGGAACAGGCTCTAATCATTCCTTAATGTGTGCAGGACAGGGGAGAAAGTCAGAGATGGGGCAGGACAAGTGAACAGACGCTCTACCACGGAAGGCTTGTTCTTTCAACATGTATGCAGTGATTCTCCAGCTTCACTTTGAAATGCTAGCATTCCTGTGTTTTTGATTAGAAGGTTACTCAAGGGGACTAATAATCATAGGGATGGAGAAGTAATAATATTAGGAGGGAAATAGTGTTAGAGGGAAATATTAGGAGGGAAAGTTTGTAAGAATCGGTGAAGGGGCTGAGGCTGAGAGTGCTGGTTGAGGAGATACATGATCCAGCTTTTCCCCACACACGTGACTTCTTTCTCTCATGTTCTCCATCTTTCTGTGGCCTGCTCTACACCAGGCTGTTTTTGCAACTCCGAGCCTTTGTTCCTCTCTAGTTGGAGCACTTTCCCACCTGGCCTAGTGATCCTTTCTGAGTTTTCATGCCTAGCCCTCTGATGCCGCTGCATTTCTGTTTACAATACCAACTGGAAACTGTTCAAAGATATACGCTCCCTACTTAAGTGCAACCGCTTCCACAGCAGTGGCTATATTTTACTTTATTTTGTAGCATGCATAAGCAGTGTGTAACTTTTGTATAACCGAGGGCTAATAAATGTTCGTTAACATGAAATGATCTGATAGAGTTTTTTTTTTAATTATGTACGTACATTTTTTTACCTTCAGATTGTAGATCAGATGCCAAGTGCACTAATAATTTAGAAACCACCCAGATGTCTGATTATCACAGGGATGGGGCAACACCGGCAACTTGTCTTAGTGTCTGTTCACTTTGAGGCTCTTCCAACAAAGAAGCCAGAGCCAAGGCAACAATGATTGGGCCATTTGACTGGACTGAATCCACATTGTGGAGAAGGTTCATGGACCTGATGCTGACAATATAAGATGCAAGCATGCAAAAATATAGATGCAAGTGAGTAAAATTAATAATAGCAGCAAGTAAATCTAAGTGTCAAATAAATGATTCAGACTAATATATGCTAGAGGAATATAGAGGCAGTACAGAAGGCCAATAGTCCTTGAGTATGTAGTCAGCAAATTCAGCATTATTTCCTATCCCGAAACCCTGATTTTGCACTCCAATCAGAATATTCACCAGATAAATGTTTAGCTACTCTTCTAGTAAATGGTGTTAACAAAGAAGCTTGTATCAGAGTTGCATGAAAAGTCATGCTTGAAGTAGACCAAAATGTGATATTGATTAGTGTATGTCTTCCTGTGCTAGAGAAGCAGAAGCTATCAGGGAAAACGTCTGTGATGGTTTGACTAGTACCCTCTCCCCAGTGTTACAGAAGGAACAGAAACATTCATGGTGATTTTGTGCTTCTTTTAGCTGGAACCATCTAGTCAGACAAAGTATTGGTCATCATAAAGCCAATAATAAAAACACTTGCATGGAACATGTTTTGTTGTCAAGGTAAAGGTTTCTTGGAGGAAAAATCAAAATTATTAATACTAGACACCCATCTATAGACCAGCCCATTGAACACAATATGCTTGGAATCATGATAAATATCTAACACCATTTTTCCTTTGACATGGCAAAAACAGGTAGAGTTAGTGTTACCTCTGCTTCCCAATTTGGAACCAATTGTGTAACCAAGGAAATGAGAGGCCATATGTCAAGTGCACTAACATAGTATAACAAACATAGTGGCTAAGAACATTCATTTAGTGCCAAACTGCTTGTATTCAAATGCTGGCTTTTCCAAACTAGTCGTGAAGCAAGGGACAGATCCTCTGTAGGCCTCATCTGGAAAATAGTGACAATACTTCATGGAGTTGTTGCATGGATTAAATAAAATAATAAATATAAAATATTTAGAATAGGTCCCAGTGGGTGCCTGGGTGACTCAGTCAGTTAAGTGTCCGACCCTTGATTTAGGCTCAGGACATGATCCCATGGTTGTGAGATTGAGCCTCACACTCGGGCTCTGCACTAAACGTGGAGCCTGTTTGGGATTCTCTTTCTCCCTCTCCCTTTTTCCCTCTACCCCACTCACTTGTGTGCTTTCTCTCTCTCAAAACACATAAATAAACATTTAAAAAAAAAGAATAGGTCCTTGCACACAGTATGCAACCACACAATAAATATTAGTTGTTAGTGTTGTTAATTATCCTATCTCAAGTTGATGATAAACATAGTCTCCACTAACAATTTTAGCAAATTCAAAATTAATACTACTATGTGGTTAGTATAGGACATAAGATCAAATCACAAATAACATTATACTTATAGAGAGATACACTCATATTTTTTTTGCCATCAAACGATCATCATTTGGTGGAGCATTTGGTGATTGTAGCTTTGTGGATATCTGCCACTGGGGTAAATAGCACCCCACATGGAGATAGCCCTGGGCTCTGGAAGGTAGAAGATACTCTTCAGGATTTCAGAGGCACATCAGCCATGCAGTTGCATGGGCATGAGTAGAACTGTACATCCCAGGATAACAATCAAGACATGTTGTTCTCTCAGGTTTCAAAGAAAACAAGTATCATGCTTAAGAAATTTAGTCACACCATCTCTGATACAGTCCTAAGAATAGCATTGTAATTTGTATGCCATATACTTGGTTTTAACAAGGCATTTGATTCTGTTAAGCACATTGGTAGGCTAAAAATCCTACAAAGACAGGCTGTACGGTGAAGTTTATAAGCAACATTTGTTTACTCTGCGAGGAAATGATGGTGAGAGTTATAGATGCAGACAGAGATAGCAAATGCATTTACAGTGACTAATAGCACCAACCAAGACTGCATTCAGTACACCATTATCATCTGCTATCTGGTTTTTTGTTTGTTTGTTTGTTTGAAGATGCCCTTTTGTTGCCTTCAAAGATTGTGATTAAGGTATTAACATGAAGGTTAGGTCAGATAAGAATGCATCCAATCTCTGCCATATGTAGATGGCAAAAGCAAATTATTATTTAGAATATAAACAACCTTATTACATATTGTCTGCATGCTGATGACTGCACATAGGTGGCTCACAGTCAGAATGATGAATAACAGTGGTTGGGTTGGTTTGCTAAGTTGTGCATCACTCTGGTTATATTATCCATCCCCAAGCAGATAAAGGTTCTCTGAAATTTCTCTGGATCACCCCTGAAAGTTAGAGAGAAGTTTTATCATCTCAGCGGTGTCTTCTCTTGCCATCAATCAGCAATAACCAACAAATAGAGAGTTCGTGGTGGTGTGTGTGAGAAGCACTGTGATAGACAGCAGTGGCCAGGAAATAGAAATCTACAGCATGGTCTCCCTTTCCAAAGATGGGGTGATAATTCACAGATTACACAGCAGAATTAATCAATAATAAGTTCTATAATAAGACAGCTCTAAAGAGGTGCTATAGGGAGTATATGAAAAAGTACAAGATTACTGATAGAGATTATAAGAAGAGAGATTTACTGTGAGCTGAAATGGTTCTAGAAAAACTTCCCAAAAAGAGAGAGAGAGAAGGGCTTGAAATTTTCAGTGATTATTTGGTAGATGGGGAGGAAGATGAAGGATTATTCTATGGGCATCAGCACAGAGATGAGGAAACACAAGGTATACTGAGAGTTGAGAACAAACCTGATTGAAAGGAGTATAAGATACACGAAGAGCCAGGTTTTAAAACATTCTGTGCCTTTGAGGATATGCAGTAGTAGCAAGGTGTGACAAGACACATCAGGATAACTGGGTTTCTAGAGTATGAGCAACAGAAGAACTTTTGTTGTTTCATTTGCTGTATGTCTTTGGGGCTTAAGAGGAGTTCCTGGCATGTGGTGGGGGCTCAGTGCAGACCTCACTCTACTTGTCTGTGATTAGGGGTTTTCTGATAAAATAGAAGGCTTTAAAGATAGTTTGATGCCAGCTTGCAGAGAAACCGAATAGAAGGCCACATAGTTCAAGCTTCATAGTTTTGGATTTCTTATCTCAGGATCACAACCCCCCCAGGCTTCAAGTGTATGAGAACCCCTTGAATTGTAGACAAAAAGCTGTGTGCATTATGCATTATTCTAAGGTCCACAGCCCTTTTAGGATATTGAAAGGGATTCATGCCCCCAAAAGGATTAACTTTGCTTAATAGGCAGTGAGTAATGAGGAATAATTTTGAGCAAGAGAGTGACGTAAAATTGGTAATTGGAGTGATGAATCAAGTGTCTGTGCAAGGTGAGAGAGTGGAGAGACGGGAGCAAAGGAAACCAGATAGGAGGCTGCGGCAGGCTAGAGGGAGACAGGTGGTATGTGGGACTGGATTGTCTTCAAGGAGATAGAGGAAATGGCAGGGAGAGGGGTTGGTTTAAGGAAAGCTATGCTCTGGGGTATACTAACAAAATGTTTGTGGAGAAGATTGGGAAATGGGAGGTGGTGAAGTTAGAATCAGTTTCCAAAGAAATCAATCAATCAGTATTTATTTATTCAAGCCTCTTGAGTCTTCACCACACTGATGTAAGGCTTTTGTGTAAGAATCTGTTCTTTTCTCAGTGAGAGTTTAGCTCTTCCTTGCAAGGCCTGATTGGAAAGATTGGGATGCCCCCCCATGTGTTAAAAATAAGGACATCAGTGAATTGAAAGCTGCAAACTTGCATGAATGTCAACATTCAAAGTTTGTGGGGTTTTGTTTGTTTGTTTGTTTTTGTTTTTGTTTTTGTTTTTTTTGGTTCAAAGTTATCTGATTTCAAATTTCTGGTTAGATTCATGGAAGTTGAAATACCTTCAAATATTTAGGTTACTTCTGTTTTTGCAAGTGTTTAGTTGACCAGTTGGATAATTAAGCCCTTTTATGTCTGTGTCACACACTCCTGCCTCAAGAGATTTTTTTTTTTTTTGAAAAAAAAAATGTTTAGAAACAGTGTCTCATTGTTTCAGTGCAAATTAGTTTGGGTTGATCATTTTTAATCAGAAAGTATTAGAATCCTAAAAAATAACATATCCCAGCTGACCATACAGTAAAAAATAAAATCATGTACCTTCCTCTCAGGTGATACGAAGATATGGGAAGCATCACACTATGGGAATGTTCACATTTTGCTTCATCACCTGAGTCAGTAGGGAAAATTAACTTTCTGGGCCCTTGAGTCAACCTCACCCAACTGTTTGCAGTTTGTGACATCGGTAAGGCAGAGGTCAAGGGGGAACTATGGAAAGGAGACACTGTTCAAAAGTTTAAGTACTTTGCTGTCCAAGCAGACTCCAGGTCAATCTGTCTGCCAAAATTGATCTCAAAACCAAAATGGCTTTGGCCCCATCACCTGAATATGACTGTCAGAGCCACCTTCAGGCCTCTGCTGCTGTAGCCTATACTGAGGCCCTTTTCAGATGGCCTGGTGTCTTCCTTGCTGGTATCCACACAGCAGGTATATAAAGGAGCATCTCCCTGCCTACTGAGTGATTGGATGGCTCTCTGGTGGTCTCTGGTGGTGAATATTATATATGCTTCTAGAGGGAACCGCCGAATACTTGACTCCATTACAGCAAACACAAAAACAAACATTTGTACAAATAAACTAAAATTCTCTGGTATGAACCTAAGTCTGATAGTAACTTCTAGTTGTAACTCTGAAGGATCATACTATCATTTATGTATGATATAGAGTAGCATTTTAGAGTGAATTATCCATATAATATTTAATCTCTCTCTCTTCTTCCCTCCCTCCCTCCCTCCCTCTCCCCTCCCACCTTCTGTCTTCCACCAACAAAAACTCAAATTCTCCAATAGTTCTTTTAACAGGCAGTTCTCAAGATATGCCTGTTTGGGTGTCTGTGGGTGTATATAATTTATTATTAACTTTTTGATAAGGAGCTCTCTATAGATCTGAACATTAAACCTCTTAAGTATCACAGTTACAAACGTCCATTTTAGCAATTTGCTTTTGTACCAGGAGGTGAATTAGACAGACTGAGTTGTTATATCAAAGAGAGCTGGTATGTATACCTCAACACATACATTTCTGTGCTGCATGTTACTAAAGTACATGAGAGTTCTTTTTAATTCTTGGTATAGTGTGTGTAATCAGTGACGTAAACATCATCCATTAGTCAGTTCAGCCTTCCCTGAAGTATTAGTATGCTAAACAATCCTATTACCACAGCATTATTTTGATACTTTATTAAAAGTCCTATAGCTCTAGCATTGGTCTACTCAAACACAGCTTTATGCAATTAGGATTATAATGGAAGCTTTATTACAGTGATATACAACTTGTATCATTCTAATAAAAGTTCCTGTACCTAGCAATGCTTTAATAATGTTGTTTCTGTAACAGTGATTCCTCAGTAATGGAGCTTCTCTCATGGCAACTTCATTATTAGGAAATGATTTCAGTAATAGAAATGCAAATAAAGATTTTGAGAGGAGGGTTTTATGCATGGCTCTATTACTGACCTGCTATCTTTTCATGCATTACATCTAATCATTATAAAACTACCATGTAGATTATAGTTATGCTTATTACTATCCTGTTACATTTTAACATTTGTGTCCTTCCAAATTATTAAAATTAACTGCCATTTTAAAATAAAATTCAAGGGTTAAAATAATTTAAATTTTAATTAAATTTTGTTTCTAAAGCATTAAAAATGTTTCACAAAACACCACCTCTAATTTATTTTTATTGTATCAGAGACTGAGTAGACCAGTTGCATTCAAACTGGAGTGTATGTACCCCTGGGTGTATACTAAGACCTCCCAAAGGGTGTGTGTGTGTGTGTGTGTGTGTGTGTGTGTGTGTGTGTGTGTAGTGGGGGAGGGTTATGGAGAGTTCTAAAGGAATTAATTTCCAGATCTTCTACTTCCATATGCACCCTCTCATAAAATCCATCTGTCTGAAAAGGCACTTGTGGCCAAGATTTTCCTTTCCCACTTTCCCTTTTTGCCTTTCTGCCACTGTACAAAACAAAGGCATGCCTCGTACCCATCGCATCCCTTACCGTGGCATATGGCTCAGCCGGGGCACTAAAAGGAGCAACTGGACCATGCCTTTATTTTAGCCCCCCTCTTCTGCCCTCAATCTCTATTTTTACGAGCCAAGAAGTATAGGACAGTGTATAAGTGACTGGACTATGGAGCCAGAAAGTCTGTGTGTGGATCCAGGCTCTGCGACCTAGAAGAGTCATCTAAGCTATCTCAACCTTAGTTTGGGCATCTATAAAATGGAGATAACAATAGTAGAGTGTTGTGAGGATTAAGTGGGTTCATACATGTATGAAAAAAGTATGACCTGTAGTTCATACTAAGTGGTGCTATTATGATTTCCAAAAATATTTCACTTTTTATTTTTTGCCAAATTTTAAATGTTTAGTTTTGATTAACTAAATAATATTAATAATTACAATTAAAACTCAGACATCTTAGTTAATTTAGCACTTAGAGGAGAATGGTCATGGGAAATTTTGGAAAATGAACTCTTTTCTGTCTATATGCTTTTGTTTACAAGAATAGGATCAATAAAAAGCTTTTAAGCATAAAATATACATTAGGGTAAAATTCTTTGACAGAAGCAGAATGGAGATAAAATCAAGGAGAAAAATGTAAAATATCCAATTGTTCATATATTTTTTTAAATGAATGATAGTGGGTATTATAATGCTGTGGCATTTATGTTTGATTACATTTAAGAGAGTGACATGATAATCCTTACAATTGTGTATATGTATAATAGCATATATTTAAAATGGTGAATATTTACAATATACTGGAAATTATACCATTTGCAACTTTTTAATGAAAAATTTTGGAAGTCAACTTATTTTACATTGAGAGAGAGTGAGAGAGAGTGAGAGCACGAGCAAGGAAGGGGCAGAGAGAGAGGGAAAGAGAGAATCCTAAGCAGGCTCTGTGCTATCAGCGTGGAGCCTGATGCCTGGCTCAATCTCACAAACTGCAAGATCATGACCTGAGCCAAAATCAAGAGTTGGACACTTAACCAACTGAGCCACCCAGGCACCCCTATAAGATATATATTTTTTTTTTTTTAAACTTTTTTTTCAACGTTTATTTATTTTTGGGACAGAGAGAGACAGAGCATGAACGGGGGAGGGGCAGAGAGAGAGGGAGACACAGAATCGGAAACAGGCTCCAGGCTCTGAGCCCTCAGCCCAGAGCCCGACGCGGGGCTCGAACTCACGGACCACGAGATCGTGACCTGGCTGAAGTCGGACGCTTAACCGACTGCGCCACCCAGGCGCCCCAAGATATATATTTTTTAAGAGTAGGTGTGTATAAGCAAAAATGTTCATAGACATTGGGATAAGACACTGACTTGTAGGAGTAAAGATGTAAGTGAAAGTAGTGTTATAAAATTACCTTTTTAATTTCTGTTTTATGAACACTAGGTATTTTCCCAACGTTTTTATTTATTTTTGGGACAGAGAGAGACAGAGCATGAATGGGGGAGGGGCAGAGAGAGAGGGAGACACAGAATCGGAAACAGGCTCCAGGCTCTGAGCCATCAGCCCAGAGCCTGACGCGGGGCTCGAACTCACGGACCGCGAGATCGTGACCTGGCTGAAGTCGGACGCTTAACCGACTGCGCCACCCAGGCGCCCCTGAACACTAGGTATTAAGAACATAGGTATTAAGAATAATATCTTTGAGCCCCATGACAGGCTCTGTGCTGATAGGTCAGAGCCTGAAGCCTGCTCTGGATTCTGTGTCTCCTTCTGTCTCTGCCCCTCCCTTGTTCATGCTCTCTCTCAAAAATAAATACTAAAACATCAAAAAAAAAAAAAAAAAAGAATACCATCTCCTTTATCAAGTTAGAAAACTAAGTAAAATTCTAGAATTCTGAGGCTTTCCTGGCAGAAAGTCAAATTGACTCTATGTGGACTAACGCGGCTGAATATCTCCAGTGCTTCACAGAGAAGGTCAGTGTATGGACAACACATGCACTCCCAAGTTGATTAGTATGTGATGCATGGGAGAGGGCCCTTCCTTTGAAGGGGAAGCTGGATTTGTCCTTTGATCTGTTTGTAGTTGTAGAATGGGCTCTTTCAGAGTGGATCTTGTCCTGAGGCCAAAATGGGGAGACTCTTCTGCTGGATGAATGCTTTGAGGCTTTTACATCATGCTGGAAAAGCAGCTGTTACTACTACTGGAAGACCACCAGCTAAGACCAAAAAAAAAAAAGAAAAAAAAAAGAATGGGCCTCATGAGGAACATGCTAAAAATAGAGTGTTTTCAATGTAAGAAAAAAAAAGGTGTTGAAGAAAATTCACATTCCCTCAGGTGTGTTTATTGACGATTATATTTACATCAGTTTGCCATTCTTATTTCGTGCCATGCCTCAAGATGGAAGTTTGGATGCCAATTTCTTAGTGTGCAAGTTTTGTGTCTGCATATCCATGGTTGTAATCATAATGAATATACAAGGCTGTGTGCTGGGTTTTTACACTTAACATTATTTTCCAGACCCTTGCCAAGGAAAGCCCAGAGCTTTTAGAGGAGTGATCTGATAATACTGTAGTCATATTTATACCAACTGCCACCAAATCCGAGGAGAGCACGAACTTTCCTTAATGTAATTTGTTATGGCCTACTTTAATGGCCATTTGAGACCCAGGTATCAATTGTTGGAGACTCAGGTCAGATAATGCAGGCCTCCTCTGAGACATCGAAGCTTTGGCATGCCGCTTGTGAAAAGTTGCTGACCCTGCCCCAGCCAATCTGGAAAAGCAGCATCCAGGAACATAATGTGTTTACAAGCATTTGAGAGAGTCACCAAACCCCACCCTGAGCCCTAACCCTTCTCCATATATTTACTGTCCTTCACCAAGTCACTAATTCCCAAGGGCTGTATCCTATGGCCAAGTCCAAAATGGCATAAATCCTAAGCTAGTTGCCTAGAGTTTTTGTAAAGTCTGTGCGATGTTTTTGTGAAATATTCCCAAGGAGGATTTAATTCTAACATTAAGACATTGCTATTTAAAACATTGAGGGATTAGTCAAGTAGTTTGTATTGGTGGCAATTATATTAGTTTTATAATTTTGGAGGGAAATGTGGTAATAATATAGATCAACAGCTATATTGATATCCCCACTGTTTTTACTCATTCCTAAAATTTGATTATAAGGAAATAATCTGTAGTCCATAATACACATGCATGCATGCACAATGTATAATAGTATAAAACTGGAAAACGGTCTAAATATTTAACAGTGGAATAATTGTAAAGTCTATTATATCAACCAGATGGAATATTATATACCTAAAAAGAAAGTTAAAAGGAGTAAGCAAAATATAGGAAAGTATATACGAAATAATGTTACAAGGTAAGAAGAAAAAATGAATCACAAAATTATATATACACGGTGTACATAACTATGAAAGATAGGTAGAAGGATAGAGATCAATAAATTTGGGAAGCAATCAGCCTTTAAGAAAAAGGAAGAACAAAAACTTAAGGATGACTGAGTCTGAAGCAATCATGAGATTCATTGACTGCTGGTGTGAGAGGACATGTGGGAAAATAACAGTGACTTCTGAGCTCTGCCTTAAGTCCATGTGGAAAGCCTGTGAATTTCCCAGTACCAGTTTTCTTTTTCAGTTTTAGACTCTCTTTTTTGTGTCCTGTACTTTCTTGTCTAGAAAATACTGAACTATATCCAAGCTATAAAAATCAGTTCTTAAAATTCCAACAGAAGTTACTATGGAGAAATGTAAAAAAATGGATTTGGTTGGGAAATTGGATTAAAATATACATTTTTTTTATCCTGACATTCCTTACATTTTTAATAAAATATCTTTAAAAATAAGAAACTGCCATTCTTGCCCATATGTACCAGATTATTTCTCTCTCTAATATATGTTTGCAAATACCAGGATGCAATTATTGTCTGAAGAAAATCTGTGATTACAGTTTTATATAGAGGAGTATAATTTCTTAATACTATAGCCTGTTAGTAGCATTGTTTTTGTTACCTAGTTTCAAATTATTAGTAGTCTAAAAAGTGGGAAAAATATCTCATAGTAGCTAAATTTTTTAAATAATTTTTTTAAAGATTTATTTATTATTTTTGAGAATGTGCATGCAAGCAGGGAAGGGGTGGAGAGAGGGAGGGATGGAAGATCTGGATCAGGCTTTGTGCTGAGGGCAGCAAGCCCCACATGGGTCTCCAACTCACAGACTGCAAGATCATGACCTAAGCTGAAGTCAGACACTCAACTGACTGAACCATTCAGGTGCCCCAGTAGTAGCTAAATTTTTGTAGGTCATATCTTCCCCTAACATGTTTCATTATTAGATAAGTAATAACAGATTTATAATGGGTTTATCACCTCCTTAGGAATTTTCTTCAGGTAGTCTCTTTTGAGAGATCTTCTAAAAAGAAAAACTAATTTTAACTCAAATCACTGGGAAATCTGCTTCTGGGAGTAAAGGGAATCTTTTTTATTACCAAAGTTGTATAAGAAGCAGGAAGGAAATACATAAATGTTAGCTGTAAACTAGGGTGCTTTCATTAGGAATTTATATTGATTATATTTATCTGAAGAGAGCATTGTGATATTAAGAAATCATCTTAAAGATTCATCTGTATGCCTTTTCATTGCTTTAAAATTCTATTTGGCACCATTCTAAAAAGTGATTGTACTAAAAGACTGCTAGTTTCTTTTGTATTGCTCATAAAACATCTTCCTGGATGGTAGTTGCCGTACATTAATATCTGATTATCAATGAATTAGGTTGTTTTTAAGTTTGTTCTTGAAAATCCTTGAATTTTGTGATTGCTGATTCACCTCTCTATTATGCCCCAACATACCTAGCTCTAAAATATGGTCACTGTTTTAGTGAGTATCTCAGAAATAGACTCGGTAAGCCAAAAATGGTCACCATTATGTAATGTAGTGGAAGTGGGAAAAAAAGAATTAATGCTTGGAAAGAACAAGCTCCCAATTGTTTTCCTTTAAGACAAAAATAGAATAAATGTAATGCCTGCAAGTTGTTTCATGCTGAAGTGCTACATTTAGTCCTTAGCAGGCTTGGCAATGGCAGGGAGAGACTACGTTCTATTCTGGAATCTGGACATGAGTCTCAGCTCTATCATTTCTGAGTGTCATGACCTTGGATAAGCCACCCCTCTGAGTAATTTTCTACAAAAATGGGTGGAGGCCAAATAAACATTCTTCCAACACTTAGGGGTTTGACTAGAGACACACTGACAGTGTCCTCTACTGACACCATCACCGATCAGGTATTTTTAAAAAATGGATGTTTCTACCGGAACAGGACATTTTAATAAAAACGTTGATAGGGAACACAACAAGGCTTTTAAACAGAGACTTAGAGTCCTTTTTGTCTTCATTCAAATCTGCTTTATTTTTCTTTCTGTGACGCTATATAAAAATCTCATCAATATACAAAATCATTCTGAGCCTCAGATTTTCTCATTTTCTCTGGATGAGAGCTTTGATTAGCTTTTTACAAGTTCTTCATTAGTAATTGGCTTGCTTTTTTGTTTTTGTTTTTGGCTGTTGTCTCTAATAAGTTTCTGTTCTATCAAAGAATTCTTTGAGGATGGTCTGAAATACTCTACTCTGTGTTATGATACAGAATATTACAATTTAATATTCTTTATAAAATGCAACCAACAAGTGCTTTCCAGATTAAATGTTCATTTCTTCTTTTTGATGCTGGTGGCTGGGATGGGTTGTTCAGTCTTATCATCATGCCTGACCTAGTTGTGCAGCCGTTCCTATTTAATTAATAGACATTTACATAAGCTCTTTTTCCCCCAGCAAGCTTCATAATGGTCTTGTTGGTTATCTCCTTTCACCCTGTGAAGTACCAGCAGTGCTATTTCTATTTTGCATATCAAAATACTGAGAGATTAAATAATGTACAACAAATTGATAACTGAATAAGTTTGGGAGCTCAGAATTCTGGCATATTAACGGTGTTGCTTAAAGCAACAACCCGTATAGAGTCTATAAATATATTCAAACTCTGCTTTCTAATCCAGGAGTTGGAGTTGGGACTGTCAGCAGCTTAGGGAGGGAGCCCTTTGTAGATGTAGGCAGGAGTGGGAGAATTAGTTTCTGGACTCCCTCTGGAGCCATGAAAGGAAAGTTTTTTGTTAGCGGAGGAGGTGGTGTCTAAGAACTATTGCTGTGATGTTTGTAATTTTTAATAAAAATTCTGGGAAGCCTGGTGGCTTCTGTGCAGCATATGAATTTGAAGAACCCTCCTATTTTTTTTAAATCTGACTCTCCAAACATCATTAGAATTTTATTCCTAATTAACTGGCCAACAAATATCAACAGGTGCAACTTGAACAAAGCATAGCTTCTCTGGGCTCCCTCTGCCTCTCCAAGAACTGAGGAGACTTTCAGGGTATTTGGGCAAGACTTTCATTTCTTTCCCACATATATCTATTTTTAAATATTCTCTCACTGTCTTTGTATCTTTATCCTCACACACTCAGTGGGGAGAAGTCTGTCCTGGGATATTTCCCACCTCTTCCCCCCTGCCCCGCCACCTTTTTTTTTTTTTTATCTCTTTTCAAAACTATAAGAGGGGATTGTTTGTACTTCAAACCTTGCTTCTTTGCCTTGTCTAGGTGTTGATTACTTCCAGAGCATTCTTTGGATCTTATAGGGATCGCTTCAATTATGTAACAATGTCACCAACACAACAAACAAAAATAAATATTTTTTTCTTCTCTAACTAACCACACTTCTCAGTCTTTCTTAAAAGATGGAAATCTGGGGCGCCTGGGTGGCGCAGTCGGTTAAGCGTCCGACTTCAGCCAGGTCACGATCTCGCGGTCCGTGAGTTCGAGCCCCGCGTCAGGCTCTGGGCTGATGGCTCAGAGCCTGGAGCCTGTTTCCGATTCTGTGTCTCCCTCTCTCTCTGCCCCTCCCCCGTTCATGCTCTGTCTCTCGCTGTCCCAAAAATAAATAAAAAAAAAAAAAGATGGAAATCTGTGTGTCCCTTACTTAACTTCCTTTCCGCTAAACCTGGGGTGATCTCTTTCTGTCTTAGAGCCTACCGCCACAGGCTTCTCCAAGTCTTGCTCACTGTTAAGGCCTGGAACAGATGAAGTGCCATATCTCCAGGAAATCTTCGCTGCCCCTCCTCCACCAGTCAGAACTGAACTCTCCTTTGTCTGAGTTCCCATATTCCTGGATTTGTACCTTTTGAGTGGTACATAATCTGTTGTGTATGAGAGTGATTTCTGTAACCCTTGAATTGCGGATACCCTAATGAGCATGGGGAGAGATGAGGAGTGAAGAGAAGATGTCCTATTCAATTTGACTCAAGGTCCCTCTTAGCTCATGAAAATACATACCCCATGCACAGTCTGGTGTTTCCAACTGCATGGCACCCAACACAGTGTCATGGAAACCCCTCACAATACAGCAAGCATTAGATCTGCAGAATGACAAGAGGAGTTGAGGAGGCATCGGGATCTCACCATGAGTATCACTCCAGGGAACAGTCTTTCCATCCATGGGTTCTTGCATCTGGGCCGCCTCTGCAGCGTGGTTTCATTCTCATTTATTGGCGACCTCCTCTCTGGCCTCCAGCACTTGCAGGCCTTCCTCAGGATACTCTCTATCTCACAGTGGGGAACATCTCATTTTCTGCTAGTGTCATTGAGAACCCCACACAATCTTCTCTGGGGTGGGAAGCCTCCTGATGCCTCTTCTCCAAATGATGAAAATAAATAAATAAAATAAAATGAAATGAAACAAAACCCAGCCCACAGAGCGCATCTCTCTCTGCCAGCTTTTCTGGTTTCTGCTCACAAGTCCTACGATTCACCCCCCACCATCAGGCCAAATGACATTTCTGTTCTCCCTAGGGATCTGCTTTTCCATTCTCTTTAGAAATCCTAAGTAGAGGGGAGTGAGTGGTGAAAAACTTACTGACCTTTGGAATTCTCTCCCCTAGAGATGCAACTCAGGACTTTAGTGCTAGGGGTGCAGCTGGACTGTAAACCCCAGGAGTTGAGATAATGGGATGCTGTTTGATATCTTTGTAGTACCTAAAGCCAGACTATTAACCCCATGAGAGTAGATTTTGCTTCTGTCTTGAGTCTGCTGATATCTCTAGTGCCTAGAACAGTGCTTGGCGTATGGAATGATGCTCCTCAAATATTGGTTGAATAAATGAATGGTGAATGGATGGATAGATGGATGAATACTTAGCAAAAGTTTTACCCACAGGAGGTATTCAGTGATGTTTATTGAATGCATTAGTAAAGCAAAAAAGAAAAGAAAAGAAAAACACATGAACTAATATGGGATTGAGTTAAGTAGAAAGTGATGAGTGTATTATACATTTTAGTAGTGTTTCTTAGTTTCTTAAGGTGTCTGGATAACACACCTTAGGGGGATACTGTGGTGTGGCAGGGCATAGGCTAACTCAGAGAATTAAAATATGCATCTTGGTGCATCAGTTCTTTTCAGTAGTAATGTAGGATATTATCTTTTGTGTGGAAGCCAATAGATAGATTTTAGAATATAGTGTTACATAAGTTTCTATGGAGAGTTATTCCTGACTATGCCTTCAGACCCTCTCCTTTGTTCTTAGATGTACTTTGGAAGAAATATTTGGGAACACAGATAGTGAAGATTTTATCTTATCTGGAGACTCCTATAAATGTACAGAAGATTCTGCCCCTGGTTTTGTGACAAAGAGAAAGAATGTTTCTTTTCCTTTAACATCCCTACAGTGGCATTGGAGGCCACTGGTGCATTCCACACAAACATTCCCCTTTACAGAATAGGTTGCATATGCCAATAATTTATCTTGGTACAGTAGCATGTATTTGTCTATGCAGTCATTCCATTAATATTTATTGAGTGTCTACTAGGTGAAAGGCACTGCTATGGATGCTGAGATTGAAATAGTAATGAGAATGCTTTCTCTGTCCTCAAGAAATTACAGTATAGTAACAGAAGGCTCCTGTAAATGGTCGATTACCTGTGCAGAATGGTGTGGAATTGAGCAGTAGGCTTAAGCATGGGGTGCAGTGGGGACACAGAGGGAGGGCAACTGATACACGATTGGGGTAAAAGAAAGCTGAGATCTACAGTTCATCAGTTTGAGCCCCCAGTCAGGCTCTGCACTGATAGCATGGAGTCTACTTGGGATTCTCTCTCACTTCTCTCTCTGCCACTCCCTTTCCCATGCTCTCTCTCTCTCTCAAAATAAAGAAATAAAAAAAAAATTTTAAAGCTGAGATCTGTAGGAGAAAAATGGACATTAGTAGGTAGGAAAGGGTGGGAGGGTATTCCTAACAGAGAGAACCTCATGTACAAAGGCTTGGAGGCAAGAAAAATAGTGTTTGGGGAACAGCAAGTCATTTAATGGTAAACTGTACATAAATATAAGTAAATATCTAGTTTTCTAATTCTGACGTTTTTATTTATTTTTGGGACAGAGAGAGACAGAACATGAACGGGGGAGGGGCAGAGAGAGAGGGAGACACAGAATCGGAAACAGGCTCCAGGCTCCGAGCCATCAGCCCAGAGCCTGACGCGGGGGTCGAACTCACGGACCGCAAGATCGTGACCTGGCTGAAGTCGGACGCCCAACCGACTGCACCACCCAGGCGCCCCCAGTTTTCTAATTCTGAATAGGATTTTTAAACACAAGAATGATAAAAGAAATGAAAGAAAAATTATATGTTAAATTATCTAATGTTATATTCCCCATATAAATCATCATGAATAAAATTTAAAGATAATGAGAAATCTGGAAATTTAAATTATTTTTAGTAATTCAGCATCTTTTATGGGAGCAGGTATTACCTGTTTATGGACCACTATATTTCTAACATTTGAACCATTGCATGACTCACGGTGATGGTTGAGTGAATGAAAAGGATCAGTGTCCTCAAAAGGTACAAAAGAGCTAAAACATATTAATAATAAACCCCTGCAAAACCTCACTAGACAAATAGTCAAGAAAACATGAATAGACACTTCAAGTTGGGAGTCATCCTTGTTCTTTCCTATTTCTTACACAGCGTATTGAATCCTTTAGCAAATCTTGTTGGCTCTCTATTCAAAGTAAATCCCAAACCTGACCTTTCTCCCCCATCCACACTACCATCACCTAGTATAGGCCACCACCATATCTGAGTTACTACAACACGTCCTAGCTGGTCTTCTGCTTCTCCTTCTCCTTCTCCAATATCCAGACTGATATTTTAAACTGTAAATCAGAATATGTCGCTTCTTTTTCCAAAATCCCCCAATGTCTCCCCATCACACTCAGAATAAAAGTCCAAATCTTTTATATGCTTTGCAAGGCCCTATATGATCTTACCTTTTGGTTACCTTTCCAGTCTTCCTTCTGCCAGTATTACCCTACATTTCATCTGGCCACATTGGTCTTCATGCTGTTTCTGGAACACTCCGAGCACTCTCCCTCACTAGAATCTTAGTGTCTTTGCATTTGTTCTTCCCAAGCCAAAAATACTCATTCCCCAAAGAATTACCTGGCTTGCTCTTTACTTGGTCAGCTCTCTGCTGAAACGTTACCTTTGCAAAGAAGCCTTCCCTCACCAACTTACATGAAATAGCATGCCTCCCCATTATTCTCTATATATTAGTTTTTTTTTTCTCTTAACCATTTGACCCTTTCTGCTTTACTCTGTATAGAACATATAAAAAGAGTGAAAGATGTAGACCCAGAAAATTCCTAAACATGTTGAGTGTGGAATTAGGATCCCTTTTATTCCCTTTCCATCCCTAGGCACCAGAGAGAAGCATATGTAAACTTCTCTGGAAGGATGCATTTTTAATCCTAGGCATCAAAGAAATACTAGATTTATAGTTCTACTACCAGGTCACAATTTATTTTTTTTATTTAAAAAATGTTTTATTGGAGAGAGAGAGGGAGTGTACATGCCTGAGCAGGGGAGAGGGGGCAGATGGAGAGGGAGAGGGAGAGAGAGAGAGAGAGAGAGAGAGAGAGAGAGAGAATCTCAAGCAGGCTGTATGCTCAGCATGGAGCCCAATGTGGGGCTCGATCCCATGACCCTGGGATCGTGACTTAAGCCGATATCAAGAGTCAGATGCTTAACCAACTGAGCCACCCAGGCACCCCAGTCACAGTTTAAAAAGTACAGAATTCATAAGAAGCCATTAAAAGTGAGAGGTAGCAAAAACCACAAACTGTAGTATCAGATGCTCAAATTCATATGTTAAAAAATTTTGGTGCAAAATATAAAATAAATATGTTGAATATGATTCTTTAAAAGGAAGGGAATACTGACAGTATAATGTAGGAAGAAGAGACTATCAAAAATAATCAGGTAAATGTAATAAACAATCAAATAGAAACTTCAGAAAGGAAAGCGTCTAATTAGAAGGCCTAACTAGAAAGCAGATAAATATAGTTAAAGAAAGCATTAATGTGTTAGAAGACTCTGAAGAAATTATACACATTGTTGCAAAAACTAAAAGGAAGATGGTAAATATAACAGGTTAAGAGATACTAGGGAGAGAGGAGGAGAAACAAATGTCTGATAGTAGTTCCAGAAAGAGGGCCTAGAGAGAATGAAGAGTGAGTATTCACAAAGCTGTTGGTGAGAATTTTCCAGGACTGTTGCAAGGACTCTGATATTCAGATTCAGAAGGTTCAGTGAATCTGAGCAGGATAAATGAAAAGGAATCGACACATAGACACATTATGGTAAAACACTAAAGGGAAAGAGAATATCTTAAAAGAAGTGACAATTAGAATGGATAATTCACTTCAAAACAGAAAAGAAAAAAGAAAATGGAAGCCACAAGGAAATGGGATTATATATTCAAAGTGTTGACAGAATATAATTGTAACCTAAAATTTTATACCCACAAACACTCATTTTTTCAAAAATGGAGACAAAATAAAGCATTCACAATGTGGCACATTTACTACCTACAGATCTTCACTAAGAGGTGCTCTGAAGGATGTAGTTCAATGATAGTGAAAATGATCCCAGAATGAATATCTGAAGATCTAGGGAAAAAATAGGAAGCAAAAAGAATAGTCAAATGTGAGTAAATTTCAACAAACACTGAGTTCAAAAATTAATAATATAAAATTTATGGGATTAAAAAAGCCAAAGATACAACTGAAATACAACAGTAGTGCAGGAATCAGAAAGGAGTGATCAGAGTTAAACATTCCAAGTTACTTGAATTATTTGGGGAAAAGGCAAATAGATTGAGTAATTGTATTTTATTAAGTAAAACATTTACTTAAAGATTGTGGGATAACTATTAGAAGTTTAGAAATACAGCCTGTACTTTCAAATTAATAAAAAGAGAAAAAAAAAACAATGAGAAAAAACATTTGAACCTATACTGAATCTAAAGGAAAGCAACAGAGGAATACAAGTGAAAAGGAAAAGAAACATTAAAAATAGAATAAGTAAAAAAAGTCTAAAATAGAAAAAATAAAATAAAATTATATCAGTAATCACAAAGCCTGCAAGTGAACTAAACACTCCATTTAAGAGATAGATTATTAAGGTGGATTTCTTAAAGAATCTATGTTATTTTTATAGGAAATACATGCAACATAAGGACACAGATTGAAAAGCAAATAATTTTTAAAATGCATTAGGTAAGTAGAAAGTTGGTGTGGCTATATTTATAGCAGATAAAAGTTCTTTTGGGGGAAGAAAGCATAATCAGAGATAAGTATGATCACTGTATTAAAGCCTCATTCTCTGGATATATGCCTCCAAATAACATAGCTTCAGGACATAGAAAATGAAAATTGACAGACTTGAAGCAGAAATGGACAAATCAACTATTTTAATGAGAGATTTAAACTTCTTTTAGAAATTCGTAGATCAAACAGATAAGAATCTCGAAAACATGGACAGCACAATTACCTGGCTAGATCTAGTGGCACATGGGGAGCACTCTGGCCAACAACTCAAGATTACATATTCTTTATGCATATTTTTAAGTACCCATGCAAAATTAAAAAATTAAGAACAACAAAATAAATCCGAACAAAATATATACAGGGAAAAAATAAAAATAAGTATAGAAATCTGCAAAACAAAAGACAAAGAAACCTCAAGAACACCACCAAAAAACACATATGGCAGGACTGGCATATAGTGGGTACTTGGTACATATCTTTCTGTTCATTGAATAAAAAGCAATAGAAGACTATAAACATGTGTACATGAAAAGGTTTGAAATTCACCAAATAGTGATTAAATCTGAATTGGTCAGTCTTAGGTTATCCTGCTTTTTTTCTTTGTTCTTTTCTGTATTTTCTGAGCTCTCTGTATGTATTTCCCTTACAATTTTATGAAAACACATTATTTTGAAATAAAAGTAAGTAGATTTTTGCAGAGATGGACTACAGAGAGGATTAAATGTCCCTGACAACACCTCTGGTCAGTGGGGTGGGAAGGTGCAATGTAAGACCACACTTCAGAGGTCCTTCGCTCCCTACTACATGGATGACTTTAAGTGTAATCCCTTTGAACCCGTTCTCCAAGTGGCAACAATAAAGCCTTCCTCAAAGAATTACTCAGATAGGTGACCCCGTGCAAAGCACTTAGTACAGTGTCTCATACTGCAGACGTTCAATAGCCGTTTTCCTTTCCCTGCTTGAGGAAGCAGGCTTAGGGAAATATCCCTCTCCATTTCTAAGGAATATACCCTGAGTGGAAGGCAAATTCGATCAGTCTGGAATATGCAACTGGATGAAAGCTTCATATGTGAAATTATATTTGTGCCCTCCTGGAGAGCCAAGAAAATTAAGAAATGAACCAAGAAATTCATCTCCTTTATTAGATGTAAGAATGAAGGTGCAGTATTATCATTTCCTTGTGATAGTCATATCTAATAGTTCTGAAACCAATTCACAGTATTCATGTCAGACTTATTTTATGAGACATTTAACCATTGCTAAATTAAATTTCATAGGAGAATGTGCCTATATAACTCCTCTGGAGTTACAGAGATAGAAATCTGACCCATCATTTCTATTTTCACGGAAAACCATTTAGCAGAACTTTGTTCCAGTAGAAGTGTTTATTGAGTTGTAAGCCTAACACAGTTCACTGGCTGCATGTATTTCCACACTGACATTTTTCTCAGTGCAGATTTGCATCAGTTCATTAGTACTGACAGCAGATGGTAGTACTTTCACACAAATTTACCTTCTGAATTGATCTAAGAAATGTCACTAAAAAGATCCTGACAGTTTTGATGTTCTTCCATTTCTGAAAATGGTATGTTAAACAAATAAGGTGTAGGGTTTTAGATTTTTTTGAACTCTAGCTCATAATTCCTAAACTAAAAATGAAAGACGGCTTTCATCTCTGATTCTGGCTGTCTGAAGGAGAGAGTAGAAAATGCAGATAATGTTTCCTGATGGCATGAACCTTAAAAAATCTCCAGTGCAGAAAAATGGCTTTTGGAGAATATTATCCAGATTGATTGTCTACACTGATAAGACACCTCAAATTATTTGTAAATTCTCTACCGTAACTTTGAATATAAATTGTTTGGCTTGCAAGATTAGCTGATTGAATGTTACTGAAAAAATAGTATCAGCTCAGGTCATAAGGCTCACTTTGAATTCTGTCACTTCTGCAGCATTAACATATCGCTAAGATTAGCCACATTTTAAAACTATAGATTTGCCGTTAGTTAGGGTTAAATCATTATAAAATTGTCAGACAAGAAGACTTAATATTTGCTAAGTGAACGATGAGGGAAGATATGAATTCTAATCACATCGGGGAAACTTTTTATTTTTCTATATTGTATAATCATTATTATATTCATAATGACTTAAGGCCTGTATTCAGTAGTCTTATATATTTAGAAGCCAGGATTTTTGAGTATTTTAAAAATTAATTTTCCATCCGTATCTGAGAAGTAATTAATGGTTTGGTTAGTTTGCCACAACTAAGAGAAGCTGACACACTTGAGAAAGCATTGGGTGTTGGCCATATACAGTTTAACCATGGAAGTGATTATGGATGCTTTTGACACACTGCTAGAAGAGTGGCCATGATTAGCAACATATTTAAGGGATTTATTTAACAACAAAAAGGAGCTTTTCGGTTCTAAATGCTCTCAAAATCAAGGGACCCTGTTTTATTTTATTCATAACGCTTATTATTTTCTGGATTATTTTGTCTATTTATTTGTTCTATAAATTTATTGGCTGTCTCCTGCACTGGCATGAAAGTTCCCTGGGATCAGGGACTTTGTTTATCTTTGCAATACAGTGATCTCTATTACTATATCCAGAACTGTTCCTGGCAGACACATAAGACATGATCAGTAGATATGTGTTGAATTAATAAATACTAGTTTAAGGCATGTAAGGAGAGCCAGAATCAAGCTGGACGGGAAGACTTGCTATAGGCATAACACATTTGGGCTCTGACCCTAGGCTCTGCTTAGATTCGAATGGGAAGGAGGGGTGGGAAGAGAGCAGGAAAGAGGGAGCCCAGGCTCTGCTGTAAGAGTCAGGCCACTAGGCAGACTCTGGAGGTGGCGCTCAGGAGACATACACTGCCCCATACCCAGTGGATACCCCAGCCCTCAGCACACACATACATCCCCAAATATCCATACCCAGCGTCTCCAATACACGGTGGAATGGTGCCTCTGTTTCCTGTGAGCAGGTGTGTGCACATGCACACCAACATGAGTGTTTTGGGGTTGGAGGGTAGAGTTAGCAGCAACAACCACACGTAATTCTTTCCATGGATGCTCTGAGTTCAGCTTCTCCTTGGACTGGCTGACAAGAGGAGAAGAAGCCAGGAGAAGAAGCTAGGCCCCTAGTCCAAATCCAGCCAACAGGCTTGTTTTATTTGGCCCACTCTATGTTTAAAAAAAAAAAAAAAGTGCCAAAATTTAAATTTAGGAGATTTTACATAAAAATCTGGATTGCTAGGTTATTTTGACAAATGGGAAGACCTGGCACACTGAACCTACATTCCCACATGGCACAATTGGCTGGAGCAGAGTGGCAAGCCTAGCCTTGGCTGGGCACACTCTCCATTTCCCCACAGTCCCTGTCACCTGCTTGTGTATTTAACTGACCTCGCTCCTTCACGCTACCTGTGTGATCTTTGTAGGTATCTGTCCCAGGTTGCTTGGCCAGCTATAACAAAATACCACAGATTGGGTAGTTTACACACAACGGAAATTTATTTTTTACAATTCTGAAGTCTGAGATCAGTATACCAGCCTGTTCTCATAAGGACGCTCTTTCAGGTCACACACTTCTTGTGTCCTCACATGGCACAAGGGGGTGAACTAGCAATTAGGGGGCAGGATCTCTTTTATAAGGTCCAAATTCTCATTCCTGAGGGCTCTACCCTCATGACCTAATCACTTCCTAAAGGCCCAACCTCCTGTAATACCTTCACACCGGGCTTTAGGATTTCAACATATGAATATGGGGAGATGCAAACATTCAGACCATAGCAGTATTTGAGTTTGCAGTCTTTGGAGTAGTTGTGAATCTACAATGTAAACGATCAATAAATTTATTGTTATAATTGTTTTTGCATTGGTACAATTTGTGCGTGGATCACTCACTACATAGAAATCTCCTAGGGCTCCCCATTGTTGGCCAAATTATGTCCACATCGCTACACTGGCAGCGGTCTGACCTGTATCTTGGATCCAGTCATTCTCCTATGAAGGCAGTGGCGTTGCATCAAGTGAGTTTTGATTTACAGAAACGGCCCAATAAGCTTGGGAGAGACAGAAGGATAGAAACAGATAAACAGAGGAAACTCAGAAAGAGACAGACAGAAGTACAACAATTTAAATAATGCAAGCCATTCTCCTGCTTCCTCTCCCCTCCCCTACCATTCTACCCACTGAACATGTGCCTGTTGGCACCGCAGTGATGCTTGAAACAATCAACACATTGGCAAAGTTTACGTAAAAAAAAAAAAAAAAAAGTGTGAAAGATTTTGGTTCCCTTACAATGAGGCGAATGAAATACGTTGTTCACGTGGTCAGGCTACTGGGCTTCACAGACAGCCTTGAGGAAAAACCGGAGAATAATTACAGGCCATAGAGTAACATTAGTTGACAAAGAGAGGAAACTGATAAAATTTGTCTACAGTTGGTATTGTGTAAACAAAACTGTGTACCCTTCTATACTTTATCAATTCATAACTTCTTATCATGTGTGGATTATGAATTATATTTCAAAAACTGAAATTGATCTGTATCTTAATTTAGTAACTTGGAATTTAAAGCAAACTTTTATTTTAACAAACCAGATTGTGCGTTTTAACTTTTTCAAAGTAACTCACACTGGCATCCTGGACCAACTCTGATTCCTACAGGAGCATCCAATACTTGGGCAGCCTTTTTTTGTACTTCATCCCTGCAAGACGGATGATTTCATGACTCCTGTGTTAAAGAATTCTCAAAAAATCAATAGGTAAGAAACACCATCAAGATACATTGGCTTTTACTCTTATTTTAAAAGTGTAAATCTTTTTATGTGACTCTAAAAGCCAAGCTAAAAAAGAAATATTTTTTGTAATAATAATAATGGCTAATGTTTATTGATTTTTACTGTGTGCTAGGCACTGTTCTAAGTATTTTAGATATATTAAGACATTGGATTTTTATAACACCCCATGAGCTAATTTCCATTATTTTACCCAGTTTACAGAAGAGGAAGCTAAAGCACAGAGGAATTAAATGACTTGGCCAAGTTCACACTGCTAGTTAGATGGTAGAACTGGGATTTGAACCCAGGCATTTGTGCCTCAGAGCCATGCTCTTAACCACTGCACTATACTACCTTAGCAAATGCTGTAAATTTTAAGTGTAAAATTGGAATCATCAAGGGGAGTCAGGAGTCCCAGTGCCTTGACTCCCCTTTTAACTACCTTACTGGGGATCCTCAGTCCCTTTGGACCTCAAGTTCCTGTCAAGTAATGGAGCTGATATTTGTAAATGCTAGAATTCCACATGGTGGGCACATATCTTTGAAGACAGCTCATCTCTTCTGTTGGTAACTGATTTTCTACCACTCACCCAACTACAATGGAAACATGAGAGTTTCCTGTTTTTTCACTTGTTTCCTAGGAGTGTCAACTACATCACATCTTGGCTGAGCGTTGTAGGGCCAGTTGTTGGGCTAAATCTACCTCTAAGTTATGCCAGAGCAGCTTCTGAGGATGAATGAAATGTCCATCAACAAGGTAAAAAGGAAAGCCCGAATTGAATGGTTTGCCAAGACAAAGACCCTGTTATCTCTGTTACACTTAGGGTCTTCACTGGCCCCATCAAATGTTAAGTCTTCTTTCATCTTTAATAGGCTGAACATGGACTGTTTGTTTAGGTTTTCAGCCAGGCAGGGCCCCATCGTTTAGGAAGCATTGGACTTTGCTACAATAACACTCACCCAAACACAGGAGTGGATGGCTTTATTTCAGAATTGTAATAATTCTTTATTGCTCAGTTAACTTTCTTTTATTCTCTTGGCTTTTGTTTTGTTTTTGTTCTTAACTTTCTTCTGTTGAGCCAAAGAACTTAGAAAATTGTGGCATGAAGGACACCAAAAGTATACTTGGCCAGCCCCGGTTTTAATAGGACAAATACCGTGCAATATTTCGACTCACCAAGACTTTGACATGGATTATTTTTTCTATTGGAAGCAAATGTCTGTAGTAACTGATATACTGTATACCTAATCTGGAAGAATTTTTGGTTTGGATTTGCTTGTTTTGTTTTTCATTTTAACTTGCCCAGGGGTTGAAACTAAGACAAAATGTAATTGTCTCTTTAGACAATCTAGATCGGTGTCTATCAATGAGGAATGTACTTTAGAATCACCTGTGGATCTTTTATGACTATGAATGCTTGGGGCTATCTTCTGAAACAGCCTCACTGGGGTGGTTCTGACCCACCTGCTTCTGGAGAACCTCTGATCTGGATGTACCTTTAGTGTGGCATTTATTTGTATTGTTTTGGTCTCCCAATAGGCCTTTTCCAGTTCTGTATGAGCTCCAGCAAGCCTGACTTACTTTCTACCATTTGTCTGGACTTTGCTCCAGGCCTCCTGGTTGTTAAGAACATCTAGGAGACATTTGTTCACGAGACAGCCCACTTGGAGGAAGCCATGGGGTGAGAGGGTTATCTACTGGCCGATCACAGTAGACTGTGCCTGCACTCATAGTCTGTAGGTTCGAGGCTGAGCTCTCACACCGGGAGTGGAAGTAGAGAATGGGTTAATTCAAACTGCTAGAAAAGCTAAAAGTAAATTTTAAAATGCTGAGCTGCACATATTCATGCTGGGATGAGAGCCTGCTTACATGCTTGCTGGGCATTTTGGTATTTACCACTTAACATCTTTTCAACTTCTGCAGGGATTTTCATCACCCACCGCTCCCCCCCCCCCATCCACTCTCCCTAATGTAAACACAGATTTCTCAGCAAGTCATTTCTCAGACCATGTCATTTCTGGGGTAAAAAAACTAAATAAATTATAATAATATGTCATCTGGATGATGTACTCATTTGGAAATATTAGTTATCCTTTGCTACCAGATTCTGAGGGATAGTATCAATCACTTAGGGACAATGTTTTTGTTGGTGTCAGAGTTGTTTTCAAGTTAATTTTTTTTGGTCTGCTTGATGAAGACCTTAAAATTCATCAGTGGCAGAAAATAATTCTGAAAAGCTCTTGTAGGTTGTAGAGACCACGCCCCCCAGATAGATATCTCTGCTCAGGCAGCTCTATTTCTTTTCAGAATAGTTTTTGCTTTAAAAAAACTTAATTTTTGATTGATAAAAATTTCCATTTTTAAGAATGCATCTACATAACAGACTGTTATCCCAACAGTTATAAAACATTAGAAAATATTTTGTTTTGTCAAAGTAACAGCTCTTTCTCTGCAATATGAGGATTTTCCTCCGGGTTTCTTCTCCAGTTAATATAATGCAAAACCCCTTCAATCAGAAATAGTGCTGGTTAAAGCTACCAAACAGTATCCTAAACTGCTTTTGTGTAGCCTTGGAACACTTACTTCACCTCCTTGGTCCTCAGCTATGTGATTTGTGAGACCGACTGTAATTCTTGGTCTGTGAAATAGAAGTGTTGAATTCTAGACTGTGAGGTTGGTGAGCTGCCAGCTGTGTGACTTGGGCTAAATTTCCTAATCTCCTTTAGGCTTTTGCCATTTCTATTTTTAAAAAGCCCATTAACATCCATCCTACTCACCTACCAAGAGCAGGAAGGAGATCAAAATGCTAAGTCAACCTGAATGTGCTTCATAACCAACATAATGCCACAAGAGTAAGGGTGATCTGGGATAATTAGCCCCAGCTCGTATCCAGTGTCAGCATACATTCTCCCTCCCTCCCTCCCACCTTGTTTCCCAACACAAATGGGCCCCACCCCCCCATCAGGCGAGTTGTCTCCACCCACATCCTTATCTGAGTGTTGTTCTTGCTGGCTCCCACCTGGAAATGCTTCCTTCTCCATCTCTCTACTCAATTCTCAACCTAGTCTATATAATTCACTCTTACAAAGCCATCTCTGACCACCATAGCTCCCACTGGTCAACCTCTCCCTTCATTACTCACTGCACTTAGTCATAGTAGCATTTAATTTTCTCCCTTTCACTCTGATCGCCTCCTTAATGATGGATAATAAAATAACTTACCCACTTTCTTTGGTATGTTTTAAGGTAGCATGCACATGAGAGTTGTTGTCTGCCCTTTGTAAGTGATCCAGGGAAGGCTCTCAGTCTGGGGATTGGGCCAGCAGCTGTGTTGATCATTTGATACTATAGCCTACAGACTGGGGGATAAAAAACCCAAACTAACCATCTTCCTAACACAGATGTATTAAAATAAAGATGTATTAAAGTAAAGGAAGTTAAAACTGGGTTTTTGCATCCATTTTTCCTGAGATACGTATAGTTTTTATTCATACTCTCAAGATATTAGAAAATGGAGATCTGCATTGTCAGAACCAGCTCTTACATAATTCAAACAGCTGATATTCCAGTGAGTTGGGTTTTTTAAGGATTAAAATGTGAGAATAAGAATATGCAAATAATCAGTCCAGCAGATACCAACTGAGTTTCTCTTGTGTACCTAGCCCGGTGTTAGTGGCCAGGGATGACAAACAGAAAGACATGACCCTGGCTCATAAGAATGCCACAGTCCAGTGAAAAACACAGACAAGAAGAAGACTCAGGGACAGTAGGATGTGTGCTGTGGCAAAGGTGTGGAAAGCCAGCACCTGGGAAGGTTTGCAGAAGAGGAATGTGAGTGGAGCTGTGAAAAATCTAAGATTTAGCCAGGTCAAGAACGGAGGAAAGACCTTGAAAATGCATGGGGAACTGGCAAAGAGTGAGGCTGGCTCAAAGGACTGGGGCCAGGTCTGGAGGAGATTTATTGCCACACTAGAATTTGTATCTGGCCTAAAAAACAGAAAGAACCACTGAGGGAATGCAAGTAGAAGAGTTGAAATGATCGCTCTTGCATTTTGGAAAGATCCTGTATTTTTTAAATGATGAGTGTATATAACTAGTCACATAACTACTTTGTCAGTTTTTATCACAAGCAGGTACTGGCCCACAGGCTCTAGAAGGTAGGAGTGCATAAAGGGCTGGGGGTATGCCAAGGATATTTTTCAGTTTTTACCCAGGACCTTCCAAAACCAAACCTGCCAGTGCCTGGAATGCCTGTTTCCTGGCTGTGTTACCTGGGGCAAGTCACTGCACCTCTCTGAGCCTCTCTTTCCTAATGTATTAAATGGAAGGAAGTGTATTAGATCACTAATTAGTTATTAGTTTATGACTAGTATATATGTATATTTTTTATGAAATAGAATATGTCTAGGAAACATTCCCTGTGTTATCTTCTTTACTCTCATACTACTACACTCACCACACTTCTGACTCTAGATGTGTAAGTTTTTCACACATCAAATGATCCTGCAGTAGCAACTGGTGTCCTGCAATTCAGTTCAGTTCTGATACCATCTGCCTGGAATTAGCACCACAAGACCTCCCCATGTAAGACCCCAGGTTGTCACAAGTCCCAGGTTGTCACCTATATTTCTGACTGACCAACTATAAACCAAGGTTGCCATGACCTCCTCCTTGGGTTCAATAATTTGCTAGAATGGCTCATAACATTTAGGGAAACACTTACGTGTACCAGTTGATTATGTAACAAAGGATATGATACAGAATACAGATGAACGGCCAGATGAAGAGCTACGTAGGGCAAGGCCTGGAGAGTCCCAGGTGCAGGAGCTTCTGTCCACCTGGAAGCTCTCTCAAACTCGTACTTTTGGGATTTGATGGAAATGTCATCATGAAGGCATGAATGATGAAGAACTCTACTTCTAGCCCTTCCCCTCTTCCCAGAGGATGGAGAACAGGTCTGAAAGCCCCAAGCTTCGAATCAGACCTTGGTCTTTCTGGTGACCAGCCCCCATCCTGAAGCTGTTCAAGAGCCCACCAAGAGTCAGCTCCTTATATCAAAAGACACTCCTATCACCCAGGAAATTCCAAGGGATTTAGGAAGTCAGTGTCGGGAGCCAGAATCAAAGACCAAGTATTAGAAGAAATGCTCCTCATGTTCTCATCGCTTGAGAAATCACAAGGGTTTAGGAGCTCTGTGCCAGAACTGGGGGCAGATATATAAATAAATATATATATTTAAATATTTATATATTCTATTATTTTACAAATATATGGAAAAAATAGGTTGCACATGGTAAGGAATATTACTGTTTGGTGAAACTTTGGCTTCAGCTATATATACATATAATCTGTTTATATGGGTGTGTATTTCTGCGCGTGCAAGGAAATATATTTCTAACTCCAGGAAACAGAGATTTGAAAACTAATGGACAAATAAGCTCCCTTCCAATTCTAAGACCCTCTGATTCCCCCCTTATACTGCTGACCAGTAAGTTGCTGAAGGTTGTTCCAGAAGGATATAGGCAGTACTTAACTACTATTGTGCCCATGGAACTGAGCTATTTAAATATGCACATAGGTCCTTTTATAGGGCTTGTCTGTAAAAGCGCTTTCACATTTTTATTCTTAAATGTTGTAGTGTTCTTTCAAGCAGTACTGCAGTGTATAAAGCCCTTGCTTTTAACTTTTGTGTTGTCAATAGCGGCACCTAGTGGTAAAAGAGTCCTATTGCAAGTATCCTGTATTCTAAGCTGTTAAAACTGAAAGTGATTTTACAGATCACCAAGTCCCATTTTATAAATTATAAAAAACAAACTGGAAACTCACTTTTTTTTCCTACCCTGAAATATACTTTACATGAGAATAAATAAATCCTATGGCTGATTTATGATTTCTTGCATTACTTTGATGCTTTTAAAAAAAATTTGTTTATGTTTATTTATTTTTGAGAGAGATAGAGACAGAATGCAAGTGGGTTAGGGGCAGAGAGAGAGGGAGACACAGAATCTGAAGCAGGCTCCAGGCTCTGAGCTGTCAGCACAGAGCCTGACGCGGGGCTGGAACTGATGAACTGTGAGATCATGACCTGAGCCAAAGTCGGATGCTCAACCGACTGAGCCACCAGGCGCCCTAATGCTTTTTTTTTTTTAAGTTTATTTATTTATTTTGAGAGAGTCAAAGACAGCACAAGTCGGGGAGGGGCAGAGAGAGAGACTCCTAAGCAGGCTCTACACTGCCAGTACAGACCCTGATGCAGGGCTCAGACTCAGGAAACCACAAGATCATGACCTCAGCTGAAACCAAGAGTCATACGGTTAACCAACTGAGCCACCCAGGTGCCCCTGAAGCTTTTCAGTACCCAGAAGTCAGTTACAACTGAGGCAGAAATCTAAGCATACTCTGATAGGTTAATGGGAATTCATAGTTCAGTGTATCCACAGCCTTTGGTGCATTATTATTTACACATGCATGCCAGATTGGGGTTTAGCATGGTGCCTGACACATGGTAATTACTCAATAAATCTTTGTGGAATATTTGTATATGTGGCCGAATACTGAGAGGGGAAGGCTCCCATGGTCTTTCTGCAGGCACGAGGACCTGGACCTGCTTTCCTCTTTTGGGAACTGCATCCCACTCTTTGCCTTGAGAAGACTTCTTCCCCTGACACCAGCAGCAGAGTAGGACGTGGTCTCCTCCATCCCTTTCTTCAGTAGATTCAAAGAGAGAGAATACCCAGGCCCTTACCTACTTACTAATAGGGAAATGGCTAAATCGAATGTGATGCTGGATAGCAGTTAAGGAAAATGAATTGAATCATCCAATCTCAAAATAGGGAGTTCTCATAAATAGATTGTTGAGTTAAAACAGAAAGCAAAAACTAGATGATAAATATGCAAGCAACTTAACACAACTTATAAAAAATATATACCAATTCCACATATTCTTTATAGTACATATACAGTATATGTATGTAAAACCATTAAAAATGATCTAGAAGGACACACACCAAACTTGTAAGAATGGTTACCTCAAACTGGAAAGTGGGAACTTGGATTGGAAGAAATCGAAGACTGGCTCTTTTTGTAATGCTATACTTATCTAGCCTTAGCCTATAAAACTAAAATCCATTTTTATTTATTTTTAATTTTTTTAATGTTTATTTATTTTTGAGAGAGACAGAGACAGAATGCAAGTGGGGGAGGGGCAGAAAGAAAGGGAGACACAGAATCTGAAGCAGGCTCCAGGCTCTGAGCTGTCAGCACAGAGCCCTACATGGGGCTTGAACTCACAGACCACAGGATCATGACCTGAGCCAAAGTTGGGCACTTAACCGACTGAACCACCCAGGCACCCCTAAAATTCATTTTTAGAAAAGATTTTTGTCCTAATGAATAACTTGGAAGCCACAGAAACATTTGAAGGTGAACATTTCAAATGTGAAGTGGAAATCACCCATGGATAACTGCAATTAAAATTTTGCTGTATTTCCTCATACTAGTTTGGACATATTTAATTAGGATCATTCCATATATAATTTTACATTCTTATTTTTCCTATATAACATTATATTGACAGCATTATCCCATGTCATTTGATATCCTTTGAAAAACCAACTTACAATGACTAGTATATCTTCTGTATCAAAATGTACCAAATAATTCTGTCAGACGTTTAGGTTGTTTCTAATTCTTCTCTGTTTATTTAACATACATTCATTAAGCACATACTTCCTGCGTGGTCAGGACCTGTGCTAGGGATATAGTGGTCAGTAAGGTAGACAAAGCCCCTCCCTCAGAGATCTAATGCAGTAAGAAATGTGTGCAGAAGCAGTTGCTTTAGGTTATACTGTTACTAAGGGAATGAACAGATCAAAGGATATGAAATGTCTTAAGACTTTTGATTCATGTCCCTAAATTTTTCACTACTAAGGCTATATGATTTACATTCCCAGCAGTAGTCTGTGCTTTACTTTCCCTAAAATCTTTGAAAATAATTTTATTTTACTTTGCTTTTATTACTGAGCTGACCCTTTTTTTCTTTATGTCTTGCTAAATTTTGCATAGATTCTCAGCTTACTTCTTCTACTAGGCTATGCATTTCTCAGTGTTGCTAGAGTTAGTTTTCCAGCTTTTTTATTGTCCATTTAATTGACCCAAATCTCTGTTTTGCTTCCATCAGAGCTGACTGTCCATATACTGGTTCTAATAAAACCAGAAAGCTGGAGTTAAACAATTAGGATATGTATATTATATATATATATATATTTTTTTTTAATATATGAAATTTATTGTCAAATTGGTTTCCATACAACACCCAGTGCTCATCCCAAAAGATGCCCTCTTCAAAACCCATCACCCGCCCTCCCCTCCCTCCCACCCCCCATCAACCCTCAGTTTGTTCTCAGTTTTTAAGAGTCTCTCATGCTTTGGCTCTCTCCCACTCTAATCTCTTTTTTTTTTTTTTCCTTCCCCTCCCCCATGGGTTTCTGTTAAGTTTCTCAGGATCCACATAAGAGTGAAACCATATGGTATCTGTCTTTCTCTGTATGGCTTATTTCACTTAGTATCACACTCTCCAGTTCCATCCACGTTGCTACAAAAGGCCATATTTCATTCTTTCTCATTGCCACGTAGTACTCCATTGTGTATATAAACCACAATTTCTTTATCCATTCATCAGTTGATGGACATTTAGGCTCTTTCCATAATTTGGCTATTGTTGAGAGTGCTGCTATAAACATTGGGGTACAAGTGCCCCTATGTATCAGTACTCCTGTATCCCTTGGGTAAATTCCTAGCAGTGCTACTGCTGGGTCATAGGGTAGGTCTATTTTTAATTTTCTTTTTTTTTTTTTTTATGAAATTTATTGACAAATTGGTTTCCATACAACACCCAGTGCTCATCCCAAAAGGTGCCCTCCTCAATACCCATCACCCACCCTCTCCTCCCTCCCACCCCCCATCAACCCTCAGTTTGTTCTCAGTTTTTAACAGTCTCTTATGCTTTGGCTCTCTCCCATTCTAACCTCTTTTTTTTTTTTTTTTTCCTTCCCCTCCCCCATGGGTTCCTGTTAAGTTTCTCAGGATCCACATAAGAGTGAAACCATATGGTATCTGTCTTTCTCTGTATGGCTTATTTCACTTAGCATCACACTCTCCAGTTCCATCCATGTTGCTACAAAAGGCCATATTTCATTTTTTCTCATTGCCACGTAATATTCCATTGTGTATATAAACCACAATTTCTTTATCCATTCATCAGTTGATGGACATTTAGGCTCTTTCCATAATTTGGCTATTGTTGAGAGTGCTGCTATGAACATTGGGGTACAAGTGGCCCTATGCATCAGTACTCCCGTATCCCTTGGATAAATTCCTAGCAGTGCTATTGCTGGGTCATAGGGTAGGTCTATTTTTAATTTTCTGAGGAACCTCCACACTGCTTTCCAGAGCGGCTGCACCAATTTGCATTCCCACCAACAGTGCAAGAGGGTTCCCGTTTCTCCACATCCTCTCCAGCATCTATAGTCTCCCAATTTGTTCATTTTGGCCACTCTGACTGGCGTGAGGTGATATCTGAGTGTGGTTTTGATTTGTATTTCCCTGATGAGGAGCGACGTTGAGCATCTTTTCATGTGCCTGTTGGCCATCTGGATGTCTTCTTTAGAGAAGTGTCTATTCATGTTTTCTGCCCATTTCTTCAGTGGATTATTTGTTTTTCAGGTGTGGGTTTGGTGAGCTCTTTATAGATTTTGGATACTAGCCCTTTGTCCAATATGTCATTTGCAAATATCTTTTCCCATTCCGTTGGTTGCCTTTTAGTTTTGTTGATTGTTTCCTTTGCTGTGCAGAAGCTGCAAAAAATATATATATAATAAACCCTCACATACTTATAGAGCAGAATCAGTAATTACCAAGATTTTTGCCATATTTGCTTCATTTAACCTTTTTTAAACTTTATATTTGCTCAAATAGTTTAAAGAAAATTACAGATATTATGTCATTTGTTTTTACAGGTGCATACTGAACATTTTTTATTTGATCTATTCTATCAAGTTTTACTGCAGTCTTACATGTTATAACACCTTTGGGTTCTTATCCTCTGCTTTTACTCCTGAGGTGAGGCTTTGCACCCTTTTTCTGATTATGCCTTTGCCAGTGACATTGGAGAACTTTTCTCTAAAATGGCCAATTGTTCCATGAGGTCAGCTGGTACCATCAAGGCAGAAGGTGAAATGTACATTTTGTAATTTCTGCAGACTGGACAATCCATCCACAGATCCTCACCACATTGGAGACATTTCATCAATGATATCAAACCATAGACAACTTCTTGTGACTGTTCTCAACTGTGATTAAAATGGACAATTTTGTAATATGTGACAAAATCTATTCATTATTATACAGATTTAATAGCTGGTTTCTTGTGAAGGAACCCCTTTAAAAGTCTGAAGAATGTGCAGAACCCATTTTCAGAAAAATGTGTGTGTGTGTGTGTGTGTGTGTGTGTGTTTGCATATACACACCCACATAAATCACACCCACCCCTAATATATATCAGAAAATTCTGCACACAGTTGCAGGAGATTCCTAGACTCTCTAAAATCTATGAGACAAATCCTAGATCAAGAAACTTGGTCAATAAATTGCATTCACAGTGGCTTCCATATTATGTCCTGATCAAGAAAAAGAGTATAGTGACAGAAAAAAAAAAAAAAAACCTACTTAATTATAAATAAGAAAATGTATAAAATACAGAAGGAACAAGATCAACTATTGTATATGGAATTAAGAGTTTTGGGTAAAAAAATGGAACTTACGGAGAACCTAAAGAAGGGGAAAGGGTCTTACTACCTACAAATACACACAAAACAGAGCATCAAACTATATAGAAAAAAATATAAAGACATAATTAAGATTGGATAAATTCACAAAACTGATGGGGAAAAAAGTGATATGACAAAACAACCTATTTCCTATTGCTGTTTCCAAAGCAAGTGTTAATAGACAAAACATGTTTCAGCAAGTAGTGTTTCTCTCAACTGTTCTCAGCTGTGATTAAAATACAATATTACTTAAAATGTGGCTTACTTTGCCCACTATTGTACAGATTTAAACATTAGCTGACTGATTAAAAGTGGTAAGGAAGCATAATATATTCATAGCATCTAAACTTACTTGAAAATTTGGGTATGCTCAATATGTCCTACACTTTTAATCCAGACACGTAACTTGACCCCTTGTTTTGTTTCTAATTAACCACAGCAAAAGAGATTTTAGAAAACTAGACTCTAAAAAACAAAAAACAAAAAAAAAAACCTCATCGCCATCAGTAGAGAACAGAATTCATGTCAATATTATCACAAAGAACCAAGCAGATCCTTGGTAGACATGTGGAAAGTACTTTTCTGACTGGAAGATCTGAAAGAGTGATATGGGGCCATCATTTCCTCCTCCCTTCTGAGGGAGCAGCACTCCTTAGCACTAGAATTACTGTTCAAAGCTTCAGGTTGTCTGGGAAGCCGAATGTGTTAAAAGGAAGGGATTCTGATGGTGCTCATCATGTGTGGCTAAAGTTCCAAGGTTCTGTGTGCGAGGGGTCCCCTCATTTTTGAAGTTACACACCACACATTAAAGGCTTGAATGACAACCTGAATGAGGTGGCCACTGGGTGTGTGCATATTTGGAAATGTTGGTTATCTGTGGTCATGAGTCCCTTCAAATGTGTCACTCTAAAAATGACTTTCACCTAATGAGACATAAAATCATGCGGTTTTAATGTTTTAATGCTTTGGTCTAGAACTCCTGTGGTCATATTATCATGACAATAAGCTTTAGAAATCCACTCATCTTTCTTACATACTAACAAACATAACATCACTTAAACAAATAATACGGACAGTGCTAGAAAGTAAGAATGCTTAGTACAACCTGCTCAGACAATCCCTCAACTGTAGTGTCATAAGAAATGTGAGTTGAAACTTGAATGATCCATTGAAACAGATTTTATCGGTTAAAATAAAGATTATACAAGCTGCCGTTAGTGAAAATTTTATCATAATATGTAATTTATGATGTCAGTCTCTTTTCTTGACTGTGCAAAGCTAATAAAGAAACGTTAGCTACTGGGACAACCTTGAAACAGACTGCAGGAGTGTTATCTACAGCATGACTGTTATGACCAAATCCTGCCACCAGACATGTTCCTAGAATGAAACAAAGGGAATTCATACATTTTGTAATAGGACTGCTTGTTTCATCACTTTTGAGATTAGAAAGTTCTTTATATACTTTAGATACAAGTCTTTTGTTGGGTATATGATTTGCAAATATTTTTGGCTTGTCTCTGATATGTATTTTCATCCCTTTTTTTCTTCTCTTTTTTTGGAGAGGGAGGGAGAAGGGGAGTGGGGGAGGGACAGACAATGGAAAAGGAGAGAGAGAATCTAAGGTAGGCTCCATGCCCAATGAAGAGTCCAACACAGGGCTCGAACTCATGACTGCAAGATCATGACCTAAGCCAAAATCAAGAGTTGGACATTTAACTAAGCCACCAAGGCGCCCCTGTGTTTCCATATTTCCACCCTCTTAACAAAATCTTTTGTAGAATAAAATTTTTAATTTTGAAAAAGGCCAGTGTATTCTTTATTTTTTTTGGTGGAATGTACTTTTGATGTATTGTCTAAGAGCTCTTCACCTAACTGTAAGTCATTAAGGCTTTTCTTCTACAAGTTTTAGTTTTATATTTTACATTCATATTTTACACTCATATATTATGACCCATTTTGAATTAATTTCTGTATAACGTGTGCAATTTAAGTTGAGGTCTGTTCTTTTTTGCAAATTAAAGTCTATACTGTATACTGTAAAAACTATCCTTCCTCCATTGAATTGTTTTATCTGTGTCAAAAATCAGTTTGTCTTACCTGTGTCTTTTAATGGATTTTATTTTAGTGATCTGTGTCTACCTCTTCTCTAATACCACACCCTCTTGATTACTGCAGCTATAAATTAAATCTTAAAACTAAGTTTTGTGATTCCTCCACCCTTTATTCTTTATTTTCACTATTGTTTTAGCTATTCTAGTTCCTTTACCTTTTCATATAAATTTTAGAATTAGCTTTTCTATTTCTACAGGAAAAAAATCTGCTGGGATTTTGCTTAAGTTTTGCACCCAAGGTGAGTGCGTTTCTCTCACCCTACAGCTTACACATGCAGCACAGACCAGGCACACACTTCATGCTGGATCGAAGAAGGGCAGTATGTGTCACAAGGTGGTGAGGGATGGGTGAGAGAAATACACAGGAGGCAGAAGGAGTTGTTAAGAAGGAAGCAGATCAAACACTTGGGGTTTGAGGTACATGAGGTGGATTTGTGTCAGTCATTTAGCTATAGAACAGGCATCCCTGGTGCACCCAGCAGACAAGAGTGAGCCACTGTCACAGAATGTCTTAACTCCCAGGTGTGTTCTCTATAGACTTGGCCGAGGTCTCAACATGGCAGAAAAAAGGACACACTGCAGAGGGGTGGGTAGGTGTCAGTGCCACCCGCCTTCTCACCTTCCCCAAGCCTCCTCCCTCCTGCACTGCCAGGCAACACCTCCCAGCTCCCTACACTGCACCTGACCACAGGGATGAGATCTTGTGGCCCTTGGTGGCTTCTTGTGGTTCAGGCCAGGTAGACAAGACCCAGAGATCTCCCTGCTTGGGTCAGTATGTCAACTGGAAAGCATCTGGTCAGCCTTTGAGAATGACTTAGTGGATACCTATGCAACTACACACATTAGTAAACCCTGAAATAGAAATAAAGGATAGCCCATCTTGTCTTATTACCACATATAAATGTATCAAATTAATATGTGTACTTATTAAATTTACACAATTTAAATGTCAGACTTTGTGTTTCAGTAAAAAAAAAAAAAAAAAAAAAAAGCCACTCCCCATTCTTGTGGAAAGACAAATCACACAATCATTTGTGACAAGCATAAGCACAAGTGTGATGTGTGATGTGTGATGTATTTGGAAATCAATGAGGTCTGAGATGGGAGAAGCAGCAGGTGGAATGTGAGGGGTCTCCTGAAACTGCCTGGGAAATTCAAGTTTGAGCAAGGCAGAGTTCATTGCTGCTGGAGGAGGAAAGGACCAGACAAAACACCGATCTGCTATACTGTGGTTTTGGTCTTATGGGAAATTGAAAGCCAAAGAATTCTCATTTTCCAAGATCCTAAACATAACCTAACACTAGGCTATATTCAAAGAGCAAATTAATTCACATTTACTAATGCTGCCAACAGCAGTTCCTCCAATAAAATTTGAGAAAGCTAATAAGCTTCATTTTAGACAGATTTTATTATTTTTCTCCTATGGAAATTTTGAAACAAGAGTTAAGGACACTACCAAGAAACAAACTTTTGAGAGAGAGAAAGAGTGAGCGCACGAGGAAGGGACACAGAGGGAGATACAGAATCCGAATCAGGCTCCAGGCTGAGCTGTCAGCAGAGTCTGACCTGGGGCTCAAACCATAAACTGTGAGATCCATGACCTGAGCTGAAGTTGGCTGCTTAACAGACTGCACCATGCTGCAAGAAAAAAACTCAAAAAACTCTTAACTACTGAAAACAAACTAATGGTTACCACAGGAAGTAGGGGGTAGAATAGGTGAAGTGATAGGGATTAAGGAGTCCATTTGTGAGGAGCACCAGGTAATGTATGGAAGTGTTGAATCATTAGACTGTACACCTGAAATTAAGAGAACACTGTATGTTAACTATACCGGAATAAAAATCCGAAAGAATGGACAAAAAAGTCCCACGTACCCAATAACCAGCTTCAATTATCAAGCTACAATCCTTCTAGATCATTTCTAACTGATCACTTCTACTTTGTGCCATGAAATAAACCTCAAGGTCAAACTATCAGTTACTGACAGTCAGTACAAAGAACATTGAGGTTAATCATTCTATAGTTCAACATTCTTGTTTTCTTTTGATTTTTACAATTATTTTTAGAGAAAATCTTAAGCAGGCTCCATGCTCAGTGTGGAGGTTGATGCAATGTAGGGCTCGATCCCATGACCTGAGCTGAAATCAAGAGTCAGATGCTCAACTGAGCCACCCAGGAGCCCCAAACAAGTTTTTCTTCTATGTCTCAATTTGCCAGGCATACACTTCCACTCAATCATCTAGTGCCTTTCTTGCTGTCATAAACAGAATTACAACACGGATCGTGAACCTTTAGATACTCAAACACCAGAGCAAGGAGCAACTTGAAGGCGTTTATCATACTGGGTCCCCAGGGAGATGGATCTCAGAAAGTACACTGCTAGGGTTTCCCGACATGATTCCTGCTTTAAGTGCAGTTAGTTTTTGAAGCCCTCTCTCTATACAGGAAAACTGTACATTTATTCCATAGAGAGTAGAAAAAACTATGAATCCCATTTACTGTAGAGAATCCTGAATTAATGGTATTCCCATTCTCCTTAAATGGAAAAGTATACACTGCATCTCTGTACTAAAGAAAATAAGACACAAAACATATTTTTGGTATATGAAATTTTATTGTCACGTTTTCATCATCAAAACTTAAGATCTTGGTCTTTCCTTCTTGCCTTTGTATAAGGCCAAAAGAGAGACATTGGCTACTTTGACGACCTTAAAGCGAACTCCAGGAATGTCACCAACAGCATGACCTTTGCGACCAAATCCAGCAACCAGAACCTCATCATTTTCCTGGAATAAAATCAACAGTTTACTTCTGGTGTGAGTGGCAATCACTAAAAATACCCGTTCTTCATATAAAAAAAACCGGGCAAAACCATCTCAGAAACAGAATCAACAGCAGACTAAAACACTTACCTCAATAAAATTCAAACAACCATCATTGGGTACAAAGGCGGTGATTTTCTTGCCATTCTTGATCAGCTGGACCCTGACACACTTCCTGATGGCAGAATTTGGCTGTTTGGCTTCAACCCCTCTAAAACATAAAGAGCACAGCAATGAGGTGCCTTTCTGAGAAGGCATACATTTTAGTTTGTTAGGCAGAGAATTCATTAGACATTATGCTCTTTCCACCTAGTCGGTCTAATCCTAAATTGGTTAACTCCTGTGATTTCAACCAAGCTTTCCCTCAGGGAAAATCTCTGGGCCCTTACCAGTTGTAAAAAATATGAATCAAAAATAAGAGATACAAAGACTACTGACTGGCAGTGCATTGATTAGTGCCTTAAAAATTATCATTTTGTAAAGTCAACCTTCATGCAGCTCAACCTCAGATTTGCAACCTCAGGCAAGAAACTTCTCTTTACCTTAACTGTCCCAACTAGAAAGATGTGATTGCTAAGAATAAAATGATTGAGTGGCAATTTCTTAAGACAGCTCGTCCCTTCATTGTTACTACCCACCCCCCTCCAATGCCATCCCTAAGAGATTCAAAACCCCTTAGTTACTTAACCCCTAAGCCCCAAGTTACCAACTTCCAGACAAATATTCTACCCAAACACTTTAGAATTTATATCTAAAATTAACAACTTCAGATGTATTTGGTTCGCGTTACCATAGTAAAAGAAACCTTGAAGAAAAAGTGTGGACTTTCACTTACACTTTTTCCAGCACAATTCCTTTCGCATGGGAAGCGCCTCCAAAAGGGTTGGCCTTCAGGGCTGTGCCCAAATGGGCTTTCTTATACTGTTTATCATGCCACTTCTGATCTCGTCGGTGGCTACGAAGCTTCCTGGCAGTACGAAGACCACGACACTTGCCTAAAATTCAAAATCCTATGAGTTCTTCCGCAAGCACTCCAGTCATTTTACATCTTCTAAAACCCTAGCCTCACCTGGACTACAAGCCAATAGGTTCTTTCATTACAATGTAGCACATGGTCTAAACCTCAACCTCAAAGGATCCCTCGGACCAACAAAGGGTGAACACAAGTACTCCGATTGGTGCGTTTTCCCAAAGGAATGAGCCCCTTGTCAAGTTCCAGAGCGGCACCGGCTACCCAACGCCGGTCGGTAAGGCGAGCTCCGCGGCCTCCGCGCCGCATGGGCTCCTTCCGCACCCGGCCATGTGCCTGCCACGGCAGCGCTTCCCCGGCCTTCCCCAGCGGGCCTTCCGGTAGCGTCCTCACCGTTCTGTCTCTATTCTCCCGCCCGTCCCCGAGCCCCCGAGTTCAGCTTGCAGGCCCCTCAGCCCAAACCCGGACAGCTCACCCATCCTGCCAGCACCACGGGCCGGAGCAAAAGAGGGAAAGGCGCACAGGAAGGAGCCACAAGCCACTGCGAACAAGCTCCGCCCAGCCAAGGACCCAAGCAACTGTCTGCGCAGTGCCTGATCCGAAGCTGGCACCCTTTGAAAATGACAAGCTTGCACCACTTTCCAGAATCTGAGTTTTATTCAGTTTGTGGGAAATTCTGAACCACCTAACTTGCATTGCTGTTTATTTCGTTTTATGTCAAGGCTGGAGACAGAAGGAAAGTGGACTACCAATCCCAGAACTCTTTGCATGGAGACTCCCTGGAGGCGCCGGCGCTCTTGGCAAACCCAGGAAGGGGCGGGATTTAGTGGAGTTGAGTCGGACTAAAGGGAGGTACCTGGTTTGTGGCTGTTTGTGGTAGAGTGGAGGCCTTAACGCTTGTAGTTTGGAAAGTTAGATCTCTGAGCTTTAAACCCTACTCAAGCAGCATCGTAAATTGGAGAAAAAAAAAAAAAATCAGTGAAGCCATGTATTGTAAAACCGACATTTGGAAGTAGACCAAGCCTTAAAACAAAACCTGTCACTTAACTGATGCCATTTTAGGTGATTAATTTAACTTTTTAAACTTAAGGTTCTCCTGTAGAATGAAATAGATTTGAGAGATCTCTGGGATGTTGGTTCATTAGACAACTATTCTTAAAGTTGTTTTCTTCGTGCCAGGCATTAGTACAGGAGAGTTATCTGTTCTTAAAAAAATTATTTTCTAGGTACAAGAAGGCAGAAATAATATATAAGTGTATTTAAAGATAAATGGGAAAGTTTTTTTTTGCAGTTTATTATTTTTTTGAGAGAGATTTTGAGAGAGAGAGAGAGGGAGAGATGCGGGAGAGGAGCAGAGGGAGAGAGAGTGAATCCCAACCAGGCTCCGTGCTGTGAGCCGGAAGCCCCCACCACCATCGTGATATTAGGAATCCTTAGATCATTGCCTGAGCCCAAATAGGTGCTTAAACGACTGAGCCACCCAGGCACTCCTAAATGGGAAAGTTTTAAATACTGATAAGTGTCCTAGAGGATATAAAGTTCGTCAGGTGGTGGTAACTTGGGGATGGGGGTGGCTACTCTGGAATGGGTTTAAGAAGCCGTCTCTGTGGACATTACATGTGAACTGAGATCCTAAAGAAAAGGAACCAGTTAGACAAAGTATATGGGGTGGAGCATTCAGGAAAAGGGGCTCTCAATGAGGAGAATGAGAGGGGGCACTTTTTCAGAACTGAAGAATCAAGGAGGGGGAACTCAGTGAGTGAGGACTAGTGTGGCACTGGATGAGGTCTAAGGTGCACAGGAAATTGTGAAGCCTGTAGATCCTGGTAAAGGCTTTGTTTACTCTTTGTGTGACTGAATGCCATTGAAAAGTTTTGAGCAGGGGAGTAATGATAGGATATTACAGGTTTGATCCTATAAAAATATAGGATCACTTATAAAAAAAAACTGTAAGAGATGAATCTGTGAGACCATTTGGGAGGGTGTTATAATAGTCCAGTTGAGACATGTAATGATAGCTTGGACTGTCAGTGAAGGTGGTAAAAAGTGTTGGATTTGATACACTGATGGTTGAGCTGGTGAGATTTGCTGAAGACTGTAGGATGTCAGAGAGGAATTATGATTTTCAACCTGAGCAACTGGGTGATTTGTGGTGTTCTTTATTAAGTGGGATATTTTGGGAGAGGAACAGATTTAGAAGGGGAAATTAAGAGTTCAGTTATCGATGTGTCAGTTTGAGATGCCTTTTGGACCTCTAGATAGGTATGGGAGGTAGGTAGTTGGATATATGTAGGGGGGGGTTCAAGGGAATTATCAGTGAGTGAATAGACAGTATTGAAAGCCATAGCCGGAAGTATTATCACTTAGGGAATGACTGTAGTTAGAACAGAGAAAGGTTGGAGACCTGAGCCTTGGGCACATTAAAACTTAGGATACAAAAGGGAGGTGAAGCAAAATAGCCTGAAGAGTGGCCGATTCTGTACTCTCATCAAAGCCAAGTTAAGTAGAAGTGAGCAAGTGTGAAAGGAAAGTAAGATGAGGACTGAGAATTGTCATGCATTTGGCAATGTGGAGGATTTTAGTGATTTTGTTAAGTGGGGTTCCCATGGAGTTGCAAAGATGTAAGCCTGATCTGGATTGGAGCCAAGACAATACGGGAAATAAAATAGTGTAGACAGAAGTTATTGACATATTTTGGAGAGCATATTTCTATAATGTGCAGAGAAAAGGGGTTCTGTCTGGAGGAGGATGTGGAGTGAGGATGAGTTTGTTTAAGATGGCAGACTGTATGACATTTTTGTAGGAGATTGTTCCAATAGAGAAGAAAAATGGATAGTTCATTAGAGAAAGGGGATAATTGCATGAACAAGTCCTTGGGGAAACTAGAAGGGTCCCCAAGTGGAGGAATTGACCTTAGGAATAATAACAATTTATCTATAGTAATAGAGAAGGCAGACTATAGGGGTACCACTACAAGTAAATTGGAAGATTTGTTGGTGGGAAAATGTGGAACTTCTCTTTTGATTGCTATTTCCTTAATGAAACCAGTAAGGTCATCAGTACAGAGAAAGAGTAGGGAAAAGACATTAGAGGAGAGAGGATAGAGTATGAAATCATCATCTAGAATAACACTACTAGTATTAAATAATACTATGTGCCACATACTGTTTTAGGTGACTTATATTTATTAACTTACTTAATTCTAATAACACTAAAATGTAAACACTTTTATTATACCTGTTATACTGAGGGATAGTGCCTTAGTCGTTTCTGGCTACTATAATGAAATACTATAGGCTGAGTGACTTATAAAATAACAGAAATTTATTTCTTACAGTTCTGGAGATTGGGAAGTCCAAGATAAAGGTGCTGGCAGATTTGGTATCTAAAGAAATACTATAGACTGGGTGGCTTATAAATGACAGAAATTCATTTCTTACAGTTTTGGAGATTGGGAAATCCAAGATCAAGATGCTGGCAGATTTGATATCTAGTAAGAACTCATTTCTTGATCCATCCCCTTTATTTTATTTATTTATTTATTTATTTATTTATTTATTATTTTTTATTTATTTATTTATTTATTTATTTATTTATTTATTTTATATATGAAATTTATTGTCAAATTGGTTTCCATACAACACCCAGTGCTCATCCCAAAAGGTGCCCTCCTCAATACCCATCACCCACCCTCTCCTCCCTCCCACCCCCCATCAACCCTCAGTTTGTTCTCAGTTTTTAAGTCTCTTATGCTTTGGCTGTCTCCCACTCTAACCTCTTTTTTTTTTTTTTTCCTTCCCCTCCCCCATGGGTTCCTGTTAAGTTTCTCAGGATCCACATAAGAGTGAAACCATATGGTATCTGTCTTTCTCTGTATGGCTTATTTCACTTAGCATCACACTCTCCAGTTCCATCCACGTTGCTACAAAAGGCCATATTTCATTTTTTCTCATTGCCACGTAGTACTCCATTGCGTATATAAACCACAATTTCTTTATCCATTCATCAGTTGATGGACATTTAGGCTCTTTCCATAATTTGGCTATTGTTGAGAGTGCTGCTATGAACATTGGGGTACAAGTGCCCCTATGCATCAGTACTCCCGTATCCCTTGGATAAATTCCTAGCAGTGCTATTGCTGGGTCATAGGGTAGGTCTATTTTTAATTTTCTGAGGAACCTCCACACTGCTTTCCAGAGCGGCTGCCCCAGTTTGCATTCCCACCAACAGTGCAAGAGGGTTCCCGTTTCTCCACATCCTCTCCAGCATCTATGGTCTCCTGATTTGTTCATTTTGGCCACTCTGACTGGCGTGAGGTGATACCTGAGTGTGGTTTTGATTTGTATTTCCCTGATAAGGAGCGACGCTGAACATCTTTTCATGTGCCTGTTGGCCATCTGGATGTCTTCTTTAGAGAAGTGTCTATTCATGTTTTCTGCCCATTTCTTCACTGGGTTATTTGTTTTTCGGGTGTGATCCATCCCTTTTTAATATAACCTCAGATAGCAGAAGGGCGAATGTAGCTCTTGGGGCGGGGAGATCTGTTTTATTTATTTGCATATTTTTTCCAGTTTTATTGGGATATAATTGACATATTGGGGTCCTTTTATAAGAGCCTTAATCTCATTCATGAAGACTCCACCCTTATGACCTAATCAGCTCCCAAACAACCCATCTCTTAATAACATCACACTAGGGATTAGGTTTTGTGTTTTCTTCACACTCAGTATGGTGACCTAGTAGGTTGAGAGCTGGGTAATAGGACTGGGAGTGTGGTCTAGTCAGGTGAATGTGATAGAGGAAGGGGAAAGGAGTTCAGAGTGTTTGCAAGGCAAGGATCATAGTGAACCATGAGATTGAAGCTGGAAGAGTTAAGAGCTAGGAATAGTCAGAACACTTCTGAAGACCTGGCCCTACCAGATATGAGAATTTTCTATGAAGTTACATAAGATAGTGCAGTTTTAGTACAGAAGTAGATAAATTGACCAATGAACAGAATAGAGAGGCCAGCAAGAGACTCCTATATATGGAATATTATTAAATAACAGAACTAGATGTGAGATCAATGTATAAAGGAAGGACTGGTGGAGTTGCACAAAAACTGGTTACTTACATTAAATTAGATCACCATGTCAGGCTGAAAACAAAAATCACCCCCAGACAGATTGAGGGCCTACATGTCAACAACAAATTTTTTAATTTCTTAATAGGTAACAAAGGTGAATATCTTCATGAACTACGCAGGATAAGAAGAAATGAATGGCTAATTTGACCATATTAAGAAACTGTGCTCCACAAAAACACCTGAAAGAAAGCAAAAAAAAGTTACAAATTGAATTGATATTTACAGGAAGTGCTCATCTAAACTTGGGATGCTCTGTACCTGAAGGTTTAGTAAAACATGCTGCAAAGCCATCTGGATGTGGTGTTTCCTTTGTGGGAAGATATTAAATACAGACTAAATTGCTTTAATAATTAATGAACCATTCATAGAACTGCAATTTCTTCTTGATTCATATCTGGTAAGTCAGTTTTCTAAGAGTTTGTCTATTTCATCTCAGTTTTAATAATTACTATGTAAAGCTGTTCAGACTTTCTATTACGCATTAACATAAGAATGTTATAAAAATATATGTTGTTGGGAGGTTTTCATTAGGAAATATAATACTATATGGGTTATTTATTTCTTTTTGAGTGAGTTTTGGTTGTGTGCCTTTCAAGGAAAGTGTTCATTTTGTCTTAGTTGTCTAATGTATGGCCATAAAGTTGTTAGTAATATTCCTTTATAATTCTTTTAATATCTGTAGATGCGTAGTGATGTCTCATCTTCCATTCCTGACACTGGTAGCTGTGTCTTCCCGCTCCATTTTTGGTCAGATAAAAGTTTTTTAATCTTGTTAATCTGTTCAAAGAACCAGCTTTTGCTTTAACTGATTTTCTGTTTCTCTGTTTTTAATTTCATTGGTTTCTGGTCTTGTCTGTATTGTTTGCTTTCTTCTGCTTGCTTTGGATTTAAATTTGCTCTTCTTTTTCCAGTTTTTTCAAAGTGAAAGCTTAGGTCATTGATTTGAGACTTTTGTTCTTTTCTATATATTTAATGGTATAAATATCTGAGCACTGCTTGATGCATGCCTTGAGTTTTGATAGGTTACATTCTAGTTTTAATTCAATTCAAAACATTTACTAATTTTGAACAATGGATTATTTAGAATTATGTTTCTTAATTTCCAGATATGTGGAGATTTTCCAAATATCTGTGTTGCTCATTTCTAGTTTAATTCCATTATGGTCTAAGAACTTTAACAAAATTTTTGTTGTAGTTTGCTTTATAGCCCAGAATATAATCACTCTTGGTGAATTTTTCATATACCCTTGAAAAAAAAGCATTTTCTGCTGATGTTGGGAAAAATGTTTTATAAATGTTCATTGGCCCAAAGTGGTTGATAGTGCTGTTCAGGTCTTCTGTGTTCTGTATTCAGGGTGATAATAGTGATGAGAGATGAGGGCAGATATGGGAAGGTCATAGTTGGATGTTGGGTTATGGTTTATTTTTGGTATTGTGTTTAATTATTATATTATTATGAAAAGCAAATAACAAGGCATGAACCAATGGTCAGAGTGTGTTATGAATGAAAGCTTTTGATTACTATAGCTAAGAGAAGAAAAAAAATGATTTAATTTTTGTTTTTGGAGCTTTGAGTTTTTCATTTTCTGATAAAGAAAGAGCTTATTACTTAATTTGAAGCCTGGAAATGGAAAGAATTTTCCTCAACCTTGGGCCTAAATTTCTTAAAAAGGCCCCCTGAAAAAGAATCAGCTTGAGGAATTAGAGGGAAAGAAAGAAGGCTACCATGGCTGAAGCATAGACAGTCAGCAGGATAATAGAGGAAGATGAGGTTAGAGAGTTGGACAGGGCCAGCTCAAGTCCAACTTGTAGGCCCTGATAAGGAGTTTGGACTTTATTCTGGGTACAATGAGAAGCCATTGGAGGGCTTCAAGTAAGAGAGTTACAAGATCTGATCTACTTTTTAAAAAAACCACTGTGCTTGCTATGGAAGGGCACTATGAAGGGGCAAGAGAGGAGTCGGTTTATCCAAGGAGGGGGCTGATGAAATAGCACAGATAAGAGATTGTAGGAAATAGCATTGGAGATGAGAAGATTTCATAAAATTCTGAATATAATTTGGACTTAAACAAATTGAGTGAATTTGAATTGAGTGAAATCATGACATCACCACCACCACCATCTCTAATAGGTATTGAGCACTATTTAGGTGCCAGGCATAGGACTTCACATGCCTAATTTGTTTTAATCTTCAAAACAACACCTGTGTGGTAAGTGTTATTAACACCATTTTACAAAGAGGAAATTAAGACTTAAGTTAACTATAGCATGTTTGTTGGTTTTCAGATTAGTTATAAAGTAAAATTTTGACTTTTAAGTAGTTCAGAAAAAATTTTAATGCATGTTAAGTAAATAAGGCACACAGTGGTGAAAAACAGTTTTCTAGCCAGCAAAATATCAGGAAAAATAAGAGGTGCAATTCTTAAGATTACAGTATTCTTATAAATTGCAACCTGCTATCTGTAGGTTATCAGAGGTATGTGCAAACTGATAGGCACTTTGTTGTGAAATAATGGTGTTTAGTAGTTCTTGAAATGTTGGGGGAGTAGGGCAAGAAAAAGAGTAAGTATTTCCCTTTTCTTGTATTCCCTTGCAAGTAGAAGGAGTTAAGTTAATGTAACTCCTTATTTCTCTGCCAGTTTACTCATTCCATGCCAGCTAAGGATGACATCTGTGGTTAATTAGGAAAAATAGTCTGGGTATGTTCAGCCCTTCTTTCCTTTTTGAGACCCAGCCTCCCCTTGGAATAGACCTTTCCCATTTCTTCTGCACCAACCCTCTCTTCCCTGTTGAGAACCCACTGCTGACATGACAGGCAGTCATATCTGGCTTCTGTGGGGAGGGGTTCAGTTTCAGTTAATTTTGCTCCTGCACTAAATTTTGGCATCTTGGCCTTTCACAGTAATGAAGGTGGCATTTTGGTCTCCATTTGTCTTACCCCTTGTTTTATTTCTCAGCTGGTGTAGCAGTCAGGTGGGGCAGAAAGATATCATTATTTGACTTATCTCAGAGTCCCTCCACCCTCCCAACTAAGAAAAAAGATTGGTCTTCAAAAATTAGGTCAGTTGATGAGGTTTATTTAGGTCAAGGGTGATGCTGATTCTTTGTACCATATGAGAGAGAAGTTGGCTTTTTAGGAAGAGCAGCCAAGGGTTTTAACAATATATTGGAGCATTTAGAATAGTTAGAAATGATTCCAAGTGTTTTAACTATAAAAATTGAGGTATTAGTTGCTATGGAAATGTGACAAGTTGAAATAACAGCTTTAAGTGAGAAAGAAGAAGCAGTAAGAATAAGACCAATGATTACTTGCTCTGTGTAACTACTAGTGATGAATGTTGAGTGCTTCATTTTTCCTGATTAAATTATTAAATGCAATTTTTCTCTTATCCAAAATGAATGAGATTTCTTATCCTCTCATTCTAACTACTTTTGGTACAGTGAATATTTCTTCTCCTATCTATTTCAAGCTGGAACTAAAGAAAGATGTGTGTGTTATCATATAATCTTAACAGTAATCAGGCCTGGTCTTTAAAATCTTGTTACTATAATTAAACCTCTGGGTAAGATCTAGGGGGAATTGACAACACTGCTCTTTGATGTCCTTTGTGAAGTTCCTGGAAGGGAGTTATTTTACTATGCATATTGGAAGTTATTCCCCAGGTATTCTCTAACTTGGCTGAGAACAAAACAAAAGAAAATAGACTTTTATTTCAGCAGAGACCTTTGAGTTGTAAGAAACGTTAAAGGATCATTTCTCTCACTAGGAAAAGAAAGATAATTTCTTTCACTCATTAGAATATTAAGTTTTAGAATCTCATTCCTTGGAGAGGTTTAAAGAGTCTGGCAGGTGGGCCAGATCTGTGTTCTCTGTGAGTTCAGTGAAGACCAGTTGATCTTTGGTGATGGGGAGTCATCAGAGATTACTCTTCAGCTTCGCATTCCCCAGTAAAATGAAATTTCATTAGGACTATTTCTAGATTACTTAAGTGTAATATATAAGTTATTATAATATAAATATAAAAACTCCTATAAAAGTAAATGTGCATTTTATATCACTAAGACTTTATTGCTTAAAGGACTTTAAATAAGATAAAACAGGATTCCCCACCACCACCCCTTAAACTGAAAGAACAAATAACAAGAGAGAAAAAGGAGTGAGGAGCTAGACGAAGGGAGGAAGAAAAGAAATGAGGGAAGAAAAGAAAAGGACAAGAGTAATTTTTCCACTGATACTACTTTTTGTTGGGTCTAGAAGTCCCTACTGATTGTTAAGAGCGTCTTTGTTCATTTGTATGTATGTATGTATGTATTATTTATGGGGGATAAGCTTAGGAATCCCCAGGGCTTACACCAATGGGTTAACAAGGCATAAAGAAATACAAAGCCATAAAATGCTCACACCCGAGTTTGGGAAAATCAGGTTGGCACCCCAAGAATAGGGGGATGTTAAGACACCCTGAGAATAGGGAGGCATAAAGTTTCTAGGAATAGGGAGGTGCAAAGGCACCCCAAAATAGAGAGGGGGTGCAGAGCCCCCAAAATAAAGAGGGAGAGGCAAAGGCCTGAAATAGAAACCATGCAAAGGTGCCCAATACATAGGTATATGAAATAAACAAGATTAGATATTCAGGGTGGAAGCACTCCCAATTTAGTACTATAGCAGAAAAGCTCTTTCACAGGACAGTAGGGCCAGGTTAGGTAAATTGGTGAATTAGACTATGGACCACTATGCTGCAGGCAAAGCAGCCCAGAGTGGAGATGGTTAACAAAAGAAAAGGTGCCTTGTCAACCCTGAGGTTACTCCCCTATCTGTCTCATCCTCTAGGCTAGCTAAGATAAACAGAGCTGCTGCCTCATGTCCACTGTAAACAACCTTCCTCCTGACTGCCCAGCTCCCGGAGTTTGTTTGGTATTAACCTAAACCCCTAACCACAAATATCCTCAAGACTCCCTTTCCCTCATGTCCACAAATTAATGATCACAGATTCATTATCCCTTTGTGCACGTCCATCGCCATGTTTGTAAGCCTTCTGATCCTAATAAAAATGGGCAAAGGACCCTTATCGGTGCTCTTGTCTTTTCCCGGACATTAGCCATCTCTCGCTTTCAATCCTGCATCCCACTCTTTTGCTAGACAAAAAAGAACTTTAGACTTAGAGTCTACGACAATTATTTATTTATTTATTTGAGAGAGAGAGAGAGAGAGAGAGAGAGAGAGAGAGAGAGAGCGCACAAGCAGGGGAGAGGCAGAGAGATAGGGAGAGAGAATCTCAAGCTGACAGTAAGGAGCCCACTTCGAAGCTCCATCTCACAAACCATGAGATCATGACCTGAGCTGATATCAAGAGTCAGATGCTTAACTGACTGAGCCACCCGGGTGCCACAGCCATTACTGATTATTAAGATAACCCAAATGAATGAATCTGAAACCAGTTCATAGATATGGTCTTTTTCATTTTTAAAGGATTTTTTATTAAATTTATTGAAACTAAAAAACCCAAACAACACAGTTTACCCATTTTCCCCATCCTCCACTACCCATTGCCCCTTGCAATCACTAATCTGTTCTCGGTATCTATGAACTCGGTTGTTTTGTGTTTTAGATTCCATATACATTTGTCTTTCTATGACTTATTTCACTTAGCTTAATGCCCTTGAGGTCTATCCCTGTTTCTGCAAATGTAAAGATTTCACTATTTTTTATGGCTATATAATATTCCATATAAATATGCCATATTTTCTTTATCCATTTATCCATCATAGTTAGAAACCTTCCATCAACAAATATATATAAACAGAGAGATGTGTGTATTTTTTTTTCAACGTTTATTTATTTTTGGGACAGAGAGAGACAGAGCATGAACGGGGGAGGGGCAGAGAGAGAGGGAGACACAGAATCCGAAACAGGCTTCAGGCTCTGAGCCATCAGCCCTGAGCCTGACGCGGGGCTCGAACTCACGGACCGCGAGATCGTGACCTGGCTGAAGTCAGACACTTAACCGACTGCGCCACCCAGGCACCCCGAGATGTGTGTATTAAAGCAGATGCCTGCCCCTCACGTCAAGGTTTTAATATAAGCAGGTGAGCCTCCTTCATTTTAAGTTCAGAGGTGATCAGCTACCTCTGAGTTGGGGGCCTGAAGTGAGTCAGTCCAAGTGAGAGGGCCGTTTAAGAGACATTTCTTAGATCGCTGCTGTCTTGTGGGTCTCAAATAGGAACCCTGTTGGTTTTCAAAATTAGATGTTTTGGGGGCTCATCTCTCAGGTACATATCTTAAAAGTTGAGGTGTCTGATGTGGACTTTGAACTCTTTACCACTCAGGAGGAAGCTCTGGGTTTGAGTTCCCTCCTGATTGTGGGTTGCCACATCTGTGGTAGGGTTTATGGTGAAATTGTGTCCCAGATTTTCCTACCCACTTTGATTTGGTTTTCTTTTCATTTGCCTGACGTGTAACCATGACTCAGCCAGGCTTTAGGTTTTTTAATAGGAAATTGTTTCATATGTAGTGGTACACTCAGCATGTCTGTGGGAGGAAAGAAGTTCAAGATCTTAGAATATCACCATCTTAAACGAGAACCCCACCATGGGTATCATTTTTCATAGTATGGAATAATGTGCTTATGTGCCAGTGAATATCTAAAATTTACTCAGATAGGTTTTCAGTTAAAATTTATAAATTTATATTAACTAATTTAGCAGAAAACATTTTGGATTTGTACCAGGTGGTTGTATACTATACTCTCTTAGAAACTAACTGTGCTGGTTAATTTTTGTCCAAAGAATCTATTTTGTGCCTATTATAAATGATGGCCTGAAGTATATGGCAACATCAAAATGGCACATATTTTCAATATGAGTTTTACTTAGTGAATTAAAAGCCTATCTCTGTCAAGGTGGGTCCTGCATCTTCCTGGTGAGAGCATTTTTCAAGTGGTGGAGGCCTTCTCCTCCTTAGAACCCAGGTCTGTTAGGTCCTTCTTAACACTTAGACCTCCCTTCCTAGTCCATGCCTCTAATTATCACAGTAAATTTGGTACTTAGCAAACCCTTCCAATAAAGTTTCCTTTGCACTATAAGTAACGGAAACCCATTTCAAGCTGTGTTAAGACCAAAAGCCAAGTTATTGGGAGGACACTGGGATAACTCACACACTTCAGCACCAAGAGATACACACTGACCTCATAAGAAAGTAGAGTCAAGAACTGGAAAGCTGCTTCAGCTTTTCAAAAGAGTTATGTCTCATCTCTTGTCTCTAGTCTATTAAATAACTGCCTTCCTCTAGTCCTTATCAGCCATTGCCTGGAGTGGAGTTGTGGCCAATATCAGTGGACGTCATTGGTTTGCTATGTGACGCATCCCTAAGGTGTTTACTCCAGCAATTATTTGTTTACATTTCTGCACATCACTGAGCTACTAGTCTCATGGGGATCGGGACAGTGTCCTGTTCATCTTGTATTCCTGGCAGGTAGCATATGGCAATCAATATTTGTCTAATGGACAAGTTTATGAAAGAGCAGGACTATTGTTTCAGTGAAGCTTGAGATCCAAGAACAGAAATATATGCCACTAATTTGGTATATCACTTATGTTCCAAGAAGTCAATGGGGAATCAAAAGTAAGACAAATTAACATTTTAAATCAAAAGCACTTATAAGTATTTCATTTACTAATCTGATTCTAATCAACTCAGAAGTTGATTTGATGAAAATTAGTAGAAATCATGGCAACAGTTGGACTCTGAATTTAATGAAGAGTCTGCATTTTCCAGAAAAATTATATATATATATATATATATATATATATATATATATATACACACACACAAACACACACACACACACAAAAACACACACATACATATATGAATTTCATATATATATACATATATATGTATATGAATAGAATGTATATATGTGTATGTATATATATGAAATTCATATATATGTGTATGTTTGTGTATATATATATGTGTGTGTGTGTGTGTGTGTGTATATATATATATATGAAAGTAATCCTATACGTGATTTGTTATAGGAATTGGTTCGTGCAATTATGGAGGCTGAGATATCCCAATATCTGTTGTCAGCAAGCTGGAGACCCAGGAGAGCCAATGGTATAGCTCCATTCCTAGGAAATGTGAAGGCAGGAGAACACTGAATTCTCTGCTCCAAGACAAGTAGAGAAAGTAAAAACTCCCTTACTCCACGTTTTTATTTTACTCAGACCTTCAGTGGATTGGATGAGGCCCACTCACATTAGGGAAGGCAGTTCACTCAGTCTACTGATACACATATTAATCTCATTTAGAAACACTGTCAGAGACAAGGCCAGATAATGTTTAGCAAAATATTTGGGCACGTTGTATCCCAGTCAAGTTGACATGTATTAACCATTAGAGAGTCACACTCCCCTATACAGAGCAAGAAGTACTACTCTGGTATTTTGCTAATGAACTGATGTAACTTGGGTTTTGTATGTTTGCATTTCAAGCTACTGAATTTGATTAAATACTTGAATTAGTTGATTTTCTAGTTATGGTTGCCTAGAGAGTCAGGCTCTGGGAGTCACAACCATGTGCACAAAGTGAGAATTAATTATGTGACATTTTTGCTGGGCTTATTCATTACTCTATACATCTTATTGAGCATCATCTTGGACCAGCAGCACCTTAGACTCTAGGTGTATCAGTTAATTAGATGCAGTCCCTGCTGCCATGGAGCAGGCCTTCTGGTGAAGAAACACACCATAGATAGGTAACAAGAAAGTAAATATCTCAGTACAAATGTGATATATGTTATGATGAGGGTGAACAGAATGCAGGGAGGGTTAGGAGGGGATGAGGTAATCTCCACAGAAGGAACAATATGTACAGTCACTGAGGTGTAAAAATGTTGGCATGTGGAGGGTGTTGAAAAAAGCTGAATCTAAGCCAGTGTCCTGGAGCATGGTCGGGAGAAAGGTTAGCATAAAATGAAGCAAGAGAGACCAGCAAGGGCCAGGCCATGCAAGACTGTAGGAGGTGGATGGATTTAGATTTTGTATCAGTTTGCAAACTTAGCAAAGACTACTATAATTGATTTGAACATTTGACTAAAGTGATTTTTGGTTTAAGAGCATTTGGATGAATAGAAACTGTGGTCTGGCAAATGCTCTATGTTCCTTCAGGCAAATATTAGCATGCGTTTTGTTTTGGATTATCTTTAGGATCCAAAACTGCGTTTTGTTTTGGATTATCTTTAGGATGTATGTATAGTGAACAGCCTTGATAGGTAGAAATAGTGTCTTCCTCTTACAAAGGACAGGTTTACTTACAGCCTTGGAAACTCAGGATTTGTCTCATGAAATGAAACCCATTGTGTGTACAAACGTCCATGTGGGCCTAGATGTATTGCTCTATGGGCAAGGGGTATTGTCACAATATACTGATGCTTATGCTCCTTGCTATGTGGTGAGTAATAAACTTCTTTGTCTCTGGCCCTGGAGTCTTGTGTCTTCTGCCAGAATCCATGAAACTAACAAGCTGACTTGTTAGCTTATCAGTTGGGTAAAATGTCAGACCCTTCACAGTTCTGGACAAGAACCCTTCAGCCATATCAGCGGGAAGGTACAATGCCAAGCAGGTGATATCTTAGTGCCTTGCAGCCTGCAAATTATCACATTAACATTTTTATCATTGCTTTTCTAAAGTTACAGATGAGCTATTCTCTGACAATCACATCTTAAGTGTGACTTCTATTTTAAAATACATGTGTGAAACCTACTAGCTACTAATTATTCTACCTTAAATAGTCTTCACCAAGTGGAGGAAAATTTCAACAACAGAAGGAATGCTGTGTTAAAAATTTAGGAATCAAGACATAAAATATATTGAAATGAAACTTAATTAAAAATAAAAATTGTGTATACATTTGTGCACCTGAAAATATAACTGGAAATATAACTTACATGGTAAGCACCAAGGAGGTAAGTGTTAACTGAACCATTATTATCACAGTACAGGGGTCTTCATGGGCTTGGCCTCTTACCTTCCCCTGACCAGGGATCTGAGGAGCACTGGGATCAGACCCTACTGCTGCTGCCATGGGAGACTATGAGCTATTGCTCTGGCAGCTGGAGGCAATGTATTACATTTGCACTGGCCAGTACGATCACCGTTAGCCACATGTGGTTACTAACCACTGGAAATTTTGGTTAGTTCGAATTGAGATGTGTATAAATGTAAATTGTATACCAGGTTTCAGACTTAGAGCAGAAAAGGAAGGTAAAATATCTTATTAATTTTTATGTTTGAAATAGTATTAAAGATATATTAGGCTAAAGAAAATATATTATTAAAATGAACCTCACCTGTTTGTGCTTCTTTCAGTGTGGCTACTAGAAAATTTTAAATTATATACATAGCTCTCATTATATTTCTGTTGAACAGTGCTATTCTAGGTCCTTGCTCCTCACAGACAAGCAGCATCAGCATCATGTGGAAACTTGTTAGAAACAAAGAAGCTCATGCCCCACCCCAGACTGGATCAGAATTTGCATTTTAACAAAATCTCATGTGATTTGTATGCATGTTCAGAGTTGAGTAGCAGAGCCCTAAGACTAGGATTGCCTGATTTAGCAAATAAAAATACAAGATGTCCAGTTAAATTTAATTTCAGATAAACAACAAATGATTTTTTAATACAGCATATCCAAATATTGCATGGAACATACTTATTAAAATTATTTATTGTTTATTTGAAATTCACCTGTTACCGGGGGTGTCCTATGTATTATTTGGCCAGCCTGCCTACGACTAAACTCCTCCTGTCCAGGCCCATCTTACTACCAGAAATTCCACAAAATCAGGAAAAAGACAGGAAGGTGAAAGGAGAGGTAGGGAGTGGAAGTTGGGCAGAGTGAAAGAACAGAGAAGAAAAGGAAATATGGGAAGTAGAAATAAGATGAGCATGGAAAGGACACATTGATGGTGATGACCTCTTCTGTTTTATAATATTTCTTAGCATCTTCCTTATTTCTCCATCCCCCTCCCCCATCCCTAGTTGTGTGTTCATCTCCTCTTCACTTCTCTATAGGGCTTCCTAGAGCCATGTTAGAGGATGGTGTGTGTACAAAGTACATGTCCTCAGGGTCAAGTCCCCAGCTTTCCTATAATCCATCATCCCTGAAGTGTCACTTAAAATATGATGCCTTTCAGCTACCAGTACTTTGCCATTAAAGTGATCACGGTTCTTAAGTGCCGAAAATGCTGACATGTTCATTTTGGAAGATTTTCTTTATTGTGGCATTTTAATTGTATTTTTTAAAATGTAAAACGACTCTTAGGGATTTTGTTCTTTGGTTTGTGTTTTTGCATGTTTTTTAGGTGGCAAGGGAGTGGAAGTGGAGGCTGGCAAGGAAAGAATAACCATAGATATTCTTTTTTTTTTTAATTTTAGAGAAAGAGAGAGAGAGGGAGAGAGCAGGCAAGTTGGGAAGAGGGAGAGAGAGAGAGAGAGAGAGAGAGAGAGAGAGAGAGAGAGAGAGAGAAATCTCAAGCTCCTAGGCGGGGCTCAATCCCATGACTTTGGGATCATGACCTGAGCTGAAATCAAGAGTTAGATGCTCAACTGACCGCGCCAGGCACCTCTAGATATTCTCTATTTAGCCAGGCATTGAAGTAAGGAAAGGCTTTCATCTTTTGTATTATTTATTTAAAATTTTATTTTATTGTAGTAAGACCATTTAACGTGAGATCCACCCTCTTAACAAATTTTCAAAGTGTATAATACAGTATTGTTAACTATAGGTATAATCTTATACAGCAGATCTCTAGAATTTATTAATCTTGCTTAACTGAAACTTTATGCCTGTTGATTAGCAACTACCTATTTCTTCCTCCTCAACCTCCAGCCCCTGGTAACCACCATTCAGTCTTTGCTTTCTATGAATTTGCCTGTTCTAGAACCCTCATGAAAATGGAATCATGTAGTATTTGTGACTGGCTTCTTTCACTTATAATAATGTCTTCAAAGTTCATCCATGTTGTCACATATTACAGAATTTCCTTTTTTTAAAGGCTGCATAATATTCTGTTGTTTGTATATACTCCATATTCCTTATCCATTCAGCCATCAGCAGATACTTTGGTTGTTTCCACATCCTGACAGGCATTAAGTCATATCTCTTTGTGGTTTTGATTTGCATTTCCCTGATGATTAGTGACATTGAGCACCTTTTTATATGATGTTGGCCATCTGTATGTCATCTTTGGAGAACTGTCTATTCAAGCCCATTTTTAGGTTGGGTTATTTGTGTTGTTTCTGCTATTGAGTTGTAAGAGTACCTCAAATATTTTGGAAAGTAATGATTTATCAGATATATGTTTTGCAAATATCTTCTCCCATTCTGTGGGTTGCCTTTAACTCTGTTGATGGTTTCCTTTGCTATACAGAAGATTTTTATTCTGATGTAGTTCTGCTGGTCTATTTTTGCTTTCATTGTCTGTGCTTTGGTATCATATCCATGAAATCATTGCCAAGACCAGTGTCATGAAGATTTGCCCTGTGGTTTCATCTAGGTTTTAAGTCTTTAATCTGTTTTGAGTTGATTTTTCTGTCTGGTGTGAAATCAGGCTCTGATTTCATTTTTTGCATGTGGATATCCAGTTTTCTCAGCACCATTTGTCCTTTTCCCATTGTGTGTTCTTGGCACCCTTGCTGAAGAGCAGTTAACTATATGTGTGAATCTGTTTCTAGGTGCTGTATTCTGTTCTGTTGGTCTTTATGTCAGTTTCTAATGGCAGTACTGTACCATTTTAATTACTGTAGCTTTGCAATGTATTTTTAACTAGGAAGTGTGATACATCCAGCTTTGTTCTTTCCCAAGATAGATTTGGCTATTTAGGACCTCAGTATATCTTCACAACAACTCTTTGAGTTAAGTGCTTTTGTCCCCACTCAGCAGATGAGGAAACTGGAGCTGGGAATGCACTTGAGGGCTGTCTGACTCCAAAGTCAGTGCTCTTTACCATTACCTTCCATATCTCTCAGCACATGGAGAATCATGAATTTAACAGTACACTGTGAACTAGGACACGTGTAAAATTAGATAAGTTTCAGAGATTTTTACTCACTTATACACCTGAAAAATACATGTAATAATGTATATCTTATAGATTTTTGAGGGCAATTTAATAGCTACCTGAAAAGCAATATGAGATTCTTAGTAAGAGTTAGAGTATCAAAGCAATGCCAGTTTCTGAAAAGAGGTTAATTGAAAATCTGCTCCCCATTAATTTTTCATGAAAAAGCAAACATCTTAAATAGACCCACTGATTTCACTCTATACTCTAAATTAAGCAGTATCAGGACCCTCCCTCCACCCTCTCCCCCACATAATACATCCTGGGAATGTGGTTTTTTTATTGGTTGAATATGTTGTCAGTCACAAGGCATGGAAAGTACTGCCTCTGCCCTGTTTGCATTTATGAATTAGGAGATGTGCTTGGTTAGAAGAAACTGATTAATTTCTTGATGGGAAGAAAAATCTTGTTTAGTTTTTCACTCATTTTTTTATGTATGGGATTTTCTCTAACTTTTGACCAGATACTTGCCAGGAAGAATGTAAGGTGAGTAATTGCACATTTTTAAATTCAGTGCATCTGTTAACTTCGATGCAAGTGTGGAACTAGATGGTTCTGTAATTTCTTTTTATTGTTGCATAGCTATATTTGTTTATAATTCAAATTGGATATATTAGATTAGATCATTCAGTAGCTAATAAAATCATTGAACCAGAGTTTATAAATAAGAGATGAAAATATAATCTTTATTATAAGAGGCAAGAGTTATTCAAAATGCACAAGAAATATTTGTATTGTGTATCAAAGTATGTATCTATGAGAAAATGACTCAAATCAGTGTTCAGGTTTCTTTTACACTTACAAGTAAATGTTGATTTCGTGGTTTTCTCATGCCATTATTATGAGAGAATAGAACAAGGAAGAATTTAAAAACCTCAGAAATATATAACCTGTCCTTCAAAGAAAAGGTGTTGAATCATTTTAGCTGGTAGGAGATGGTAATTGTTTAGATTACATACCGTTTAAAATTAACAAGCAAAATTTCTATTTCTGTTTCCTTTGTCCCTTTGGCTCTTTCCATACCATATAAGGGAAACTATAGAGATTTATATATAAGGGAGAATATTCAGAATCTGAATAGCAGTTAACTTATGTCAAATCTCCTAATTGCTTATTATGTGCCATCCCAACAAATACATCAGGGAATTTAGTGTGAACTGCCACGCAGGGTGGTCTGCCAGAACTTGTGTTAAAGAATCTTTGTCACCAGCTAATAAAAACTAGAAGTACAGGCATTTTCTGTTTGTTTTCCCCATTGTTTGTAAATCAGTGCTTTAAGTTCATTTTCAAATAATAGGTGACCTGTACTCCTTAGATTGTTAAAGCTTAGTAATGTTTCCTTACCTTGTTTATACAGAAATGACTGATTTCTATATTACACTGGTAATATGTACAGCAAGTACTGTGAAGTCCCAATTCTGTTTCTGAAGCAAATTTATTAGGTTTAAATAATCTTAGCTTCAGAAGGGATCCTAGAAATCACATTAATCAATGATCATTTGAATCTAAAAATATAGCATATTAATTCATTATGAAAGAAACAACACTTGCTGTTTTATGAATGTCTTTCAAATCATGGATCTGAAATTTAAAATACCTTTCAGTCCTATAGGTCAATTCAAGGTTCTTACATCTCTAGGAAGGTTGATTGTATTTTAAGCTTAGTACTTGTTTCCTGAGCTTAAGAGAGACTAGGAGTCACCACTCTTCCCTTACATATCACTTCCTCAAATTGGGTTTAAGCAATTCCTTGAACAAAAAGGAAATATTTTTCTTTTCACATAGCTTCCTGTGTGATCTTCTATTTTCCCCTTCCCTTTCAGACTTTGTTCATTCATCAATCTGTTAGTTTATTGATATATGTAACACATATATTTTTAACACTTGGTGCTTTTAAATAGGCAGGCACTGTGCCAGGTTCTGGGTCTACAGTGGTGGGTAAAACAGATAGAGCCCCTGCCTTCATGGAGCTTTAAGTCTAGTGGGGGAGGTTCTCTCACTAATCAAATGTGAGTCATGTTGTGAAAGAAAAGTATGGGAGGCTATGAGCACATATAAATAGGGGGATCTGAACTGCTCTGAGATGGTAAGAATAGTGTTCTTAAGGAAGTGACATTTAAGCTGTGATCTGCAGTATTTGGAGGATACTACCAGGAGGTAGGGGGAAGGGGAGGATAGAGAACATTTCAGGTAGAGGAAATAACAAGGCTAAAACTTTTATGAGAGAAGAAAGGAAGATGAAGTATTCAAGGAACTCAACAAAAGAAAGCTAGTCTGGCTAGAACAGTCAGGGGAATAGGTCAAATGAGGGGAGCACAGTTAGCAGGTCTTTCAGGGCCTTAGAGGTCATGGTGGGAATATGGTCTTCATCCTGAATAGAACCATGATGGGGCTGCTTCACCTTCACTTTCATGAAGGCATTCTTGGCAGCCTCATGATGGACTACCTGCTGTATCAAAAATATGGCACCAGCCACTCACCACAAACTTAGGGCTCTTGAATACTTTTCAAAGGTATTGCAGAGATCTCTTTTACTGGACAAGGATCTGAATATTTTAGAGACAGTGTAGGTTTTTTATTTTTTATTTTTTTTTTTAATTTCTTTTTAACCAGCATTTCTCAATTTATTCACATAGGTAACTTTAACCAGTAGTTCTTTAGATCTTATTTTAGTTAAGAGATTATGTAGTGATGTGAAAATGCATATAGATTTTATCTTTAGTTGAGATTATGGTATCCCATAAATCCTGATTAATTTAGTCTTATGGGTATGGGAAAGGCATATCTAAATTACAGTCATTTTAAAAAAGAAGTATAGCAGTGTTATTGTATATTCACGACCATAGATTCATTGAAATGAAAATAAGCCTGTGTTGTCTTCTAAAAGTTTTTCATTTGCGAACACATGGAAATTCTTAATGAGTAGAGCAAAGTGTCAAGCCAAGCATATTATCAGTATGGTAGCTTATCCATTCATCTATCCATCCATCCATGCATTCCTTCCTTCCTTCATTCATATACTTTTATTCAGGAATATTAAACTGTTTTGCAAACCAGACACTGTATTTACAAATTGTTAGGCAGTTAGTTAGGCATGAGCTAGGAGAGGTAAAGCAGATGCTGGCCACACCTTCTGAGCCACCCCTGAGGGTTAACACCAAATTCAGAGCCAAGTCTAAGGGCTAAACACAACAGCAAAGACCTAGCCACAGTGCTGGCTCAAAAGCCATAAGGGGACTTTGAAGCGCTGAGAATGAGCACAAAAGGTGTAACTTGCCCCTTAGAACTTTAAAGTCAGAACAAAAACTCGTTACACACTCGTAAATATACAATACATAAATAAGTACAATTATCACAGCATGTATCATGGGTAGGTGCATGTGCAGAAGCCAAAATATGATATAACCACCAGCTGTCAATCAAAAATGTCAATCAGGGGTACCTGAATGGCTCAGTTTGTTGAGCCTTGGACTTTGGCTCAGGTCCTGATCTCATGGTTTGTGAGTTCGAAGCCCACGTCAGCTCACTGCTGTCAGCATGGGGTCTGCTTGGGATCTTCTGTCCCCCTGCTCTCTGCCCATCCCCTGCTCTCTCCCATTCTCTATCTCAAAAATAAACATTTTTTTAAAGTGTCAATCAAAACCAAACTTACACGTGCAGAAAGCAGGCTTAAAAGGATGCAGCTAGAGCTTCTTGGTGCCATTGCCAGCCTTGCTCCGGCTCTGGTCCGCTTTCACTCTTGAAAGCGTACTATACGGATCTACTCAGTAAACTCTATCTCCCCAGTCTGGTCTTGGGTCTCCAGTTCTTTGATGCATCTGGGACGAGAACCGAGTGACCTGGTAACAATGACTTAATACATTTTTATCTCATTTAGGTAAACTATATCTCAGAATTTTCAGTTTTTGTTCGTTAAGACATTTTAAGATTGAGTACTTAACCCTGTATCATGACATATGATTTTTTGATCAATGAGATTCAAGTTAAATTTTAAAGTCTGTTTGTGTATGATGATGTTATTGGAAAGCTTGAAGCTCTTTAAGCAGTATTGCCTGGGTATTAGTGTTTCTTTCACATATTCAGTTACTTTGTAACTTTCACTACAGAGTTTGGAGTTTAGGTAAGATAGAGATCTTTTAGCTAAAGCACATCTCTATTGTGGTTACATGATTACTGATTGGAAAATTAAAGTAAATTTACAGGAAATTAAATTTCTTAATGGTCCTAGGTGTAATTGGGCTCAGAGGACTGATTCATGCTAACCCTACTCAAATGAGAGTTACTATAAATCAGAATACAAGTTTATAAATTTTTAAAGGAAGGCATCTTTTTAAAAAGACTAAATTAGACAAATTTAGTCAGTTTATCTTTAGTAACAAACAACTCCAGCTTTCCAGAATCTCATGATCTCAAACATTTATTTCTCACTCATATTACATGTTGATAGCTACAGGTGGGCTGTCATAGCCCTGCTCTAGCTGTTTCCCATGTCTTGTCATTCCAAGACCTAGATTGAAAGAGCACCCCTATTTGGGCATGCCATTGTCATGGCAGAGGGAAAAGGGCAAGAGGTGGCAGACACATGCAATACCTCTGAAAATTTCTAGAGAACTGGCACACTATTGCTTCCATTCATATGCCACTGTCTCAACCAAGATGCATAGCCAAGACTTAACTCTGGGGCAGGGAATCTTCTCCACCTACAGGGAGGTGCTGCAAGGTATATGGCCAAGGGCAGGGATATATACATCTCTGGGATTGTTTCCAGGGAGTTGGGAACAATCATACACTCCACCATACTACCACAGTATTAAAATATGCATAGCGGATTTCTCAAATAATACATTTTAGACATTATCTAACAACTTCCAATTACTATTGACAAAGTTTTAGTCTCCAACACTTCCCTCACCTTTCTTTCTTTATCCCCTCCAGCCCTCCAATATATTATTATTTACATTATTACTTTCATTTAAATCTGTCCATTGGTGGATGCTCAGACAAACAAAATGTGGTATATCCATACAATGAAATATTTCTCAGTAATAAAAGGGAATGAAATATTGACATATGTAACATCAATGAATCCCTATCATTGTGTTAAGATTAAAAAAAGCCAAACGCTAAAGAATATGTATTATTCTATTTATAATTCTAGAAAATGCAAACTAATCTAAAGTGACACCAAGTCTTTAGTTTTCCTGTGGCTGAGAATGGAGGGAACATCTCTTTCCTGCAAAAGTGCATAGGGAAACTTTTGTGTGATGTAAATATTCTGTACCTTTATTATGGTGGTATGCATATGCTCAAACTTACCGGATTGTACACAATGAGTGAATGTAGTTTATTGTACTTAAATTGTACCTCAGTAAACTTGATAAAGTGAGAAAAATTGTATATATGCATGAATTTATTTATTTATTATTATTTTTTTTTATTTTTAACGTTTATTTATTTCTGAGACAGGGAGAGCAGAGCATGAACAGGGGAGGGGCAGAGAGAGGGAGACACAGATTATGAAGCAGGCTCCAGGCTCTGAGCTGTCAGCACAGAGCCCGACGCGGGGCTAGAACTCACGGACCGCGAGATCATGACCTGAGCCGAAGTCGGCCGCCCAACCGACTGAGCCACCCAGGCGCCCCTGCATGAATTTATTAATAGCAATGAGTACATATCATGGTCAGTTATTTGTCCTCTTTAGAAATTCTCATTAGTTAATAGAGACTGTATTACCAAGAGAATGGTACATTCAGTTTGTAATTGGTTCCGTGTAATTCATTTTAAAGCACTTTACTGTGATACAGATTTAGTAACTCTTTAGCTAAAATTATGTTTTACATGTGGATAATGATATGTAATATATCCCTAATTGTAAATATATTAAGTTTATGTAATATCATATATACATATAGGTCTTAGCAGTCTCTTAAGTATAGAGTTTAATCTGCACTCTCCTATACTATAGGTTCAAGTTATGAAAAATTTAAAATATGCAATAAACTAAAATTTTTTATAACATTTATGACACAATTAGAGATTTAAGCAATTGACATATTTAATGTTAAAGAATTATTGATATTTTCTAGATATAACTGGCCTATTATTGTTAAAAGTCCTTATCTTTTAGACATCCATACTTAAGTCAAATAATTTCTGGTATTTTCTTCAAAATAATACCACAGAGGAGAAGTAGGTGAACTCATAAGTGAAAAAAGATTGCTTATGACTTGATAATTACTAAAGCTGGATGTTGGGTACAAGTACATGCGGGTGGGAAGAGGACTTCTGTTTTTCTGTTTGTACGTGTGTGCTCTCAATATTCCATGATTATATTTATGTGTGTTTATAATATTCCATGTTAGAAAGATGTGTAGATTTTCTAAGTTAGCAATTTCACTTCTAGGAATTTATCTTAAGGAACTTCTTGGGGATATGAACAAACAATCTATAATAATGTTCAGTGTAGTACTGTTTATTAATTGGAAACAATCTAAATACTTAAAGGAATTTGGTCAAATAAATTGATACATTTGTATGATATAAATACTAACATGGAATTCAAAATTATATCAGAAAATCATGATGAGCCCTGGGTGATATAGAATTATTCAATCACTATATTGTACATCTGAAACTAATATGACCCTATATGTTAGCTAATGGGAAGTAAAATAAAAACTTAAAAATTACATAAGAAAAATATATAATTACATGAGAAAATATTTGTGATATACGTTTAAGTGGAAAAAATTTGCACTGTTTTTAAGTATTATAAAAAGTAACTTATATGTGTTGTGTGTGTGCATCTCTGTGTTTGTGTGTGTGTGTACGGTCAAACAACAGAAGGATATATATTATAATTTATATCCTAGGGGTGCCTGGGTGGCTCGGTCAGTTAAGCATTCTACTCTTGATTTCGACTCAAATCATGATCTCATGGTTGGTGGGATCCAGCCCACATCTGGATCTTCTGTGCTGATAGCGTGGAGCCTGCTTGGGATTCCTTCTCTCCCTCTCCCTCTGCCCCTCTCTTGCATGCGCACGCTCTCTCTCTGTCTCTCAAAATCAATAAAATAAACTTAAAAAAATTTACATCCTCATAATTTTCAGAAATAGCTTTTTGGCAATTGGGTCTTTTTAAAATTTTTTTTTATTTAAAGTGCTTATTTCATTTGAGAGAGCTAGTGAGTGCACAAGTGGGGAAGAGGGAGAGAGGGAGAGGGAGAGAGAACCTCAAATGGGCTCCACACTCAGCGTGGATCCTGACATGGAGATCAATTTCACGAATGGTGAGATCATAATGTGAGCCAAAATCAGGCGTCTGACGCCCAAACCCCACTCAGGCATTCCAAGTCCAACTTTTTTTTTTTTTAATAAAAATGATTGAATATTTTTGCTTTCATATACTAAGAGTACAGTGAGTATAAAATTTCATGGTAAAATATTTTATGTTTTATTGTTTGACTATTTGGTTTATTATTTGGTTATTTTTGGTTAAACCTCAGTGTTTAGCACACTGCTTGGCTCATAGTAGGCCTTCAATAATAATATTCACTGGATAAGGATTAGGGTTGATATTTACAAATTTAGAAAAATCTGAATTTTTCATGTTTTCTTTGAAGAACATGTATTACTTTTTAAAATCAGAAATTTGCTATGGAAAAGTAAACAGTTTTGACAGGTAGTTTGCCTTCTACTTTGATGTGTCATAAACTGAGATATCCTCCTTAAAACTTCTTATAAAATCCGAAATTTAGCTATTCAGCATCTTTTTGTTTTTTTCTAGTTTCATCTCTCAGACATCTTCAAATAAAGAAGTGGTTGTAAACGGTAAGATCTGTATTTGTCCTTATGATTCCTTGAAGGGTTGAGGAGAAGGTTATTGTCTGTCATGGGCTTCCCTGAACACTGGTGATTGGAACAGCAGTCTCTTATGTAAAATCTCTTAAACTAGTATATTCTAAATTATCAGTCAGAAGAGGCTCAAGCCTGGTATATTTCACATGGCTTAGCATTTTATTGTCATTCGGTTATATTAATAAATAAGTTACATTTAGCCTTTGTATTCGTATCATTTATTTGACAGATCAGCAGAGTAATGGAGATATGAAACAAACCCAGAATTGTACAACAGTACCAATCACACAGGTAAGGATATGTTAGGAAACTAGATTGTATCTTAAAAAAAAAAAATTAAACACGTTTCAATCAGGTCGGAGCCACTGTGAAAATATAAATAATAATTCTGTTAATAACTAACATTCTTGCTTAAGCTTTGGGTGGGGGAATGCATTACAATAGTCTTATGGTAAAGAAAAAAACTAAAGTTTTACTTGCTCTTGTATATTTTCATTACAATATTCAGCTTTACTTTTGTTACTTTCTAGGCAGGATCACTATAGTAACGGTTTAACTTTGGTTACTAGTAAGCTTGGATTGCTGCTGCTTCTTTAATTTCTGTTTTATCTGTACTTATCCTGGAGTAATTGGTATGAAATAGTTGATGTAGATAAGTAGATCTTCTTTCAGTTATAGACCTGCCCTTGTGACTTCCAGGGTCAAGTACCAAAGTGCATTGTCTTGAGCTTCCTAGAAATCAGCAAGGGTTTCATAAAATGAAGACTGATATTAGAATACCCTGTTAGTTTATGTATATTAAATGATCTGGAGCTGCACTGTCCTAAGCAGTAGCCAGTAGCCACGTGTGGCTATTTAAATTTCAACTCAAATGAAATAATGTTAAGTAAAATTAAAAATTAATGTCCTCAGTTGCACTTGCCACATTTGGTGCCATAAGAGCTACATATAGCTAGGGCCTGCTCCGCTGGACACTGCAGATATTAAACATATCCAGTATTGCAGAATGTTCTATTGGGCACTAATGGTCTGGAGAATTATGCTTGGTATCTAGAAGACTCTTGTTTGTTGGTTTGTTTTTTTGTTTAACATGTTAATTTCTTTATTTTAAAGTCCTGTGTTATTTAGGTTCTTATTTTCATGGCATGTTGAATTTTTGTTTTTAATTACTAGACTTTTTTTTTTGAGCAGCTTTAGGTTTACAGAAAAAAAACTGAACAAAATATAAGTTTTCTATATGCTTTCTCAATCACTCCCTACTCCAGTTTCCCTTTATTTAACATTTTGTGTTAGTTTGGTACGTTTGTTAAAGTTGATGAACCAATATTGATAGATTATTATTAACTAAAGTCCATAGTTTACACTAGGATTCACTCTTTGTGTTGTACATTTTATGAGTTTTGACAAATGTATAATGTTATCTATTACTGTTAATAGTGTTTTACAGAATAATTGTTTCATGGCCCTAAAAATCTATGCTCTACCTATTCATCCCCACTTTCTCTCGCAGCCTGGTGACTTTTTAAAGTCTATATTGCTAATATTGTCATTTGCAAAATTGGATCTTTTTTTTTTTTTTTAACAATTTGGTCCTTTCAAATTTGGGTGCTTTGTGGAACTAGTTTCATATACTTTTCAGACATACCTGTCATTTTAGCTTGTTATGATTAAGATGGGTCTACTTGTCTCCTTTGTCCCACAGTAGTATGGACTCTGGAGCTGGAGAGATCAGCTTCAATAGGTTGTGAATTAATCCTTTTACTTCTGAGAAGCCTTTTGTACCATGGAAACAAATCCATCTCTTAAATTTTGTTTATTTGGTTAACTAGACTCTCAACTACACTCTGAGCAGACAAGGACATTTGGAAAAAGAAGCTTGGAATGCATTCAGCCATCATAGCCCAGTTAATGTCTCTATGGATGGAATTCCTTGCATTCTTTTCTGGGCCAAAAGAATAACAATAAAATTTAAGAATCAGACCTGGCTGGATTTTACAGATGAAGCTTTTGGCCAGAAGGCAGCAGTGGACACTAGCAACTCAAATTGCAGTGAAGAAAGTGCCACGTAAGTTGCCATTAGGGTATTGTAGTCTGTTAACTGGGCGTTCGAGTTTTCTGACATTTCAGAAGATGGAAGTAGGTTCGTTTGTAGTTAACTTGAAACACATCTCTGAGGAAATGTTTAACGTCTACAATGAAAGAAAAATCAGAAATTAATTTAAAAACTATTTTTCCTAGCTATTTTCTTCTTATAATACCTCAAGAAAAATCAGAGTTGTGAAAGAGGAGGTTTTCCAAACTCATTCTGAAAACTGAAGAGGACCCCAGGCTTGGTATCAACTCCAGATGTGAGGTGTCCACCTACTTTTGTGCCAGCAGGGAGGAAATCGTGTATCAGCAAGCAGAGTTCTACGTCTTCTACTGGGGGGGAATCATGAAGGCTGACTCTAGCCAAGGAAGAGTCCCAATTCTAGAGAGTGTTCTGAAGTTGTGGAACGTTGCCAGTTTGCAGGGGTATCTTTGGCCAAATTTCAGAGAATTCTTTAGAACAGTTCTTCAAAATGATTATAATAATTGCTTTTGATTTGAGATAAGCAGATTAAACAAATATCCCTTTTAAGGAGGAAATCAATGTCCAGTACCTTTCTCTGCTTTTAGTCATCTGAGCAAAAATTTTTTCTTGTATTTGTTTTGGTCAAGAAGGAGTAAGTCTGGCATGTCCCACTTGCTTTCTGTAAATCTCCTTGCTTTCAACATTTGCTGGTATAATGAAGGCTTTTGGAAGATTGTCTGCATTTGTTCTGGCCTGGTTGAGATGGGCAGAATGCTAATGTATACTGTGTATTTGTGTGTGTGTGTGTGTGTGTGTGTGTGTGTGTGTGTGTGGCATTTTTACTCCAGAACTTGACATTTCATTTAAAAATTATTGATGATGGGTGAAAATGGATTGTATTAGTATTACAAGTTATATTACAAGTTTTAGTAAGCATCTTGCTATTCAGAATGATTGTCTCTTATTAGAGAATTAGAGGATTCTAAGTATAAGCATCCAGAGTCCTCCCAGATTTGTTTATTCTGTTACAGCACAGACTACCAAAGAGACTCCAGCACTGCTGAGAGCTCAGGACTTGTTCCTTGGGCTCTAATTAATTCCCTACAGGGCTCTTTATTTGTGGTCAGCTGCCTGGAGAGAGGCTGATTGCCTAGGGATCATCTTGCCTGTCTGTGGCTGACTGGCCCTTCTTGATTCCATTTATTCTGACCACAGGATATTTGTGGGGGAGATCAGAGCACCACAGTTTTTTTGCTGGGCTTTAGAAATCTTAATGATCACTGGGAACCCAGAAACAGAAAAAATGACAACTTGGCTTCTAGGCCCAGTTCTGCCAGTGAGCTTTGTGACTTTACAAATAGGAGCTGCCATGGGATCATATCTGTGAATGGAGGTGATGGCATCTATTAATTGTAACAGGCCTGGAGCATTTGCCATGGATCAGGCCAGAGCAAGGACTTCACGGGCACAATATTTATTATTCCTTACAATACTATTGTGAAAAAGTCCCTGAGTCACAGACCATTACCATCTGAAATCAAACTTCGTAGAGGTTAGGAAATTTGATAAGACCTTACAGCTTGTTTGCTAGTAAAGCTGAGGTCTACAATGTTTTTAATAGTGGCATTTTACCTCCTCTCTCTTGGCGCTATCTCATAGCATCATGAAAATCAAATGGGGAGGGGCACCTGGGTGACTCAGTTACCGGCTCATTCAGCTAAATGTCCAACTTCAGCTCAGGTCAGGATCGCAGTTTGTGAGTTCAAGCCCCGCTTTTAGCTCTGAGCTGTCAGTGCAGAGCCTGCTTCAGATCCTCTCTCTCTCTCTGTCCCTCTCCCTCTCCTCCTCCTCCTACCCTGATTGCATGTGAGTGCTCTTTCTTTCTCTCTCTCTCTCTCTCTCAAAAAAAAAAAAAAAACATTAAAATCAAATGGGGAATTGTATGCATGAGAACTTGTCAGGGGCCACTCAAAGTGGTAGTATTATCTTCCTAACATGCTAATGATAAACTAGAGTAAAATAGTGCCTAGTTTGCTGGTGGAAGGACCTAGGGAAGCTTTGGTTTTCATAATGCACAAAGGAATAATTGGGTGGAACCTGACTTTTCTTCTTGGCCACCAATGTAATAATTCTACTGGGACAAGTTCTGAGTGAATAGCCCCCACCTCCTGGAGTACTGCTCAGGCAAGTGTGCCCACATCCAGGACAGCCGACCCAAGGGCATGAGTGGGAGGCTTCCCAGTACACGAAGCATGCAGGGACCAGATATTGAGTCCGTCCCTCATTCCTGTGAATTGTGGACATTAGTGGACATTTGCTGTGCTGGCAAGGAAATCTTCTATTCTCAAGAACCAGAAAGGGAGTGACGGAAAGAACAAACCCAAGTAAAGACATAACCATGTAGGGTCAAAAGCACAGATTAAAAAAATATGACCTTGTTTTAGTGCCTGGAAACAAAATGTTCAGGGAAAGGCGAATTGTTGGCAGACAGATTTGCTACGGAAGTCTTTTTAAATAGTGAAAGCCCTACAAATAGAGCATAATCTGAGCATCTGTGTGTATTTCGAGTTTAGGCAATTATAGTCTGAAGAATTCAGAGTCCGTTTGAAACCTGGGAGGTTAGGCGCTTGGAAGAGTAAAAGCAGCTCTTTTTTGAGTGACTTACTAGATTGTATTTCTCCTTCGTGTTCTCAGGTAATGGTGCCGTGGCTGGCAGTTAAGAGCCTTGCTGAATGATTGTCGAATTTGCTTTGTTGAAATCAAGCATGTTCTTTACTCTGCAGCAGAGCATGTTAACAGCTTTCACCAAAACCAGGACTGCTGGAGAGAACTCTTGCAGGGTCAGAAGCATAGAGGCCATTGAGCTGCTCCATCAGAAGGGGGGAGCCATTAGGGTGGGCTCAGTGTGGCCTTGCTTTGAATTTTAGTTCATCAGCTACAGAGCCAGTTTATAGATAACTAAGCTATTCTGATTCCTTGGAAGAAGTAGAGAAATGTCTGTTAGAGTAAGTGACCAATCAAATTCATAAAATACTATTCAAGGAGTACAATTTATTTCTTAGAAGTTTTAAGTAATTTGTTAACTATTAGAATATTATTAGAGAAAGGCCTTTTGGAGACTTGCTTAACTGAGTAAATTACCTTATAAAGTATTTATAAATGAGTGCTTTTAAGGTGGCTGAGCTTATAATGTTAGGAAATAAAGATAATTCTCTTAGTGACTTTATTTACAAGGTTTATTTTATAAATATCTCTTACCCCATAGATAGTATGAAGATAAACTTTAGCTCAATCACTGACATTTCTATTTCTTGATAAGTAGGACCAAATTAATGAGATTATATTTGTGGGGTTTTTTTTCAAGTTTGTAATTTTACATTTTATGGCTACCCACTTTTGCTTTTTTGGTTTTATGGCATATGTTGAGGTGTTATAACTTCTAGACATTATAATGTCTATTATATAGATAATATATAATACATAATATATTATAATATTTATATATATTTATATAATATATATTATAATATATAATATATAAAAGGATGCAGCACCATCCTTTCTGTATTTACATTTTTCACATTTTCTCATTTCAATTATTTAGCTTTTTCTCATTTTTATTTTTCAACCTTATTGAAATATAATAAAATACACTAAACTGCACATGTTTAAAGGACACACTTTGATCAATTTTGATGTGTTTGTACACCCATGAAACCATTACTATAATCAAAACAGCAAACATTTTCATCACCCTGAAAAGTTTCTTTGTGCCCTTTTGTGATCTTTCTCTCCTGCCACTCCCACCCCTCCAGGTAACCACTGATCTGCTCTCTATCATTATAGATGAGTTTGAATTTTCTAGAATTTTATATAAATATACTCATATAGTGTATATTCTTTTTTAGTCTGGCTTCTTTCACTTAGCATAATTATTTTGATATTCTTCTGCTTTGTTGCATGTGTCAGAGTTATGTTCCTTTTTACCGCTGAGTAGTAAGTACTCCATTGTATAGATACACCACTACTTATTTATCCATCCACCTCTTGATGGAAATTTGGTTTTTGCCCCAGTTTTTAGATAGCTTTCCAAATAAAGTCGTGTTAAGCGTTCATGTGTAAGTCTGTATACGAACATATATTTTCATTTCTCTTAGATAAATACCTAGGAGGGGAATGGTCAGATCATATGGTATATGTATGTTTGGCTTTTTAAGAAACCACCAAATTGGCTTTTTGTACCATTTACCTTCCCACCAGCTTTGTGTGAGGAGGTTCTGGTTGCTTTACATCCTCACCAACACTTGGAATGGTCAATGTAAGACTGTAAAGAAAATATTTTTATTGTTTCTGCATGGTTAGCAATTTCTGGACAAATTTTACTGGGACTTGGGTTAAAAAATAAGCCTTGGAGTTAGTTAGTAATTTAGTTAGATTCATCTCCTTAGAAGAAAGTGTTTACCTGTCAGGAGTACTGAACCTCAGGACCACGGACATATTGCAGGGTTTGGAAACCCAGAGAGACTTCTTGTCTTCCTCTTAGAAATAATTATTTACATTCAAGGGTATTAGACATGCAGCCGTTTGTCTCCTTTAAGATGAGCTATTTGCTCCCATTCAAAGGCTAATAAAACTCATCTGCTTACATTGTGAGGTAGGTAACTAGTACCCTTCTCTTTTCATGTTTCCAGGACAGTTTTTGACACTATGGAAGCAAATGTTTTCTTCCTCTCTCAGGAGGTGAAGGGGTACCACAGTCTCCCTCTTATATAAACTCCCAGATTCATAATTTTGGTGTTCCTCATCTGTATTACAAATCTCAGTATGTACAGGATGATATCTGGCTCTCATCATGTTTCTAAGGCAGAAGAATTCGGTTAAAAGGGGAATCAGGGGGGCGCCTGTTTGGCGCAGTCGGTTAAGCGTCCGACTTCAGCCAGGTCACGATCTCGCGGTCCGGGAGTTCGAGCCCCGCGTCAGGCTCTGGGCTGATGGCTCAGAGCCTGGAGCCTGTTTCCAATTCTGTGTCTCCCTCTCTCTCTGCCCCTCCCCCATTCATGCTCTGTCTCTCTCTGTCCCCCCAAAAAATAAAATAAACGTTGAAAAAAAAATTTTTTTTTTAAAAAATGGGGGTGGGGGAATCAGGGCACCTGGGTGGCTCAGTGTCCAACTTTGGCTCAGGTCATGATCTCACAGCTCTAGAGTTCAAGCCCCACATCAGGCTCTGTGCTGATAGCTCAGAGGCTGGAGACTGTTTCTGATTCTGTGTCTCCCTCTCTCTGCTCCTCCCCTCTCAAAAATAAGTAAATATTTTTTAAAAATTCTTTAAGAAAAAAGGGGAACCAATATGGTTATTGCTATGAGTTAGTAATAATCTGTCTCTGCTCCCAGAAATCTCCTGTTAACTTTTACAAAAGTGTGAATAAATATGGATTTTAAAAGTTTAAGAGTCGGTTCTTAAAAAAAAAAAATTAGCCATTTCGATTACTGTATCATGGTGCTTTTATCTTATTGTGGTCTTATTTTATATTTTGCTGATAGCTAATGGTGTGCTGAGCATCTTTTCATGTACTTATTAGCTATTTGTGTATTTTCCTTTGTGAAGTGCCTGTCTTTTCACCATTTTTAAGTTAGGTTGGTTGCCTTCTTATTATTGAATTGTTAGTGTTATTTATTATATTCTGGATACTAGTTCTTTGTGTATATGTATTGTGAATATTTTCTCTTGTTCTGTGGCTTGCCTTTTTTTGTTTCTTAACACTGTTAAGAGTATTTCTGAAGAGTAAAATTTTGAATTTAATAACGTACAGTTTATCAATTTTTCTTTATGTTTCATACTTCTATTTTTTTTTCAAGAAACCACTGGCTACCCCAAGATTCCAAAACTGCTATATGTTTATTCTATAAGTTTTATAGCTTTAGTTGTTCCATTTTGAGGTAATTTTGTAGTAGAGTGTTATGTAAAGGTTATTTGTATTTTGATAGATTATGTTCTTTCTGTTTTCTTAGTTTATCTATGAAGTTTGGTGATGCTGAAAGTCCCAAAGGTCTTGATATAAGGTAAGTATGGATACTACTTTAAAAGGTCATAAATTCAGCCCTCCAGTTTAGTTCCATATAATTTACTCATTCAACATGTAGTAAGTATCAAGGACCTCCTATGTGCCAAGCACTGTGACATGTGAAATGCCACATTTAACTAACTGTACAAAGTCAGTGATTTTATGGTAGGATCCTATCATAATGCTTTCTTCAGTTTCTACCAAAGCATCTCTGTAGTTTTTCCTTCCTCAGTTAAGACCTAGAAATCACATGAACCTGAGAATGTAATAGTCTTTTTCTTCTGAGCAAAGACTAAAATATATGTAAAGCTCCGAAGCTGTGACTCTGGTTTGAAGTTATTTTCTATATAATACCTTACAGTGAATCACACGTCATTTAATAATAGCAAAAAAGTCTCTGTTAGCTGAATTTCCCAGCAGACAACACAGGCTTACATCTTGCTCTGCTTATGTATGGAAGAATATATCTGCCAAGCAGTTAGGAACTGCTCCAGGAGTGGGGCACAATTTGAAGGCATTATATACTTTTTCTTATAATAATGAAATGTTTCCATTTCTATAGGACCAACCTTTTCATGGAGACAAACAGCCGTGTCTTTAACATTACTTGAAACACCAGCAGGATGTGGTAGGGTAGTCTTTCCTAAGCTGTGTTCCATGGAGCACTTCTGCTCTGTAAAAATATTTACAAGATTCCTAGGAAAGGGGTTCTGTGGTCAGATGTGTTTGAGAAAGACTGCACTCCACGTCCTCCTCTTGGAGATTGACACTATAAATTTGTATTAAACTTAAATTTATTAAATTTAATGTATAAAATTAAAGTTACTATGAAGACATGCTCTTAAGGAAGATTCCTGCACTTGGTAACTTTGATTAACCTCATGTTTCCTGTGTTTATCTCGGAAAACTCTTTCCTCAGAATATTTGTCTACATGTCATGGAACACTAGTGTTTCACTGATCATAATTTAAAAAATACATATCATCATATTTCAGACACACTTTATGAGGAAAATAGAATCCCACAAGGTGAGTAAACATATATACAAACCCAAATACACATATCTGTTTCATATAGGAATGAGGAATAGTTTTTATTCAAATAGCACCTTTTTTCCCCAAAAGGAAATTAGCTTTATGATTCTTATTTTTTCTGATGATAAGGGTATGTAGTAGACACTGTCAGTACCCTAGCTGTGTCGCTTTGGGCATTTCCATTTGAGAGTACTGTAGTCCACCAGCTCAAATTTGAATTGTCAGCCCTTCCTTACCTAAAAGCTTTCTTTAGTCAGAGAGGTCCACTGCCTCTTATCCCTACCTCAGCAGCTCTCAGTCAGTGACTGAAAGAAGTGTATAAACACCCCAGCTCCCTCACCCTCAGATCAGATAACAGACATGTGAACTACCCTGTCTCCCAGGGTACCCCATGGACATCAAACCCCACTTGCCCATAGTGGAAACTTGCTTAACAATGTGTCCTTTTGGGGTGCCTTCTACTCTGTCATTTCTCTTTTTCCCGTTTGACATATTTTGAGTGACTAAATTGCCAAATAAGTTTGGGACCACCTCCCCAAATACTTCTATTCACATCATTGTCTCAGGGTCTGCTTCTGTAGGGGCCCAATGCATGTCCAGAAAACAGAAAAATCAGAAAATGTTAATCTATGAAAAGAACGTGAAAATTATTCATAATTTAACCTCCATTTGTAATCATTAATATTTTGATCTCTGTCCTTCCAGAATTTTTTCTATGTAGTCATACATTTTTTTAATGAAGAAATGATCATGACATATTATAACTTTTTTATTGCTAGAGAGTATTCCATTCCAAAATGGCTAAGAGTAAGGGCTCTGGTCTCAAATTGGATTCAAAGCTCTGCTCCCATACCTAATCTCTGAGTAAATTTGCACAGGTTCTTTCCTTAACTCCAGTGTGTCTTGATTCATCACCTATGACATGAGGGTAATAATATTGTGTATCTCATGTTAAATAATAGAAGGGTGCTTGACACAGTAAAATCTTTTATTATTAGTTTTGACCCTTATTTATTTAACTAATTCTGTGTTATTGTCCATTTAGTTTTCCTCAACCTTTTGCAAAGTAAAATCAAGTTTTGATTACAAAAGGAAATAAAACAGGTTTCTTTGTGTTTTTCTTTTTGAAGGAGTTTGTACCATTCACTTTTATTCCTGCCCATCAGGAAACTCTTCTCCAGAACTAGAAGTAAACTCTCCCTGAGCCAGTTCTACTACCTGACAAAAGAGGGTGCAATTGCTCTGTTAATAGATGATTTCCTGTGTAGCAAAAATCAAGTGCTTTAGGAGTGATACTGTTGTAATCTTTTTCAGATTCACCCTTACCAATTACAAAAGGTCGTACATCCAGAGCTGGTTTAGTTTGCACAGAGTTGAGATGATTTTCAATAATTCGATCCAAGCAACTTTTAATGCCACTGGCATATATGCTCCATCGAGTTATTCCTACCGCTGCCAGCATGTCAGCAGCCTGCAGCGTTATGATGCCCTCTTGTTGCCCAGCTACGTGGATGATACTTCAAGCCTGTGGGAGGTCACCTTTGTTGATTTCCAGGTAATAAACTAAAACAGGTGCTCAGTGCACCTGTATATTTGGTGCCAAAAAGCCTCAGTGTTTGAAAACACCTATAATATACATGTTTAGGGAAAAGAGAGGAATAGATACCTTTAAAATAATGTTGGTATTTTTTTCTTTATCTTCTAAGTTTTGAAATGGAATCGGATAGAATGTTTCCTCTCCCTGTGCACTACCCACCGCCTATGCCTCCTCCCCACTTGCCTTTACATTCACATTTATGCAGTCACTAATAACTACCAATGAGGAACACCAGCAGTTGAAAGTGGAGTGAAGCTGTGGTGTGAAGTCCCGTGACTGACACTTCCTGGAGGGAGAGGCCCTTCTGGGGAGAGGAGCTGCTGGGCAATGATTTTATTTCCTTCTGGGGGTGGAACAGTGATCCTATCCGGACAGATAAGAAGTACATTTGTAGCCTGAGTGACAGCTTTGGCAGTTAGCATAAGAATGGAACTGTCAGCCAGGGAGTCACAACTATCCCAGAAGATCCTCTTGAAAGTACTTGGGGAAAGGCATGAGGAAAGGCTTAGAGACATCTGTCAACTTCCTCTGTCCTGTTTACCTGTTTAAAAAAACTTCCCTTGTTCTTCCAACTCACTGAAATAGGCAGGGTTTTGCTTGCCCTTTTGTGGACACTTTCCAATCTTTTCCAAAAGTAAATAGATTTACTTCCTCTCCTCCCAGCTCGGAGACGGGTGGTGTTCAGAGGCAGTTTGGGATAGGGAAGGAGCTTGCATTTTAACGTTTGAAAGAAAGTCTTGGTTTCAAATTGCTTGTCACCTCCCTGAGTCAGCTACTTCACCCTCTTAATTTCTGACCTTTCTTTTACGGATGTAAAGAAATCATGGCCTAAGATATGTGACAACACCCAGGACTGTGTCAGCCCTGGATTAACAGTAACTACTTTTGAGTCCTCTGTGTCTGCCAGCACTGTTGTGGTTATTTTACATACTTTGTTTTCAAACCTCATCATAATGTCACAAGATTGTTGTCATTATCCCTGTTTTACAAACGAGTTGCCTGAAGCTCTGATGGTTGCATAATTTCTCAAAGTGATATAACTGGTAAACAAACGTTAGAGGCAGAGTTTGAATTCTGGACTATTTGACTTCAAGGGCACATTATAGCATACATAATGCAGATGTATTTATCAACGTTTATAAAGTATATATTATATAGATTTCTCTCACTTGCCCTTTAGAAAGAGAAGCAGGCACAAAGGGCAGGAAGTAATATTGAACACATGGAATAATTCACACATTATCCTGCCTGATCGGAACAGAGGAATTGCCTGATTTATACCTCTACCTTGTTTCAGAAGTGACTTTTAAGGTGACTTACAGAAACACTGTATGGAAATTAACTTTGAAAAATATACAAACCACTTCATACCTATTACGATGGTTATTATTTAAAAGCAAACAAACAAACAAACAAACAAACAAAAACAAGCAAACCCCAAACAGAAAATAACACATGTTGGCAAGGATGTGGAGAAATTAGAAACTTGTACATTGCTAGTAAGAATTGAAAATGGTGTAGCCTCTCTGGAAAATGGTATGGTATTCCCTCAGAAAATAAACAGAATTACCGTGTAACTCAGCAATTCTACTTCTGGGTATTTACTAAAAGAATTGGAAGGAGGAGCTTGAACAGATATTTGTGTATTCACAGTAGGTAGCATCATTGACAAAAGCCAAAAGATGGGTGGAAACAACCCAAATGTCCATCAATGGATGAATGAAAAACAAAGCCTAGTGTATATGTGCGATGGAATATTAGCCTTACAAAGGGAGGAAATTCAGATACGGGCAACAGCATGAATGAACCTTGACATTACACTATGTGAAATAAAGCAGACACAAAAGGACAAATATTTGTATGATTTCACTTAAACGAAGTATCTACAGTAGTCCTATTTGGAAACAAAAAAATAAAATGGTGTTTGCAGGGGCCTGAGGAAGAGGGGAATGGGGAATTAGTGTTTAATGGCTGAGTTTTGCAAGATGAAAAAGTGTCCTGGAGATGGGTGGTGGTGATAGTTGCACAATAATCTGAATGGACTTAATACCAGTGAACTGTACACCTAAAAATGGTTAAGATGGTAGATTTTATGTTATTTATATTTTACAAACAAAAAAGGGGTTAAAGATATGGGGCTTAAGAAAAAGGAAGAAAAGATTAGTTACAGCCACCAGTGAGGCCATTACGCAAATCTGCGAGGCCATCTGTCTGACCTGGCTAGAAGCAGCACAGTGACTTGGCTCTAAAGCTTTGGAGCATCTAGTATATGAAAGAATCGCTCAGTTACATGTTCTTGAGGTCCGTAAGACTACTGAAAATGTGCTTGCGAGGAGCACTTTCATCCCTGGTCTGGGGCCGCATGTGCCAGTGTCTTCAGCAGTCTGGTGAACACAGCAGTGGATGTCAGAGGTGGGCATTTCTAGGCCATCCTGAGTAAGCAGATGGCAGAATGCGATGGCGGAATGTGAGCTCAGTGCAGGCGAGAGGTGGCGGTGTCCATAGTGGTTAAAATATGTACACAAAAGGCTGCATTCCACAGACATGGCTTTGCCCGTCTGACTTATTCTAAGAAGTACAGAGTGATGTCACATGCAAGGCAAACTGAAGGACTGCTAAAGTGTAGCCAGCATCACAAAGAGTGTATTTATTCAACACGGGCTAATTTTTGCTTCTTTGGAATGCAGGCTCAGTGTTGCCATCTTTTGTCATTTTGTCAAGAGCTTGACTCTTCAGGCACTAGCCCTTTGAGGACCCTTTGCCTCTTTCTTTTCTTTCCTTTTTTTTAAATTAAATAATTAATTAATTAATTTTTGAGAGAGAGAGAGAGAGAGAGAAGAGAGAGGGAACACGCACCTGGGGCGAGAGAGAGAGAGAGAAGAGAGAGGGAACACGCACCTGGGGCGAGAGAGAGACAGAGGATCCAGAGGGGGCTCCATGCTGACAGCAGACAGCCTGATGTGGGGCTTAAACCCATGTGAGACCATGACCTGAGCCAAAGTCAGACCCTAAACCTACTGAGCCAGCCAGGTGCCCCTCACTTTGCCTCGTCATAGAAAGGCGGGCCAGGGATCCCAGAAACCAGGCCAAAAGTCTCCTTCAGGAGCTGTTTTAGATTCAGTCTAGTGCACAGATAACTGGGCAAGCAAGGCCTCTAAAGTCTACGGCTACAGTCATTTCAGCATGAAAATATGCAAGAGCACCTACTTAAGTCATAAAAATGAGTTGTCACTTAAAGCCTTCATGGATAATTCAGTTTTTTGATGTATCCCTTTAAAACCAACTAGGTGACCGAGGTGATGCTATGTAGGATTCTTTTTCAAAAGCCAGCTAAGTGTGGGAGCTGCCTTCCACGAAAGATTGGTCTTATTTAGAGTAGTCTGTAGCCCAGTTTCTTTCACTGCGACAGTATTTAGATACAGAGCCAGTTGTCGATTTGAACCTCTTGTAGCTCCAACTATTTGAGCCACTTCATCTGCACATATGAGAAAGCTCTTCTTTCCATGCTCTGGGCAGGATGTAAAACAAGGGCTGGTATACAGCGCTTCCAAAAACAATACCAAGTCTGTACGGTACAACTGATAAAGAGGGGGAGGTAGCGTCTGGAGGAAGAAGAGACAGAACATACCAGGAGCTGTGGAATTGTAAACTGAGAAGTAACTCTGAAGTCAAACTTCCTGGGTTCGAATTATAACTTCATTGCACTTAAAAGAATCAATACATAAATAAAATAAATAAAAAATAACTTCACTCCACTTAATGCCGAGTGACTCTGGGCAAGTTACTTAACTTTTCTGTGCCTTAGTTTCTTCATCCATGAAACAGTAACTTATTCATAGGCTTTTGTGGTTTTTAAATGAGTTAGGGCAATATCTAATACATAAAAAATCTTCAGTAACTGTTAGCCTTTACTATTAGCTATATTTTGCCTCATTGGGAATCATAATATCTACTCTTAAGAGATTCTTCCTGTCCACATCCTGTCAACAGAATCGGAGGCAGAGGAACTGAGACGTATTTTTGTTTGTGAAATTATAACTAATGTTTATAAAATTTTGAGTGCACTTTAAATTTTAGTGACACCACTAAGTTATATTTTTAGATGAACTAGAGTATTTATGAGGATCAGATGACAAGAGGTTTTATTTCAGAGCCTTGAACTTCTTGAGCCTCTTAATTATGGTAAACATACATCGCAGAGTATCTGGGTCAGTTTTGATTAAAAATTGTTTCGCTGTGCCCATAAGCACACTCACATTTGTTGGATCATGTGCTCAAAGCATTCAGTGAAGTATGGCTCCAGTGCCTTAAATTTGATTAATTAGGAGCCCAGAACCCTCAGCCCAACTGACAAGTAGATCTTAGGAGAGAAAGACTATGTCACTTCAGCTTTTTCTCCTTGACAGATCCAAGGCTTTACCATCAAGGGGAAGCAGTTTGCCAAGGCCCGAGATTGTGCCTCTTCCTTCTCACCAGCAATTCTGATTGGCCTGGCCATGTCCCTGATCCTGCTGCTGGTGCTAGCCTACGCTCTGCACATGCTCATCTACCTGCGATATCTGGAGCGGCACTATGATTTTATCACCTCTCCGGCCCACTTCCCCCACTTGAAACCTCGAGATGCCGCAGAAGAGAAGGAGCTGCTGAGGAGCCAGGGAGTCGAGTGCTATGAACTGAGAAGCCAGCAGATCTGCAAAATTTATGTGTAACAGCACAGACCCCTCTTCCTCACGAAGTCCACAATGGCCAATGAAAGGAGTGATTTCTGTTGTGTCCTCTTTGACTTATGATATAAAATTTTTACCTTATGGCTTGATTTAAAAAAAAAGGAAATACATGCAAAAAATACATTTTGGAGGATCTGCTGGCCTACTTGAGGCAATGAAAAAGTTATCCCAGGAACCCCACAGAAATAAATATGATTGTTGCCCCAAATGTACTTTGAAAGCAAAGGGGTATTTCAAATTAAGACAAAAAAAAAAAAAAACCACGCCAAAACCCAAACAACAACAACAACAACAACAACAACAACAACAGCAACAGCAACAAAACCCAAAACCAATGATGCCATTTAGAGCAGGGAAAACAAATTTGGTCCTCCTTGTCTGTGCCAGTTTGGATGTGCTAAGTACAGAAATAATAAAAACAAAGGTTATCTGGAAGTTCTGAATTTTAAGTATTTTGTAACAGTTTGTATTTTTAATTTTTTTACTGTTTATTTATTTTTGAGACAGAATGCGAGTGGGTTAGGGACAGAGAGAGAGGGAGACACAGAATCCGAAGCAGGCGCCAGGCTCCCAGCTGTCAGCACAGAGTCCCACCGGGGCTCAAACCCACGAGCTCTGAGATCATGACCTGAGCCGAAGTCGGATGTTCAACTGACTGAGTCACCCAGTCACCCCGTCACAGTTTGTATTTTTAGAAATTATATCCCAATTTTGTTTTAAAAATTAGTCTCTTTTACAGAGATGTTTAGGGAAGAGTATTGCCAATATGGCAGAACGCTTTATTCAAAGGCTGTCTTGTCATTTTACTTTGCTGTTCAGAGGCAGTCCAGTTCAATTTGTGAAGGAGGGGTAACAGTCTTGGAGTTTCTTACGTTTTCCTTCTGGCTGTGGTGGCCAGGCTTGTCTCGTTTGTCTGGTGCAGACCTGCATTAACCCTCCTAGGTACCACCTGAAATAAACAACTGAGCTAAGAACAGGGTGCTTGCTATGCAAACAGCTTCAAGGCAAACCCCATAAACTCCCTTCCAATGAAATAGTGTTCCTCCAACTCTTCTTTAATAGAAATTCTGCAGTTACCACTACTCTTCTTACAACCACCTTTTTCCGTATGGATTTCTCTGTAGTCTTTTCCAGTTCTTGACAGATACTAAAGATTGACTTGCTCTGGATTTTCAACAAAGCTTCTCTAACATGCCTTGTATATTAAAGAGGTATCATGTGTAAAGAGTAAATTGCATTTCCCTAAATAGGGTTCCATACGTGATCTGCGCAAAACTTAGAAAGCTGATGGGAACTATGTGGGATAGAGGTCATGCACAGAGAAATTGAATCTTTTGGGCAGCTGTGGTAATGAGTTTACAGTCAATTCTGTGGTCTATAACTAAGAATCTTGATTCATGTACTTATTTATACCAAAGTTGATCATAGGGAACACACCCTCAAGAACATAGGAATCTAGGATTGATTATTTTATCTGTTTAGTCTAAAACCACTGGGGACTCTGTTAGCATTAGAGAGTGGGAAAAGGAAAGATCATGTCATTCTGTAATGAAATTTTCATTGTGGTCACTTTGAGTGTCCATTGATAGTAGAAATGATTGCTGTGGTAGGCCAAAGGTACTTGAAGGGTAAACATAACTTATGGTTCAACTGAGACACTTTTAAAAGTGAAAATGTCATTAGCAATTCCAGTGTAACAGATATAAGCAGGATGGTGCTAGACAAACTGGGATAAATAGTCACCCTAGATATAATAATACATACAGGGCGATACCCTGTAAGGTAAGGTGGCTCTTTCTTTTATTTTTTTTTTCTTTTAAAAATTTTTTTAATGTTTGTTTAATTTTGAGAGAGAGAGAGAGAGAGAGAGAGAGAGAGCATGAGCGGGGGAAGGACAGAGAAAGGAGACACAGAATCAGAAGCAGGCTCCAGGCTCTGAACCATCAGCACAGAGTCCCATGCGGGGCTTGAACTCACAAACTGCAAGATCATGACCTGAGTTGAAGTCAGATGCTTAACCTACTGAGTCACCCAGGCACCCAAGCTGTCTCTTTCTAACTGTACTGGAGGGCTTACAGAAAGAAAATAATAGCTTAAGATTTAAAATTCACGGCTCAGGGCACTTGGGTGGCTCAGTTGATTCAGTGTCTGTCTTTTGATCTCTCCTCAGGTCTTGATCTTAGGGTTGTGAGTGCAAGCCCTGTGTTGGGCTCCATGCTGTGTGTGGAGCCTACTAATAAACAAACAAACAAAACATTCACAGCTCAAGGCATAGTTAAAAAAAAAGCCAGAGAGTTTCTGTGACTGATCTACAAGGATCTCTTACCTCTTACCAAAGAACTGACATATTGCAGATCAGACACACAGGTCTGATTCTGCACATTGGTAAACTGCCTTGTGGGTGGAATTCACAGCCACCTTGCTGGGTCTCTTAATGAATATGAGCACATTGATTACAAAATAGAAGAAAATTGAAATAAGAATGCTAACTTTGGGAGAACTTAAACATCTTTAAGGATATTGAATTCCAAATTCCACTAAGTTTTTCTTGCTAGCAGAAACAATTATGTGAAATGAAGCTATTCTGACCTCACCAAAGATAGTTACCTTGCCAGGGGATGTCAGTTTTCCTCAGTGTCTATAGGCAATAGGAGTCACACTCTAGCATATCCCAGGGAACCAATCGCAAAGTCAAATATGGGAGAATAAAAATCGCAAGGTTTTTCTAATTTATTCAATGAAAGAGTTGGAGGAATACATGAGGGGAATGGATTCTGCAGGTGTTAGCTCAGAGAGGGAAGTGTATAATTTTAGTTTGGGTTGAACTTGTTAAATAGGTTCTCTTACCGAATTTTGGGTTAAATATTCTGGTTTGAGCAGCTGGGAGTAATTCTAACATTTTACTCATCTGGTTGATTAAAATCTGGACTCAACAGTGACATGCACTACGTGAAATAGACCAGAAATTCATCAGTATAATATAGAGGAAGAAAATAAATTTAGCAATTTAGAGAACTGGGATGTGGGAATGGATTTACCATGCATGTCCTTCTCTCCATCCCCAAAACTATTTTCTGTGAAGGCCCAGAGGACACTTCTGTTGTCATAGCAGTGAACTGAAAAATACATTGGGAACATATCACTAGCATTTTTGAAAAGTGCTCTAGTGGCTGTCCTCTGCAGGCTGTGGATGAAGGTAAGAGATACTTACTATTTGTGATTCCTTAGTCTCAGTGGGGATGCTAAGATCCTGGAGTGGCAGAGGTCAGATAGCAACATAGCAACCTTAAGGGACTGTAGGCCAGGAATGTTACTCAGGTTAGATCATGTTTGTTAATAGTAAAGTGATCTATGACACCTGTAGCAGGGCAGCCCATACAGTACTCATTCATCTGTATAATCATAATAAAATCGATCCTCATATAAAAATGCCTTATTTCACCCATCATGGTGGATTCCCAAAGTTGAGTCTGGTAATGACTCAGTTAGACAGCTCTTAACTGAAGAGACCTCCTTAAAAAGGGTTTTTGGTTTCATATCTAATGTTGAGCATTATCATGAATAATTTTATGCTTGTCCATTAGGTGCCTTTTTTTTTTGGTATCACTTCAGGTAAAGAACTTATGCTATTTCCATAGATGTCTTTATTATTAACCCATCAGGTATGTGATTATTGCCATGTAATTGTTAGTGCCGCAGGAGTAAGCCTAAGAGATGTTGGTTTTTCTGGGAAGTCTGGAACAATATGGCAATGTTTGACCTGAGTAGGAGTTGACTGGGAAGGTAATGTGGGAAGGACAGATGTGGCAGAAGGAAACATATATGCAAAGACTGGACTTTATCATGTGTGGAGAACTATGACTAAATTTCTGTGGGCAGGCACATAGAATGTATTTAAAGGAGTGAAAGAGAGATGGAGCTAGAAATGAAGAGGGGGAACAGGTCATTGTGCTCAACTAAAGCCTTACAGTCTTGAGGCGATGGAGAGGCCCTTGAGGGGATTTTGGAAGATATGAAGCAAAAGGGTTGTGTGGCATATAAGTGTGGGTAGAATAGAGACACATACACCATTTAGGAGATAATTGGAATCATTCAGATGAAAAATAATAGAACCTAAACTAAGACAATGGGGTGAGAGGAAAGAACAAGAAGAGGTATTTAGGAAGTTGGTTCAATAAATCTTGGGAACCAATTGGAAAGTCACAAATGACGTTAGGTATCTTATTTGGGGTGCTGAGTGGATGGTAATACCAATTTCTGCAATCAGGGAGAAAGAGCAGAGGGTAGGAGTTTGAGATGGGAGATGCTTGTAGGCAAGGTCCTACAATAGAGGTCCAAGCAGGCAGTTTGGTATATGAATCTGGGGCAAAATAAAGAGGTCTGGACTAGAAATTTGGAAATGTAGCAGTTGCTTTCAGTGTCCTACCCATATTCCTGTATTGCATCCTGACCCATCTCTCCATTGTTAGTTACTGCCCTCTGAGGCTACTCTCCCTGTGTTCATGGCAGGCTGGAAGTGCTGAAGAATTAATTTCTCCCAGGGGCAGCCCTTGTGGACTAACTCTCAGGAATTGTGAACAAACACCCCAGCTCATTTGTCCCTTGACTAGAATAATTCTAGGGTGTGTTTTACACCATTTCCTAGAGCGCCACAGCAGGACTTAGCTCTTTTGCCCGTTGTGATATCGTGCTTGATAATGTTCACTTGATTAACTCCCTTCTCTTCCTTGCCTTACTTCCTTGCTCCCATAGTGATATTTCCTAATGATGTTGGCATTACCTCCAGAATAAGCTACTTGTGTTTAAATCCTTGTCTCAGGATCTGCTTCTCAGAAAATCCAAACTAAGACAAGCAGTAACAGGCAAACAGGGAAAGTTGACTGCATTGGAAAAATAGCTTATTTTTACAGCTTTAAAAAAAAAGCATAGTTATTAGAATGTAATGCCAAGAACCCTTCCAGGGCCATGGAAGAGACCTATATAAATGAGTGTGTGTGTGTGTGTGTGTGTGTGTGTGTGTGTGTGTGTGTGTGTATTTTTACAGAGATTTGACCTCATACACAATGGTGGACCCTGGCTAACCAGTCTGTGTGAGCTTGTTGTCGCCAACTTGCATGCTAAAACTTGCATAGCAGACACTTGGAAAGGGAAAATGGATATAAAGTGGTGGAGAGCAGGGACAAGCTAGAATCCATGAAGAGGAGCTAGAACTGTAGGAATGAAATGGAACCTGTGTCCGTTTTCACTGCCTCCAACGTTGATAAAGTATGTCCTTTGTCAAAACAAATGGCCCAGAGCTGAATGAATGGCCCAGGGATTGAAGATGTTGAAGAAAGATCCACGAGAAGCTGGAGGACCTGCCAGCCTGGGTGTTGCCGTGTGCCACCAAGGTGGGCCAGCAGGTAAATGATAATTTGCTTGAGCTACAAACGTACCTTGACTCCACCATTTGAAGGTTAAAAACAATATGGCTGCTGCTGCTGCTTCACTTCAACCTTCTAAATCATGCAAATAGGTCTTCCTAATGTGGCCCACCTTAACCAGAAACATACAGGGAAATTAATTCTGGGAAACATAGTTTAGCTTAGCTATATTTTCCTTCCAGGCAAAATGAGCAGCCAGGTACCTTGCTAAAAGTCTTGTCCAGAGGGAGCATTTCCTTTTACCCTGTCCATCAAGGCTAACTTGGCATGGGTTGTTAGTGTTATAGCCTCCCACTTTCAGGTTTTGCCTGCATATATTAAGTATAACCATCTGTAACCCAAGCTTGAGTTTTTTTCTTCCTTAGCAGCTTCTCAGAGAGGAATGCCCATTAGACCATAGGTATGAGTTGACAGAGAGAGACAACAGTTAGTAAGAGTGGGGGCATGGGCATCCAGGCTACTTCCTCATGCAGCTGACTTGTGCCTCAAAGGCTTGGTTGAGCCTGCCTTCCATATACAACTTTCATTGATGATGGATTGCTGCTGTTGTGAATGTCTAGCTTTGTGGGCTTGGTGAGTCAGATGATATTTATTTCATGATAGGCACCTCAGGCCACTTAGTAACTTGGTGGCCCATGGTCAGATGTTCAATCTGTACTAAGGTCAAGTAGAAAGTAAAAAAGCCAAAAGCTGTTTCTGAAAAGGAGAGTAGTTATCTTCATAGGATGGCATGGCTCTGCTGCAAAATTCTAAGGGTCCTCTTTGTGATTCACCAATAGGGGCCTGTCACAGGCTCCATACAACATGCCTCTCCACCACTGACACTTTGAGCAGATTCTTTATGCACAACATCACAAAACTGACGCTTTTGCTCCTTGTTACTGTTAATTATATTTAGTTCTAGGGGAAGAATACATAATCCCTAAACACTCGGTGTGTGTATGTTTGATGTAGACCCTGTGGTAAGAAGAATAATGCCTCTCCCTCATGGCTGTCCAAATTCTAACTCCTAGAACCTGTGAGTATGTTAGCTTTCATGGCAAAAGGGGCTTTGCAGATGTAATTAAGGGATTTAAGATGAGGGATTATCCCAGGTGGACCCAATGTAACCATAAAAGTTCTTTTAAGAGGAAAAGGGAGACAGGAAAGAGAGGGGAAGAGATGGATGTGACAACAGAAGTAGAAGTTAGAGTGATACAAGAAAGGCACTATAAACCAAGAATGTAGATGGACTCTAGAAGTAGGAAAATGCAAAGGAACAAATTCTCCCCTAGAGCCTCCAGAAGAAATGCATTTGATTCTAGCACTTCTGACCTCCAGAACCATCAGATAATAACTTTGTATTGCTTATAGCCACTGAGTTTGTGGCACTATGTCACAGTGTCAGTAGGAAACTCTGATGTGAAACTGGACCCAAAAGAAAATGAAGTGCCTAAGCAGAGTCCTCTCTCTCTCTCTCTCTCTCTCAATCTCTCACCATGAATGCTTCCTTCCCTCCCCAGTCTCCATCATTCTCCGTAAGATTGGCTCTAGGAAAACTAATGAAGGATGGCAAGTGTGTCCTCATTGCAAGTCTTTTCCTTCTACCCCTTCTTCTGTGCCCTGTGTCCTTATGTAAACCCCTGGCTACTTGAGGTCCCTACTAAGTGGTCCCTTTGTCCCATCAACTTCTTTCATCAAGCTTCCTTTTTAATTTTTTTTTATTGCTTAGGATTTGAACTCTAATGGAAAAATGATTGTTAATTAATGAAGCAGTGACTTACATTTTAAAATATATTTAGAACATATTTATGTTTTTGTAGTGTTTGTCTTTTGCATATTGTCTTAGCCTTATAAAGAATTACTCTAATGGGAGAAATGTCAGTGTTGTGGCAGGCCAATCTTAGGAATTTTGAAGCTTTCAAATTATATCAGGTAGATGATAATCTATGTGCAGGACATTATCTGACCTTTATTGCTTATCCCTGATGCCCACCAATGTTTCCTGTTGTTGGGTCTGGCAGATTACAAAATCTTCAAAGGTTTGTGTCATTCAAGTACAAACTTGTGTTTGGGATATGATTTAGGATCCACCACCCATTGAAATGACTAAGTTTTCTTGTGTAGTTTGTTTGACTCTGAAGATATGGAGACATGACAGTGAGACATTTTCAGCTGCTCCATGCTCTATATCTCTCAAAGCAGTGTTGCTGGTCTCAAGACTGGATATCCTGGATAAGTAGAGTTTGTGATCATGTCTCTAGAAGGACTGTGAGTTTATGCAGGAATGGGAGAGGTACTTAAAGAAGATGAACTTCCATCTTTATAGCCAAGGGATTTTAAGAGAAATAGTACACAAAAGAGATACTTTTTTTTGTACTTACTCTCTTTTTTATTTCAGTTTTATTGAAATATAATTGACATATAGCATTTTGTGAGTTTAAAGTATACAGTGTGTTGATTTGGTACTCTTTCATACTACGGAATGATTATCACCATAGTGTTAGCTAACACCTCCATCACGTCACATAAGTACCATTTGTTTTTTTGTGGTGAGAACAAATAGAATAAAAACACTTAGGAACTTTCAAGTATATAATATAGTATTATTAGCTATAATAAACATGTACATTAGGTCCCCACGCTCTTTGAGTGAAGTCTTCTCTTAGACTATTAAAACCAGCTGTGTCTATTTTTCCAGCTTTTAGCCTCCAGTCTCACAACCTCCCAGTACACAGGTCAGCCTTGTGAGTCTATGCCCTGATTTTGGTCCTCTGTGTCCTGTGACTCAGTATGTGACAGCAGGAAGCCAGTAGGGAAATGGAAAATAGATCTTCTCCTTAGGTCTTAGAGCAGAGATGTACTAAGCTGCTGTTCCCCATCTCTTTTGTTAATAGACCCTACCCTGGGCCGGGAAGGCTATCTGTAGTAGATTGTTTGCAAATTGCCACTATTATTCCCCTGTTTTCATCTCTATCCCTTGTGATATATCTTCCCTTAAAAAGTGGAATATATTTATTTCCCCATCATTTGAATCTGTCCTGGCCTGATGATTTACCTAGGCCAATAGAAAGCAGCAGAAGTGATGCAGGGCTGATTCTGAGCCTAAGCACCCACTTGTTCTGCTGGAATCCTGTTCAGTGTCCATGTAAACAATTATGGGGCAGAGCCTGCTAGAGAATGAGAGGCCACCTGGAAGAGAGGTGAGCCATCTGAGCTGAGGCCATGCTAGACTAACCAGCCTCCAGCTGACCCAGCAGCTGACCATAGATGTCTAAGTGAGACTAACTGAAACTTGAAGAAGTGCCAAGCTGAATGAAGTCTACCTAATTGCCCACCTGGGGAATTGTGAGCTGGAAAATGGTTGTTTTAGTCACTATGTCTTGGAGTGGTTTGTTATGCAGCCAAAACTTCCTAATTTGTCATCATGGCTAGAAGTGCTCTCAAATTAGGAGTTAAATCCATGTCTGAATGATCATACCTACCACATAAAAGGAAAGAAAGAACAGAGGATGAAGCATATATGGAGGAGAAGAGAGATAAAAGAAGGAACATATAGTCAGGCTGCTATTACTCTCAGCCCGTTCTGGTTATAATTCAGTTTCTTCTTCCACTAAATCCTTACAATGCAGGAGAAATCTTTTGTTTATAAGACTCAGAAACTACCACCCTGCCTTAAGTACCTTAGTTTCAGGGGTATCTCATGGATCTCAAGGGTCTGGATCCCAAGACCTAGCCAGGCTGTCTTGAATGACTAAACCTGGGACTGGCATATGGTCTGGAATCAAGGAAGCTGCTTCCTCTGCTTTGCGGTGTTTCCATCTCTTTCTCTTTGGTAGAAGATATTGCATCACTTCTGCCCGTTTGTTTCACTTTTTCTCTTTTCAGTTCTCTGCTTGCACATAGCTTTGACATGCCTATTCTGAAATAGCAGCCTCAGCCTCAAGTCTTCATGACCTTTTAGCTCACTTTCCATAAATTCAAATTCCCAGAGAGAATCCAGTTGGTTCTCTGTGGTCCAGTTACATATGCTTAAACAGTAATTGGCAGGGCCAATAAAAATACCCTTCTGTGGACACTGGGCAGGCAAGCATCTTTTGTTAGAACCAGAGGATTGGATTTCTTTACTTAATGTCTACAGCTGGCAGGAGTCACCACCCTGAGTTTCTGGAACTCCTTTTCTGCAAGTCACCAATAGATTTTTACCTTTGTCTTTGAGTAGAAGATCAACTTCTGTATCCTTCCTTTGTGGAATATGAATGCTAATGATCCACAATTTCCTTTCTTAATCAGGCTGGGGCAGGGATTAGAACACTTTTCTTAGCCCAGCACCCTGCCTCATATGCATTTATTGGTGCTCCCAAGATTCAGCAGTTATAGCCTCTCCTTCGTATAAAACTAGCTTCTAGTGCCTATAATGTTCTATTCAGCACCTGCGTCTGTCTTTTTTTTATTCTATTTTTGTTTTGTTTTGTTTTATAACAGTCAAAATCTAAAAGGCTGCTGATTGACACACTCTCTAGTAGCAGTTTATGGTTACATAGATTTTATGGACTAGAAATTTTTCAAAAATAAATCTGGGTGTTGACATATGGTTACCAGGTCTATATTTTGCCACATAAGGTCATTACAAGCTCCCATATTCACTCATCATCATTTAATGTTGGATTGAAACATAGGAAATTGCTATTTTTATAGGTCAAAAATGGTTGAATATTGGCAGTTTCCTGTGGTTCAGTGTGATATAGGAAATCATATTTTAACTTGAAAACTATTCAAAGGATATAATCTTAGAAAAAAGGATTAGCCTTTACAATGAATTTATTTAGCTTTATGAAGAATGTACTATACTTTCCTTAATTTTCTTGTTTCATGATAGACCATGAAAACTTCTTCATATATGGTGCTAGTTTTTGATGTGTCTTTAAACAATTTTTATTTCATTTCATTTCATTTGTTATAAGTTTTTATTTAAAGTCCAGTTAGTTAACAGCATGTCTGATTTTAAAACCCTGGTCTAGTCAAATATGTCTGTGTGATCCCCTAGCATCACTTTCATTCCTCAGAGTGCTTTTTTCCTAGACTCTGAGGTAGGGTTCTGACCTACCCATGCTTCAAAGTCATGCTCAAAGAAGCAGTCATGTTCTCTGAGATCTTCTCAAGCTGTTGGGTGAATCCTTCACTTGGGATCCCAACCTTGGGAATTTGGGAGACATGTTTGCAACACTGAGCTCATTGCCACATTCCCCCTCTTAGAGTAAATGGTCACATTTACAAAAGGAGTTTCCGTAACCTCCCACGGCTCCTCAATGAAATATGCAAACCAATTTTTCTATCAACTCTGTGGTAAAGATTCTTCCCTTTGGATTTTTTTTTTTGTACAACTTTTCTGTCATCTCTGACAACTCCCTCATCACCCTCTATTTCCTACCCAAGGGATCTTCATGTCTCTTATAAGCAAGGTCCAGACAGATTGTATAACAAACTAGCTTTGGCTATTAAAAACATCTTTTTAGCTCTTGGCACAACAAGCAAAACCACTCCTGATGAAAAGAAAGTCTCTCTCCCATATGGTTCTGTAAAGAAGTATGAGTTTCTGAATTTACTGTACATGTGAAAACAATAAACAATTTGCATTTCTTTCTTTTTCTAGTAATTCAAACTCTAACCTGAGGGTTTTTAAAGAATAGATTTAGTAATTTCTACATTGCACCATTTTCTGAAATATTAGTGATTCTCTCTGAAGTAACTAAGCCTCAGCCAAATGTTTCAGTTTATCTTTCTTTTTTTGTGAATCTGCAAATGCGTCAGAAAAACGTTTACTGTAATGTTAGAATGTGCATGTGTTGGCATTAAAAGTGTGGTTTTGTCCCTACGGGGAATCACATAGAAGCAAAATTACAGTTAATTCCTGGTATCTGTGGTAATGGGGAACAGACTGAGTTTGTACCAAATAATATTTGAAAAAGTTATTTTAGAAGTTAAGTTGAACCTTGTTCTTCACTAAACCTGCCAGAGATCCACAAGTAGTCCAGTTGTTCTTCTCTCTCCTGCTTGCTCAGCCAGAGTCTGGGGTGGAGAAACGGCCAGCAGAAAAGAAGTGTAGAATCAAAAGACTTATTCACAAATCTAAAGGTCATTCGATTTTCTCAACATGTTGACTACAGCTCATATGTGGGAGCTTTCTAATCCTTTGGTAAGGCGTCTTGTCCTACCTTATGATTTAATAGATGAACATCCACCGAAATTCATGTTAACTCCTTTCCAAATTCAGTTTTCAGTTAATAACTGAAAAAAGAAGTAGACAGTTTTCAGATAATTCTGAAGCCTTTTAAAGCTATTCTCTAGGGGCGCCTGGGTGGCGCAGTCGGTTAAGCGTCCGACTTCAGCCAGGTCATGATCTCGCGGTCCGTGAGTTCGAGCCCCGCGTCAGGATCTGGGCTGATGGCTCAGAGCCTGGAGCCTGTTTCCGATTCTGTGTCTCCCTCTCTCTCTGCCCCTCCCCCGTTCATGCTCTGTCTCTCTCTGTCCCAAAAAAATAAATGTTGGAAAGAAAGAAAAAAAAAAGCTATTCTCTAAAGAATGGAAGATTTGAAATATAGCTGAATGGGAAGAATGCAACCACAGAACCATCTACTTCTAGCTAGTAGCCTGCAAGAAGAAGGTTTTTATTTTACCTGGTTCAGTCCCTGACCCTTTGAGAGAGGAGATGATAAACATGCTCTTTATGGAGTGACTCTTGGCTTCCGCACAGGTTTTCAGTAGACAGGGGGCGGGGGGGGGGGGGGGGGGTGGTGGCAGGGCCTCACTTAATCTGAATCTGCAGTATTTCCTGAATGCAAAGAACTCACATGCTTGCCAGGATAAGAGTGCATCGCACTCGTGGTGTCCAGATGTGATGCTCCAATGATGTAACCCATTCATTTGTTCTGGAACTATTATTGTTATCTGTTGAACAAGACTTAGAAAATGACTTACAGTTTTAAAAAATCACGGAGAATTTTGCAACTCTCTGCCACTCATAGCAGGAATCTTGACACAGGTCTACAAATGCTTTGGAGATATAGATAGATAGAGATAACATATATGTGATTATGAAATATATATGATTATGAAATATATGTATATGATTATGGTAGGGATAGGGGAAACCTTAACTAACTACATTAGAGGAATTCAAAATCAAAGTGAAATGATGGTTTTAAATAAGGTTGGATGTCATAATTAGTCCCAGATGATTCCTTTGTAGTCAGGAGAGTTCTCCCAGACAGCCCCATTTCTTTGTTTGAATGTCAAAACTGAAACTGAATTAGGCTTCTGCCCTGTGTTCTCATACTCACAGTTTCTTTGGGACCTTACAGTGTAGGCCTTGTGAGATGGCCATTGAGACAAAAAGATTGTGTCCTCCATTATATGCTCTTTACAAGGCAGATATTATTGCAACAAACCTCTACAACCACAGAACTAAGGGTTTCTCCTTTCTTCTGGTTTTCTGTATTTGCTTTCGGGAATAGAAGACCTTTTTTGTTTCTATGGTTCCTATACTCAAGTGCCCATTGCCCTGGAGGAACAGGCCTAATAGGTCTCAGGATGTCATTCGCATTTGCTGTGGGAAACCAGACCCATCACCAAATAAGGAGCTCTGATTCCCATGGAGATTACGGGACAGATTAGGGAGAGGTGTCTTTAAGCAAATTTTGTTTGCCATGGGGAAACCAGGGAAAATCAAAGAAAAGGCGACACAATTGATTGCTAAAGAGGGCGTGTGTCTTTAGTCCTTTCCAAGAGACATCAGTTATTTCCTGATATTTCTAATAGAAAACTTGTCAGAATAAGTAAATTTGTTTCCAGTTTTGTCCTACTAACAAGTTTTGCCAATTAAATCATTTAAGTGGTTGTCATCAGTACAGAAAATGTAGACACACCCAGTCTTTTCCTATAAATGATTCCCCCAAATTTGCATTTATTTGTTTTTGGGATCCAAGCCTTGTTTTAAAAAATTTCAGAATATTTCCCTTTTAAATAGATGGATTAACACACACAATCTGTTTCTTCCTTACTCACAGAAAACTAAGTTAATGATGCATTGCTTTTCCATCAGCTAGTACTTGATTCAGAGCAGGATGAAGCAGACCTTATCTCCATCGTGTGGATGGTGGATTTCTTAAAGTCCACATGACAATTAACAAAGACTAGAATAAGGCAGACTCATTTGTATTTAGAGTCAAGGAAATGATACTTATGTAATATTTGGGTAAATAAGCAGTGCTATTTCCTTCCTGTCTCTAGATCAACATATTCATTATATGTGCTTTTTAATTTCTAATTAGTAATATAATAAAATACAACCCATTTGTAATAAATGCAACGCATAGGAGACCAGTGAATCACGCTAAAACTAAGTTTTCCCGTGTCATAAAGATTGCCCATGACACCTAACTACCGGCTTTTTGGGAGAAAGCTGGGGCTATTTCTGAGATCATGTGAAACAAAACCGGCCCTCAGTTAAAATGAGATATTTAGTAGACTAAGCAAAACACAGTTCCTCCTTTGAAATACCTGGATAATTGGTGAAATTCTCTACTTTTTTCTTTAGTGGATATAGAAACTAACCCTGCAATTTTGAAATAGATATAACTGTTTCACTTGCTGATATAAAAACATCTTATTTGTTTTTTTAGTCTCCCCATAATTTGTATTTTTCCCATAGGACATCTTGCTTTTATAGCTAATTTGAAAGAAATTATCAATATTCAACAACTAGCAAAATTTTCATCAGCAAACATTGATCAACCATCAAAATTGTCATCAGCTTGGCATTCTCTTATTAATGTCAAGGTGATATTGATTATGCAGTCAGGGATTATCAAATGCCTGAGTAGGAAAATAGCATCTAAATTATAGTTCATATCATAAATTATACTCATATTTTATTAATATTCATATATTTTATTAACATCACACACATTTTTGATTTCAGTATCTGTGCTTATAAGCTCATATAGATTCACATGGCCCTATTATTATATTTAATAATTTGTTGCTGGAGCTGATTTCCCAGATACAACATTTTTTTGAGCTTAAGAGCACTAAAAAGTTGGTGTTAGAAGTATGAGAAACTAAGCAAGTCATTTAAATTAGTTTTATACTATTTAAGACTGCAAATGCTATAAGACAAAGTAAATATGAAATGTCTCTTATTAATGCGACATAGCATTTGTCATCCTTAAAATACTTATTTGTAATAAGTGATCTCTCATTTACTCATTCATTCATTTACTCATTTATTTGTTCATTTATTCAACAAATAGATATTAAGCACTTATTATACATCAAATACTCTGGTAGATGCTGAGACACATTAATGAGAAAATGTAGATACAGGCCTTGCCTAGAGTCTGGTGGAATAGTAAGTAACATTTATTAAGCATCTAATCTCCAGTTACCTTGAGAATTTTGCTAATCCATGAATCTAACAGCTATTCAGTTATAATGTGGAATCTGTAATACTGGTGTTAGAGTGATGAAAGTCTTCCTATTTCTTGCCCACACCCTTTCACCCGGAGAGCAGAGGGCTGTGAAAGGGAACATGATGACAATGTTAGTGGAAGAGTAGGTAGCTGCTGGTGGTAGGAATGGGTTTATTTTTGTTGAAGGGTGAAGGTAGCTATATATATGTGAGGGGTACTATGAAGGTGCTGGTCATATTTAGATTAATGAAAAGCAAAGCTCAAATATCCTTGTCTTTCAGTGACTGAAGGAAAGTCAGCACCAGCTTGGAAAATATCAACTCCAGAAAAACACTTCTGAGGTCTTTTTGTTTTGAGGTCTTTGCATTTCTTTCCTTGCCTAAAAAATGTGTTTCCTCTGAGATCTCTTTATTGCATGGAATGAGGAGTAAAGGAGATTCCTTGAGGGCAATGAAATAAAGGAAGTCAGTTTTCTGAAGGGAATTCATGTGGTAACCCCTCTCTCATCTCTGGAATTCCTTGGGCTTGCCACTAAAGGAATGAGTAACAGTTTTGCACATAGTTGTGTTTCTAAGTGAACAACTTATTTGGACATGCTGAGAATCGTCCTTGGTACAGAAGATATGTTACAGGACTAAAGAGAGTAATGATAGATTATTTGATTAGATTTTAGTGCAGCATTCTTTTTGGGATTTGATGAACTATCACCTATTAAGTGAGTTACAGATATATTAAGTTGTATGGACTTTCTGATCCATGGGTGGAAACAGACCATGAGAATTGAGGTCTGAGAATACATAGATGTCCACTCCATTGTAGAGAGATGTCTCAGTCATTAAAGAGGTTCTGAGGTGCAGGCTTATTGAACATCTTTGGAAATATTTGGTGAAAGAAGTCAATAGCACATAACTGATACTGGGTAAAGAGTCACATTAGGAAAGCCTTTTAGTGTCAGTGAGCACAGGGAGACAACAAAGTCTGAAGCTTGGGAAATAATTTTTGGAAAATGTAGTTTATCTGAAGAAGAGGGAAGGCAGGATAAGATTTGATGAATTAATTGGACAACAAAGCTGTTCCTTATGTGGACACTGATGAATTGCAAACTATATGTACTGGGAAAATGACTCTTTTAACCTGAACTTTGATTCCCAAGAAGAGCAAATAGAAGTTTCAGAAGGAAGCAATTCAAATGGGGAAAGTGAGAAATGTTTCAAAGAAACAAGTAAATGGAAGAATTAAAGGTGAAAATAGGGGCATAAAGAACTCATTATCTGCCTCAATCTAGTGTGTGTGTATGTATATATATATATATATATATATTTATATATTTATATTATATATATTATATAATATATTATATATATTATATTATATTATAAATATATATATATTTTATTTATATATATATATATATATATATATATATATATATTTCCCCCCCACCACCCAGGAGGAATAGGGTACCTTAAATAGGGTAAGTATGTGAAGAAGGAGAAAAGTAACAGCATTTAAGACTCAGAGTAAAGTTCCTTCAAGAGGAGGGCTATTGTAGCTCATATGATAGGTAACACTATCCGGGATCAAGGAATCCACCATGTGGTCCCACATATAGAGCTTTCCCCGTACACATCTCAGAAACAGTGGCCTCCTGACCTTCTAGATCACACACCATGTGACTTCTTTTGGGGGTAAGTCAAGAACCTTGTCTTCTGACCCCTTCATCCTCTCAAATCTGATGGCATAAAGGACTGCATCAAGGCTGCCAATGACGGTGTGCTGCTACACAGCTTCTGAAATGAATTAGATGCAGGTTTGAGGCCTGCCAAGTGACATGCAGGATGCATAATGAGCATCTGCAAGAGTAAAGAAACTGCAGTGGTTTCTTTACAAATTGGTTTCTCTGCATGTTCACATACAAGATACTGAACAATAGGTCTCTAAAAGTGTTCAATTACTATTGGATAACCTGACAGATGATAAATATTAGAAAGGAGACAGTTTATTACATGTCTGGTATGTTCCCAAAATTCTGATAGAACTGTAAGGAATTTTTTTTTAATTTCCAAGGAGTTTATAATTTTGTTGACTTGTTTAAAAATGGATGTACTAAACGCTTAAATTTTTAATTTAACAAACATTTATATAGATAATACTATGTGCCAGGGATTTTTCTAAGTGCTTTATAGATACTAGCTCCTATATTCATCTAGATTAAATGACCCAGTGATTGGAAGTACATTTATGTACTTATTTGTTTAATTTTTTTAAACGTTTTATTTTTTGAGAAACAGAGACAAAGTACGAGTAGGAGAGGGGCAGAGAGAGAGAGAAACACAGAATCTAAAGCAGCCTCCATGCTCTGAGCTGTCAGCACAGAGCCTGATGCAGGGCTTGAACCCAAAAGGCAAGATCATAACCTTAGCTGAAGTCAGATGCTCTACTAACTGAGCCACCAGGCGCCCCTGGAAGTGCATTTAGGAAGAACTTTTGTAGATAAGCCTTCTTGAACAGAGGGAATACAAAAGGTTGGATATATACTGTGAACACACAAAAGCCTAGAAATGGACTGTGATACACTGTTTTTCATGTCCAGAGCCCACTCTATGAAAATTTGTCAGGTAAGCAACATTTGTTCACATGTTATTCAGCCCTCAGATATCAACTAGCCTAAGTTTGTTTTTTGCCTTCTCAAGTGCCTCATTCTGGTTTCCTGATTGAGTTTTTCTACCTGAAACACCAGCTTAGACCATGCACTGATGCCAGTATTGGGTGCCAAAAATTATGGTGAACTATTCAGGGAGATACCTTGGATGTGTTTTGAGAAGGAGTCTACTGACTCTCCTTGCATCTAGTTTCTGTCTTTATCAATGGAAGATATGAATGTAACCAATTACCATGATGGTTAAGATGATAATACTGACTAGAAGTACCCCTCACCTTTCATGAGAAAATTCAGAGCCATGGGTGAATTATGTTGAGGAATTGGGCTGCAAGAACTTCTGTTTACCCACAAGATGGTTTAAAATATTCTAATTGAAATTACAATCCCTATACTCCATTCCTTTCCAGAATAGACATTCTTCTAGTGGAGACGCCAACCTGATCCCATCCAAATTCAGTGTCATTCCTAGAATAGCTAACAACCACTGCTAAATATTTCTCAAGTAAGCCCTGCTAAGAATAGTGTCTTACTTGTAGAGCTCTGACATGAGGAACTTAACACCCTATTGGAGTCAGATAAGCTGACATTTTTTTTGAGAGCTTTGTCCAAGTGACACTGAGAAGGTTGGAGTCTGAGAAAGACTCAGGTTGACTGGGAGTCTGTGACATGGCATTGAGTGATGCTATATGAGACCAGAAGTGACTGTGGGCATGCCTAAATGCTGAATTGACTACCTGTCAGTGCCTTGGGCATGAAAGCAACTTTAAAGAACTGTCCAAAAATCAAATTAAAGTTTCATTTTTACTATCTTGCATTTCTTTTTTGTCTTTTTTCTTTCTTTTTCTTTTTTTTTTACTTACTTTTTTTTATTTGAGAGAGAGAAAGGGAGAGAAAGAGAGCGCACATGAGTGGGGGAGAGAGAGAGAGAGAGAGAGAGAATGAATCTTAAGCAGTCTCCATGCTTAGTGTGGAGGGACTTGATCCCACAACCCTGGAATCATGACCTGAGCCGAAATCAAGAGTTAGACGCTCAACTGATGGAGCCATCACATGCCCCTATCTTGCATTTCTTAAACATTAGTTGGTACTCTATGATACCTCTCCTACTTGTTCTGCTACAGTTTGTTGAAAAGTTAAAGCTCCATCTTGCTTCTTTAAGCCAGAAAAACATGTTTTCTTCTTAGGAATTTCAGTTTACAAGGACTTATGATTAGTCCCCAAATTTATTATAACCTTGCACCTGATATAGCGTTTGATCTTCCCAAGGACTTTGAAAGAGAAGGAATTATCATCCCATTTCTATTAATGAGAAATGGAGGCTCAGATAAGATACCTATTTATGCTTCGTATTTAGTAAATAGCAGATTTTGAACTAGACCCCAGGTCTTTGGAATTCCTTGTGTGATATTCCCATTATTTAATCCAATTTTTTCCCACATACCTAAGTGTCCAAGGGCTGGTCCCCCTCCTCCTCCTGCTCATGTGTCTATCCACTTTAGTTTGGCAAGAGAAAAGGGCCTTGGGGCTAGGAATGGGTCTCTAACCACAGCACAATATTTGAGGCAAATGTTCTAATTTTTCCTAGTACCAAAAAGGATCATTTCTATAATATTTCTTATATGATTCTCTTTAACCCATGAGAGTATCACTATATATATATATTTTTTTCTTTTGTCTGAAGTACAAACTATTGTTTCAGGATGGCTGCATTTGTTTAACATAGATGGTTTGTGTTTAGACTGCCTGTGCTTTCTTCTCTGGCCTAAATTATTCCTTCCAAGTTGGAATGTCTTTTCTTCTTTGGCATCCATTAAAAATCATCAGCAACATGGCCACCCTCCAGAAACACTTCTGTAATGCCAACTGCAGGACTTGACGTCTAAAAATAAGAATTGAAAATGAGATTTAAGTTAATGCCCAGAAAGAAATCTTTCCATGTGTCTTTACTAAAATTTGGTAAAACCTATTCTAGGGAAAAGTGTGAAATACATGAAACCTTTCTTGCTACTTTCTATAAAAACTGTGGCTGAGTAATTACTGAGAGCTCATCCTTTTCGATCTGTCTCCTATTAGCCACTTCTCATCTTCTAACTTAAGGTTATGTAAGTTCAGAAGAGATTCTCGTTCTATCCAAGCCCACAGCTGATCAGGCTTACTGGGAAGAAGCAGGGCTCCTCAATGATGATTCCCAAGCTCTTGAAGTTTATATTTTCATTTCACCATCATTTCTGCTTCCTTTATGGAACTGATTAAATTCACCAAATGATGAAACATGAATAAAATAGTTTGGGAATAGTGTGGGCAGTTTAAAATTTCTTTGACATTTAGTGGTGAAACTGTAAAAATTTTTTTTAAAATATCAAAATCAATTAGCTGGGATTTCTTCACCCTTTCTTCCATCTAACCCCCCCTGCCTTCCAGTTCATTCCATAAGAATGATTATATCCTAAAATAAACCATTCTTAGTTGCCTTTTATGTCTTTACTCAGCTTTCCTCTACGTTTTTCATCTTCTGATTTTCAAGTACACAGTCTAATGATAAAGCCCTGTATAGCCAGTCCAATCATTTGTAATTCTTTAAATGCTCCAAATCTGGTGTGATACTCGCCCTCCCTCCCTCCCTCCTATCCCTCCCTCCCTCCTTCCCTGTCTTTTTTCCTTCCTTTTTGTGCACAAACTAACAGAAATTCTTAGGGCAGGCTGTTTGGGATTAGTGATAGTTACTGTTACCTTTTCTAGAAGATGTAGAAATAGAAGTCAGGCTGAATCCAAAGATGATACACTAAACCCATTTAATATATAATGATTGCTGACTTTTTTTCTTAATGCATTTTCTTGTTTTCACAGCTTTTATATGTGGTTTGAAGAGTGTTATGGACCTCAATCTGGAGAACAGGCGGGCAGTTCTGCAGCTGTTCTCGCTCTTCAATAGTCTGTAGACCTCATGATACCACATTTCCTGCCCTGACTCAGATTTAGATTTAGATTAATGGATTTAGTCACTCAGCCAGGTTCGGAATGTGTCAGCCTTATTGCTACTTTAAAAGAGACCTTGGTTTCTTTATTTTAAAGTTGACTATCTTAGTCTACTGTGAATTATTGTGGATTTTTACAAACTTAAAATTTAATGGGGCACCTGGGTGGCTTGCTTGGTTAAGTGTCCCACTTCGGCTGAGGTCATGATCCCATGGACTATGAGTTCCAGCCCCATGTTGGGCTCTGTGCTGACAGCTCAGAGCCTGGAGCTGCTTTGGATTCTGTGTCTCTCTCTGTCTCTGCCCCTCCATTGCTTGCTCTCTCTCTCTCTCTTTCTCAAAAATAAATAAAACATTTTTAAAAAGCCCCAAAATTTAATTATTTTTTACCCAGAATAATTTTGTTCTCTCTTGGTCTTTGAGACTCACATTTCTGGCATACTTTCTCTTATGTGCACAAATTATGTCACAAAATTATGGATTTTAAGCTTATATGGCAGCCCTTGGGCTGTTTCTGTATTTTTTTCAATAAGGCAGTCTTAGCTTCCGTTCCAGGCTGAACCTAGACTGATCAGTTTTCAAAATGTTGAGTGTTCCCTTGCCAAGGAGACCATGGCAAGACCCACTGAACCAAAGGGAAGATTCACAAGTCTGTGGTTCATAGCTCATATTTTTGGGGAGGTTTTTTTGGTGGGGTTTTTGGTCTATTTCCTTTTCTTTCCTTTCCTTACTTTTTATTTCATGTTTTGCCCTATTGGACCCCTATTTTTTTTCAACTTTATTCAGGTATCATTGACAAATAAAAAGTATATATTTAAAGTAGAATGTGTTAATTTTATATACTGTGAAATGATTACCACAAAGTGTGTGTGGCAAGATACTTAAGATTTATTCTTTTAGCAAATTTCAAGTATACATTACATTACCATTAACTACAGTCATCATGCTGTACAGTAGGTCTCCACATGTACTCATACCTGAGGCTTTGTACCCTTTAACCAACATTTCCCTGTTTCTCCACCCCTCAGCCTAGAATAATTACCATTCTCTCTGCTTCTGTAAAAAGTTCTGTTCAACTTATAAGTGGTACCAGGCAGTATTTGTCTTTCTCTCTCTGGTTTATTTCACTTAGCATAATGTCCTCAGTTCAACCATGTTGTTGCAAATGACACCATTTCTTTCTTTTTCAAGGTTTAATAATATTCCACTCTGTGTGTGTGTGTGTGTGTGTGTGTGTGTGTGTGTGTTACATTTTATTTATTCATTCATCTGTTGACAGACACTTAGGTTGTTTTCATATCTTATCTACTGTAAACAATTCCTGTGTCCTGGGAGTGCAGATAGCTCTTTGAAGTAGTGATTTTATTTCCTTTGGATTTATACCCAGAAATGGAATTGCTAGATTATATGGTAGTTCTATTTTTAATTTTTTGAGGAACCTCCTTACTGCTTTCCATGAAGGCTATGCCAAAATACATTCCTACTAAAGTGTAAAAGTGTTCCCTTTTCACCACCACATCTTTGCCAAAACTTGTTATATTTTGACTTTTTAATAATAATCATCCTACTAAGTGTGAGGAGATATTTCATTATGGTTTTGATTTGCATTTACCTGATGATTAGTGATGTTGAGCACTTTGTCATATACCTCTTGGCCATTTGTATATCTTATTTGGAAAAATATCTATTTAGGTTTTTTGCCCACTTTTTACTCTGGGTATTTGTTGTTGCTATTGTTGTTTTTTGTTTATGTTTGCTGTTGAGTTATATGAGTTCTTTATATATTTTGTATACTAATTGCTTGATGGGTATATGGTTTGTAAATACTTTCTTCCATTGCATAGGTTGCCTTTTCATTTTATTGATTGTTTCTTTTGCTATGCAGAAGCTTTTTAGTTTGATGTAATTCCAATTGTTTATTTTTGCTTTTGTTGCTTGTGCTTTTCATCTGAAATCCAGAAAATCATCACCAAAACTGATGTTGATCAGCTTTTTCCCTATGCTTTTTTCTAAGAGTTTTATGGTTTTATGTGTTATGTTTAAATTTTTAACCCATTTTTAAAATTTTAATTCCACTGTCATTAACATACAGCATTATATTTGTTTCGGGTGTACTATATAGTCATTCAAAAGTTCCTTATATTGCTCAGTTTTCTTCAAGGTAAGTGTATTTGTAATCCCCTCCACCTGTTTCCCCTATCCACTACTCCCACCTCCCCTTTGGCAACCATAAGTCTGTTCTCTATAGTTAAGAATCTATTTATTTGGTTTATCTCTTTTTTCCTTTGTTCATTTGTTTCTTAAATTCCACATATGAGTGAAATCATATGATATTCGTTTTTCTCTGACTGGCTTATTTCTTTCAGCATTATACTCTTGGATCCATACATGTTGTTGCAAATGTCAAGATTCCATTCTTTTTTATGGCTGAATAATATCCCAGTGTGTGTGAATGTGTGTGTGTGTGTGTGTGTGTGTGTGTGTGTGTGTATCACATCTTTATCTATTTATCTATCAATGGGTTGCTTCCATAATTTAGCTATTGCAAACAATGTTGTGATAAGCATAAGGGTGCATATATCCTTTTGAAGTAGTGTTTTTGTATTCTTTGGGTAAATACCAAGTAGTGTGATTACTGGTTCATAGGGTAGTTCTATTTTTAATTTTTTGAGGAACCTCCATACTGTCTTCCACAGTGGCTGTACCAGTTTGCATTCCCACCAGCAGTGCACAAGAATTCCTATTTCTCCATATCCCCACCAACACTTGTTGTTTCTTGTGTTTTTTTATTTCAGTCATCCTGATAGGTATGAGACAGTATTTCATTGTGGTTTTGGTTTGCATTTCCCCAATGATGAGTGATGTTGAGCATCTTTTTGTGTGTCTGTTGGCCATGTGTATGTCTTTTTTGGAGAAATGTCAGTTCATGTATTTTGCTCATTTTTTAAATTGGGTTATTTGTTTTTTGGTCTTGAGTCATATCACTTTTTTTTAGTATATTTTGGATTCTAAACCTTTATTGGATATATCATTTGCAAATCTATTCTCCCATTCAGTAGGTTGTCTTTTGGTTTTGTTGCTTGTTTCCTTTGCTGTGCAGAGCTTTTTATTTTGATGCAGTCCCAGTAGTTTATTTTTGCTTTTGGTTCCCTTTCCTCAGGAGACATATCTAGAAAGATGTTAGGGCCGATGTCAGAGAAATTACTGCCTGTGCTCTCTTACAAAACTTTTATGGTTTCAGGTCTCATATTTAGGTCCTTAATTCATTTTGAGTTTGTTTTTGTGTTTGGTGTAAGATAGTGATCCAGTTTCATTTTTTGCATGTAGCTGTCCAATTTTCTCAGCACCGTTTATTGAAGAGACCTGCCTCTTTCCCATTGCATATTCTTGTCTCCTTTGTTGAAGATTAATTGACCATATAATTGTGGGTTTATTTCTGGGCCTTCTATTCTGTTCCATTGATCTATATGGATATTTTTGTGCAAGTTTCCATGCTGTTTTGATTACTATAGCCTTGTAATATAACTTGAATTAATCTGGAATTGTGATGCCTCCAGTTTTGTTTTTTTCTTTTTCAAGATTACTTTGGCTATTCAGAGTCTTTTGTGGTTCCATACAAATTTTAGAATTTTTATTCTAGTTTTGTGAAAAATGCTGTTGGTATTTTGTTGCATTGAATATGTAGATTGCTTTGGATAGTGTAGACATTTTAATAATATTTGTTCTTCTAATCCATGAGCATGGAATATCTTTCCATTTCTTTGTGACATCCTTAATTTCTTTCATCAATGTTATTTATAGTGTTTAGAGTACAAAGTCTTTCACCTCTGGTTAAGTTTATTAGTAGGTATTTTATTATTTTTGGTGCAGTTGTAAATGGGATTGTTTTCTTAATTTCTCTTTCCATTGCTTCATTAGTAGTATATAGAATTACAACAGATTTCTGAATATTGATTTTGTATCCTGCTGCCTTACTGAATTCATTTATCAATCCTAGTAGTTTTTTGGTGGAGTCTTTAGGGCTTTCTCTATATAGCACTTAGTATTTAGTTTTAGGTCTTATGTTTGAATTTCTAATCCATTTGACTCGATTTTTGTGTATTTGTGTATGGTGTGAGGTAAAGGTCCAGGTTTCATTCTTTTCCATATAGATATCCATTTTTCCCACCACCATTTATTGGGTAAGGGCCTGAGATGCATCCACCTGTAGGCAGCTCATATCCTGTAGGATGGTACACCATTGGTCTTCACAGATGATCTATCACATAGTTTGGACTCATTTGGAACATTTGGCTTGTCAGAAACATTTTTCCTCAGTGTTTTAGCATGTGCCTTGTGTGGGAAATTTAATCCAGATGTGTCGAAGATTCATTTACACTTAAATCATTAAAGCATTGTTCACAGTTTTTGATGTCTCACAAGTTTTTTGACTTTTTCCAAATCATCCTAAATGCTTTGCCAAGGGCAAATCTAATACCCAGCACTAGACAATTCAGGTTTTTTTCTTGAGTCTAAAACACTTGCTTGCATCTCAGGGAATTTATTTTTATTTTTAGCAGTCAGCATCTACCTGCTCCTGTTTCGAAGTGTCTCAGGGGAGTGGAGCTCTGGAACGGTAAAATATGATTTGGCATGATTTATACATCTGGCCCCAATCTGGGCCTGTTTTCTAAGTTGGCAGGAGATACAGGATGTGTTTTACTTTCATCTACCTCTACTTCATTGGAGACATTGTGTGATGCAAACCCCGGACGACTGTGAGTTCATCTGGTCAAGGAAATGGAAAGGAAGAAGCCTCTCTTCATTGTAAGGATTTGGGATAAACATATTAAAGAGCATGAGTGTTCAGAGAAGTATTATGCTTCTGTTGTTTCCAAGACAAGAGCTAACCCGCCACTCATTGGGGGTTTCCTCATTGGGGGTTAGTGCTGGCCCTAGGGTAATGTAGTGATGCAGGGAAGGCTGCCACCAAAAGGAACATCTTTTAATATCTTTCTCCTTCTTGTTGTCCTTTGGCATTTACCTTTAACTCTTTCCCTCTGCTCAGAAACTGGCCCAGGTCTAGGCCAGGTCTAGGAAAACTTGAGATAAATTAAATCCTATGAAGTTCCTACTGAGAACATGCCACTTCCCTAGGCCAGGTGACAACATGAGGTGACAGATGACAAACGTCTCTTTTATTGTTTTTGAGTGGAAGTCTTTCAACTACCCTCCAGTCACCCAGGGAGTATGGGAAATGTAGGAAATGTCCTACACTTGGCACAGAATGAGGCTGACCTTTCTTTGCTGATTGGCTTGCCTTTGTGCTGAAGCAGTGTGTATGGCCCCATTTGTTTCCTGTGTGATTCTGGTCTTTTATCCGTGGGTTGAAGTTCTCACCTCTGTAATGGGAAATTTAGACTAGTTCAGTCATTATATCTACACCTTTCATTTTATGTCACTTTTTCTGAGGATAGTCAGGCCTCAGAAATTATTCAGCTTCAGGTTATTTGGGAGAGGGATACAGTCTTTTTCTGGCTATCCCTACTTGTGTGTCTACTACATTTTTGGGAATTCATGTAAGTCAGGTTAGCCAATGACAATGTCAGATTTTTGGTGATTACTGGTCACTTCCAACAGTTATAGGTAATTGGGAACTGGATAGCTCTTTCCCTCACCCTAGTTACCAGGTGTTAGGAATAGTGAAAGCAAGTCTCAGGCAGAATTCTACCATAATTTAACATTTATTAGCAAGCAGTTATGTAATTGGCTTGAGGAGGTCTTTGTCTTTCTAGGCACTCATGCCAAACACTTTGGATAAATATTGATTTCAAGGCAGATGAAACAGTATTCTTGAAAGGGAAAAAAAGCCGCCTAGTTTGAACAGACAAAAATGTCCTTCTTCAAGTGGTGGAACACTGGACCAGATCTAGGGTCTCACATTGAGGGGGAATGTGACAAATTTTCATACTTTGTTCATGCAAAGTTTAAGGTGCCTGCATACAATTTCCATCTGACCATTATCTAGAACACCTGTTATTTCACCAATGAAAATATTATTTAACATGTTTACATGGGTTATATCTTCTAGTGCAGACTTGGAAAGCCACATTGAAAGCTGCTTACAGTAGGCTTCTCAGAGAATGCCTGATTAAATGAACCCCCTTTGAGGAGTTCACGTTAAAGTTCTCATACAAATCTATTGCCCTGTTTTTGCGCAAGGGGTTTAGAATAAATTAGACATTATAACATAGCATTGCAAACTGATAATTTTTAAGATCCTATCAATAAAGATGTGATTAGGCTCCTTCTATACATATGTAAAAGACTAAAATGATAAATTAAAACAGTTTTGAACCCTGGCTAGAAGATTTTTCATAGTTCCTTAACTTAACATCCAATAATATCTGGGGCACCTTGGTGGCTCAGTCGGTTAAGTGTCCAACTTTGGCTCAGATCATGGTCTCACAGTTCGTGGGTTCGAGCCCCACATTGGGCTCTGTGCTGACAGCTCAGAGCCTGGAACCTGCTTTGGATTCCATATTTCCCTCTCTCTCTGCTCCTCTCCTGCTCACACTCTGTCTCTCTCTCTCAAAAATAAAATAAACATTAAAAAAAATCCAACAATATCACACTGATCTCAGGCATGTGCTGTTTGTTATGTGTTTATTTTATTTTATTTTGATTTAATTTTTCAAGTTTATTCATTTATTTTGTAAGAGAGGGAAAGCACGCGCAAGCAGGAGAGGGGCAGAGAGAGAGGAAGAGAGAGAATCCCAAGCAGGCTCCACATTCCACATGCAGGGTTTGATCTCACAAACCATGAAATCATGACCTGAGCAGAAATCAAGAGTTGAATGCTTAACCAACCGAGCCACATAGGCACCCTAGATATTTTCAAAGTCTTAAAATGAAATATTTTTGAAAAGTTATTTTGATGGTTTTTAAAATGATATAAAATGCCATCTTTGTGAAACCATGTATTTGTATAAGGCAATGTGTTTTAGTCACAGCAGGAAAATTTCATCTAACTCATTCAAGCATGACTGTTACATTTGTTAAGAGTATGGTAATTCTATTTTCATAGTAGAAGATTCTTTTATTCTGTCATTATGTGATTTTTAGATACAAAATTAATTTCTGTCATATCTTGCCAAAAAAAATTGGCCACATTTCTAAGCAATAGCATTATTATTCATACTTTGAGCATTTTTTTCTATTATAAAAAGGTCTCCCCTTTGTCAGCCATGCACAAATCCTGACTTCAGATTAGATAGATGTATAATGTGATGGTTAAATGTGGAGGCAGGATGATCTGCCTCATTCCTCTGTAATTCCCCCTGAGTGCCTACTATGTACCCGTTTTCTATGCTGAGCACAGGATTGGATGTGTGAATGTAGCAATAAGCCAACAGATGTGCCCTTAGTCTCCTGGGGCTACAGCCAAGTACCAAAGGAGAGATGTGCATTGGTTTAATGGGCCAGATGACACTGGCCCACTCTGAGTTCCATTGTGAGGTCAGAGGTTATCTTGCTAATTTTGTTGTCAACAAGTGTTATGTGTGGGAGTGGGGAGAAATATGACAGCAATTAATTATGTGTGTAAAATACTGTGTACATATAATCACATATACAAAGACAGAATGAAACAGTCTTCTATGTGCCAGGCACACGTAGAAGCCTCCCGGGGGGTTGCACACACACTTTTAAAGCTTTAAATGCTACCCTTATGCTGATGGTTCCAAAATATTAGTCTATAGTTCTCTTTTTTCAGACTTGTGCATGAAAATGCCTTCTGGGCCCTCCATGTAGGTATGGCTCAAGAACCTCAAATTTAAGGTGAACCAAGGTGTTGCCCATCTAGATGTGTGTGCCTCAGTTAATGGTAGACCCAGTCCTGAGGCAGAAACTTGGGAGCCATTCCAGTCTTTTTCCAGTCTTTTCAGGTCTATGTCCAATCCAGTATTAAATTCTACTGATTCTGGTTCCTAACTTGTGATCATTACCTCTTCTTTATCCCTATTATTTCTGTTTTAGTGCCATGCCTTTATTGTAGACCACCTTGAGAAATAAAAGAACCACCTGTCTGATCTGTATCCTTCCATTTATCATTCTCAAAGTCAAACTCCACATAGCCCAGAGGAGATTTATTACAAACACAAATACAACCAGGCTAATTTTTTGTGATGTCTCTTCATTGGCTCTACCCCAATTATGGCAGCAATGTTCATACCATGGGTGGGAACCCATCAGTGGGTTATGAAATCTATTTAGTCATTTGTGATCAGAGCTTTAAAGAAAGTTAAATAGGATACATTAGGATATAATAGACTAGAAAATAATGATTCTCCCATAGAGAGGGTAAGTGATGCTTGCAAATCTTTTGTTGGAAATGTGTGTGTGTATTACTGGATGACTTTGAAAAATGCACTTCATTTTTTCTTTTTAACTGGAAATCCTGATGTAACAAAAATGAAAGTTGTGGAGGCTCCTTTGTGGACAAGCAGAAAGGGAAAAGAGAGACTCTCACAAGGGGATATGGGGAGGGGGCTGGTAAATATGGGCAGGCTCTGGACCAGCAGAAACACCTCAGAGGAGGCTGCATGGTGTGTTGTTTATCACAAGGTCTCCAACCATGGCAAAGTCTGCTGATCCCCAAGAGAGGCCAGGAGGTGGCAGAGCTTCTGGCCTGATGGAATCATTTGGGCTGAGAAATGAAACATCTGAGCAGAATCCAGAGTGCCAAAGCAGGGCAAGTGTGGATGAAGAAGGTCTCCCAGTGTCCTGAAGCTATGTAAGGCTCAGCCCTGAGTGGTAGGGAGTCCAAAAGCAACTGTGTTACATTTACTGGGAGCTTGAGCTGTACTTAAATTGATTGATAGAAAATGGGAGAGGGGTGTCTGGGTGGCTCAGTCGGTTAAGCATCCAACTTCATCTCAGGTCATGATCTCACAGTCCATGAGTTCAAGCCCCGCGTCAGGCTCTGTGCTGACAGCTCAGAGTCTGGACCCTGCTTTGGATTCTGTGTCTTCCTCTCTCTCTGCCCCTCCCCTACTCATGCTCTGTCTCTCTCTGTCTCAAAAATAAATAAAAACATTTTTAAAAATTTTAAAAATAATAGAAAAAAAGAAAATGGGAGAAGTGTCCCCTCTTACCCACCTAGGTTTGTAGACTGTTCCATGGCTGTCATATTATCTTTTTGTTGTTGTTTTATATTTGATTTTTTTTCTTATCTCATGAATAGCTGACATTTATATAAGTTAGTGCCCTTGTGTACATAAGGTTGACCCCCCAATGCCATTTTTATTTTACAAATGAGAAAATGGCAACCTAAAAAACCTGCCCTAAATTCTGGCTGAAGTGCTGGAATCTGGATTTAAACCCAAGCCAACTAGATTTGAAGCCCATGCACTCACCCCTACACCATCTTGCCTTACCTGTGCTGGGTCGCTTGTGGATGCCATCCCTTTGAGGACCATGCCTTGTGGTCTTGTCTTCTTTCCAGGGCTGACCTCAGTGAGGGCCATCAGAGGTGATCAACAAATATGAGTTGGCACTAATGGATGGCACTTACCTTCCCGTGGAAGGAGACCAGCTTCTCAGTCTTAGCCTCCACCTGACATTGTTTGGCCAGAGGAAAAAGGTGGTTCAAGATGAACTCTTTTCTATCTCAAGCCTCCCACTCTCCTGCCCTTTCTGCTGCCTGCACAGCCATGGGGAGAACGATAGCCAGGTTATCTGCAAGCTTGCTGTGTGTCCTTGTTATGGTTTTGGTCTTTGAGGTTCTGCGAGAGGGTGCCTCATGAAGAGCCAAGGGCATTCCAAAACTGAATCCTGCTCTTACTCTCCTTTCCCTGACACACTCTAGCATTACTCCCAGGAGTATCCTTAGTGCTTGGGGACAGGAACTCAGCAGATTCCCAGATGAAGAGCAAGGAGGTTTGGGGGTATGATGGTCAAAGAAGGAATCCCTGAGAAAGGTTTTGCTTATGATCTCTCATACTTAGAAGTCTCTCCCAGTACAGAGAGATAAGGCCCCCCTAGAAAGCCAGATTCCCTCTCAAACTCACACTCTTGTTTCCTAGGGAAGAGGATGCATTCAGCTTTTATGACTTGATTTGAAACCATTGAAACTGAGTGTGCCATCAGGGTGGGAGCACTCTAGGCAGGAGCTGTCTGCATAGGAAGGGCCTTACTGCACACCATACCAGGGCCTACCCAGGGGTGGCAGAGGGGTGATTCAGGCCCATCTAGGGCCACTACTCTTCGCCAATCCAGGAGGAAGATGTGTGACTGAGGGCATTTGTAGCTCCAGGGCCAGAAGATGAAATATGAACCACTTCTGTTTTCTTGCCTTGTTATTGACAAAGCCAAGAAGTGGATTGAGCTGAAGTCTGGGAGATAGTAGAGCAAGCTGTTTCTGGAAGGTCCCCACAGGGCCATGGGACTTTTTCTGCTGACCACTGTCAGGCTCACTCCAACCTGTTCAGTGTCAGAAATGTCAACCTCTTTTCCAAATTAGAGCAACTCATTAAACATGACCACAGGCTGAATCACCCTCTTCCTGAGGATTCAACCTTAGTTGTTTGGGATATTGAATTGGTTGGTTTCTGAAAAGTGCTCATACAGCTGCAGATGATGCCAGGGGTATCTATCATAGCTATGTGCTGAGCACTCTATTCTACAGCCAGTGTGCTGGCCATACCCTCAAGCAGGTTAAGGAGTATTATTAATATGAGGTTGTTTCTCTCCAAGGGTTGCTGGAGAGAGCTAGTCATGAGCCAGTCTTTTGGCCTTTGTTTTAAATTCCATATTTGTTTAGTTGTGCAAATCTACCCCCTACCTAAATCTGGTAAGACGGCCCAAGAGAGTCTTTGTTTCTTTATGATAGCACCGCTTTTTTTTTAAAACTTGAGAATAGAGTTGCAAGCCCTCATTCATGTAGCCCCACTCTGTATTTGGAAGCCAGCCTTAAGATAAATTCCTACCTCTCAGGTGGCCTGTAGCAGGAGGATCCCAGGTTTGATGTTGTGTCCATTGGTCATTCCACTGCCCCCTACCTGGATGGATACAGGCTGACAGCCCCCTCCTTGGCTTGGTGCTGGGAAAGCCTTTGGGACCTGTGGATGGAGTGCTGGAGGAGACACACACTTACCTCTGCCCTCTTCTCCAGCATCAGACTCGACTGTGGCTGCTGTACAGCATGCATTTCTGCAGATGTGTCTTTGGCTCTCAAGATGCAGAGTGTTGGCTGGTCCAGTGCTGGGGGCTGCCAACAGGGGTGTCATGTGTTCTGTGTATTGTGTGTGTGTGTGTGTGTGTGTGTGTGTGTGTGTGTGTGTGTGTGATTTTAATGTTCCCAGCTGGAGTTTTCATGCTGATTGCAATAAGGACTCTCTTCAGTATATGTTTAGCTTTTTTCTGTCTTGATGAAGGAAATAATCGGTTATAAGAGAACTGAATAAGGAAAGAAAGAAGAGCAGATGCTCTCTCACCTCCTTCCCCCACCAACCAACATGCCTTCTGCTGTGTTTTTCCTGGCAGGAACCAGCTCTGTTCTGAGCATTCCAAGCCTGGGAAATGGCTGGCCACATCCGGGCTCTGTTTTGGAGCTCAGCTCTGGATACATGGGCAGAGAATCCCCCATAGGAGCATTGTGGTCTCCCATTGAGAACAGAGTAGGGGATAGTCTCTCTGAAGGGCAGAGAATGCCTTCACCAAAAATGATTTTGAACCCTGCCTCCTTCAGGGCATCTGCAGCTGAATTCCTAAATGATGCAATGGGAGAATGATGGGGGAAAAAGGAGACAAATATGAGCTTGATTCTTCTGTAGTATGTCTTCTTCATTCCCCAGATGATGCGCTTGAGATGAGAGGTGGAGCTGAGCATCTAGCCCTCACTGCACACCACACCATTTTTATCCTCCTTTGGCGTGTATACCTATCCACCTTGCAATCATGCCCTGGGCCACACTTGTAATCTCAAAGTTTTGTGAATTCTAACCACTGATCTGTGCCCTACTTCTGAATGTGATCTTCTTACCGAGGTTGATAGTAGCCATTCTCTTGTATGGATATTTCTTCTTATAGGTAAATCCTAGCTAATCATTTCCTCTTAACTTTTTGCTTAAAGGAGACCTGTAGGTATGATCTTTTGTCAGAGGTGATCTCTCCAGGCCTAAGTCTAAACCATTGACCGTCTCTCAGAGAATGAGGACTGGTTCTTCAGTTTCGGACACATTGGAGGAGAGTAGGAGAATGGAAGGAGTGAACATCAAAGTGCTGTACTGAATGCGTTGGTGGTCTGACTTGCTGAAGCCTGAGATGATTTCCTTCTCCTAGTACTAGGACGATTGGTCCAACTTGCCAAAACCCAATTTGCCAATTGTTGAACACCAAATTTGCTCAGTTTACCAAATTTACTAATTTATCAAATTGTGTTTATGTATTCTAAAGACTTGAACAATTGGCACAGGCTGGGTCTGCTGGGCCTGAAAAAGCTCTGGGGAGTCCAGGGCAATGGTCCCTGGAAACAGGCCTGCAGGTAGCACACAGGAGCCTCTAGGGAGCACCCCTGGCGAGACTGTGATGTGCATTAGATAAATGGGCGGGGAATTATTCAAGCATTCACTGCTGAAATACAGAGCAGTTCTGACTATTCAACTCTTGTTTTTAAACCACTTCTTATGTTTTCCCATTCTTGTGTTTAAAGGCTCACCAAGGTGTATTCTACACTGGCTACCTTGACTTAACACAGTTCCTGTCCTCCTACCATGTCATTTGTTTGGTTCTTCATCTCTTTTCCCCTCTCATTTTGGAGAAACACCAGATCTCTCTCATTTTCTCCTGCGGAGCACTAGCAGAATAGTCTCTTTAGCTGTCTCTTTTATTGCTTTTGTTTCTGATGATCCTTGTACTTTCAGTCTACCTTCTACCACAAAAGACTATCCAAAGGAAAAATTGTTTCTTCCCTAACAGCAATTATGGTACCAGTTCTTCAGGTAATAATAATTATAAATTTTCTACACATAAGCACACTCTTACAATTTGGGGAAAAAAATTTTTTTTTTTCAAATTTTTGCAAATCCAATGTGATAGCCTTCATATATTAAGCACTCAAATATGCTAGTAATTAACAAGGGGTTGTGTTTTGTAATGAAATAATGTGATAGTTCTCTACCCTCTTCCTTCTAAAGTCATAGCAGACTGCTTAACCTTGGCTTTACCCTAGCTCTTAGTCGAGGAAGAGAAAACTGAGCTCAGCAGATTGGGAGATAAGATTAGGGGACTGACACAGAAGCTCTTGTTAGTAAATAAGGATTTTTGTCTGGCCTTCCCTGACTTCTCAAAATCCTCAAGTGTGGCAATTGGGACTGGGGGGGGGGGGCACCAGGCTATAAGTTCTTTGGACAGAAGATGAGAATATTAGATATCAGGGCTTATCTTGCAAATTTAAAATTATCTTGTGATATGTATAATTTATATATATTATTTATATATAAATATAAATAATAGGATTTGAAGGATTTCCTTAGGTTTTGAGAGCAAAGACAAAATACCTAATAGTGAGAAAGTGCCTACATGGAGAGGGATCTAGATCAGTGTCTCTGGTCAGTGTCAATCAGGTCTTGGTGGGATTAACTTCAAGACTGGTGGTATGTGCATCGTGTATGCAATTGGCTATCTAGTCTGCTTGGACCATGACAAAATTCCATAGAATGGCTGTCTTAAAAAACAGAAATTAACTTTATCACAGTTCTGGAAGTCTGAGATAGGGTACCAATACGGCCAGTTTTTGGTGAAAACCATCTTTCTGATGATCACCTCCTTGCTGTGCCCTTACATGGAGGGGAGAGAGTGGAAACTGTCTGGTGTCTTTTCTTATATGGGCACTAATCCCTTTATGAGGATTCCATGCTCATGACCTCATCTAAGCTTCGTTATCTCCTAAGGGCTCCATCTTTAAATACCATCATCTTGGAGGGCAGGACTTCAATGCATGAAGTGGAGGAATAAAACACAGTCCATAACAGTGGCTGAAAAACTAGCTTGCTTTTACACTAAGATTATCGTCTTGGATTTGAACTACACAATAAAGATATTACTAAGTATTATTCAGTTCTCTCTGCTATTTCCAAGTTGGACTGATCTGAGGAAGCAAACCAAAGCAAAAGGCAATATGCTTTTTTACCCCTCTCCTTGAGCCTTTGATTAAAAAGCTCTCTGATACCATACATATCTAGGACACAATTATCCATTAACTAGCCATTTGTAACTATGTATGTATTTATTTTATGGACCAGCCATTAATTTGATAGGTCTTCTGAGACATCATATACTTCTATGATTAAGAGCAGATTGCCCAAATGGGGGTCCAAATTAAATAGTTCCTTCTGGACCTGCTGCTTCTATCACTGGCCTCTCAGTTTCACATCTAGGTCACTCAGAATTAAATGGAAAGGGCTTCATCTGAAGTGGGGATTTTTAAAGATGAATTAAAGAAACCTGTTTGTGATCCTGGACTAGAACTTCAGGGTGAAGTGGGAGCTTAGATAAGATTTATACATGATGTGCTTGCAGCCCTCACCTATTCCTATTGATGTGATTCACCTCTTTCTATGACTGAGGTGTGATTAGTTCAAAGCCGGGAGGAATTATAATATAATGCCAAAGAAATGTCCTAGTACAGTTTGGTGAGCATATATACTTAATATGTGATATATATCTAAGTAATTTTAGTAGTTGCATAAGAAAATTTTCAAGAGGAAAACAATTGCCAACTAAAATGTATAAATAATAAACGTACATGTTAAAACAGGTACTGTACTTATATTGCTTTTACTATAAATATGTGGAAATGATTTTTTTATTATTATTTTTGGGACATTGAGAGACAGAGTATGAGCAGGGGATGGGCAGAGAGAGAGAGAGGGAGACACAGAATCTGAAGCAGGCCCCAGGCTCCAAGCTGTCAGCACAGAACCCGTTGTGGGGCTCAAACTCACGAACTGTGAGATCATGACCCGAGCTAAAGTCAGATGCTTAACCAACTCAGCCACCCAGGCACCCCTGTGGAAATGATTTTTTATTTGTTGGGAAGGGTCATCTCTAAATTTCCTGTGAATTTTGGCTTTGTTTATTCTACTCTTTTAGAATCTTCCATATATATATGAGTGTATTTCCTGAGCTCCACAATGAACAAACAAACTAGAGTAATTTGAATCCAGCCCTTAAAATTTTATCTCCTGGGATAGTCCATTTCAGAATAAGGGTGGAAATCTCAAGCAGCAGTAGCATATTCTTGTACTTACCTGAAAGTGTATGCTGGTATGAGAATCAGCTAACAACCAGGTGACTATCAGAATGAAACAAGATGTAGGAGACCTTGTAATGCATGGCAGAAATTCAGGCTTGATTGGATCCCTTGAAGGGCAAGGTGATTTTTGTTGTGTGGACAACCCAGGTAAAGTGAGGAAAATGGACGAGGGCCCAACAAGGACTAGTGCCCTCTAAAGCATTTAGGCCAAATGGGATTATAGCATAGAAAAAGAAGAAAAAGGAGAAAGAAACAAAAGTATGAAAGTAAATGACTCAAATTTACCAATATTGAAAGTTTCAAATGTTTCTCTAATAAAGATAACCAAGTTATAGGTCTTAATTTTGTCCTGCCATCTTTCCGTTCATTACAAAGATGAGTACCTGTTCTGACCACTTGGGGTCTCTAGAGAATCACTGATCAGTGTCTGAAGCCTGATAACCTTTTGGTTATCAGTTCCTGGAAGAGGTAGAGGTATTTAGTTTTTCCAACAGGATTAGCCACAGGAGATCCAATGCCTGAATTGTATATTCCTGAAGTTAAAAAACTGTATGTAGCTATTTCAGTGGGTAGCTACTTACTGAATTCCAAGCTGGCACTGTAATCCCTCACATATATTGATGATCAAGTATATTTGCTGTATTGATGGTAGAAATTGTACGATTTCACTATTATTTCTTGGAGTAACAATACTGCTTCCTATCACAAAGGCAAATACCATGGGGCACTAATTTATACAATCATTATAAGTTATTTATAACTTAGTACGACTTATTCTTTCATTGGAATTTCCCAGGGTGCTTATTAAGGACAGATCAGAGTCAGCTGGGGACAGTTAAGAGGTGAAGACAAATTTCATTCACTTCACACCATTGCAGAAGCCTGGCCCACTCAGGGTCCTCTTCCAACTTCCTGCCCATAGGAAAATACTAACCCTGGGGTCAAGAGAGCAAATTGCCCTCAGTTTCCTTAAGCCCTCCTGTTTGAGAGGATGATTTCCAGACTTTCCAGGGACATTGACAATATCACCTCCAGAGTCCTTAGTATGACTCTTCCTGGTCACACAGACTGTAGCTATTTTGGACATGACCAGCATTTTTGATAGTGTTGGTGATGACAGGTATGCATTTTAACATTCTTTTAAATACTCCTGTAATTATTTGGAATGAATCAGTGCTGAAATCTAGGGAATAATGGAGTCCTTTCTCATCATCTTTGGATTATATGCTGTGGGAAATTTTATTTTGATGCTGTCTCATTTTTATCTCAAAATTTTGGATGTTTCCTGATGTATGTCCTCTGGTGCACACTAATTTCTCATACATTTGTCCAACTATTAAACATTTATTGAGAGTCTTTTACTTTCTACCTACCCTGAAAGCTCTATGGATATAAAGATGAATAAGCATGGGACAGGGGTCTTATGAAGTCTATCAACCAGTAGGAGAGACAGATGCGGAAAGGCAGTTAGAAAATGCATGATGAATAGAGAAGTACAAAGTGCTTTGGGACCAAGAAAAAAGAACTTTTAAAAAAGTAAAGTTCTTTTTCTCAGCTTGTTTGAAAGCTACCATCTGTTATTGTTGTTGTTACTATTATTTTTTTTTTTAATCAGAGAACACTAGTCTAATGATAAACTTGATGCCTTTGATACATTTTTAAATTGCTCCAAGCTGCTTTAAAAGGCAGTGATCACAGCATGATAGGGGAGAGCGTATGAGAAGCAATCCAGCTAAGTCCTGCTGGTGTAACTCATTGAGCAGCAGTGACCTCTCATCTATTTTGAGGGGGACCAGTGACCAGTGGGGCTGCCCAGGCTTTCACAATAGATATCCTGCAAATCCTGGGTCAGTATTGCTGGAACACAGACAATTCCTTACTGAAGGGAATGTTATAAAGTGCCTATGTTCTGCAATTTTTCAAGGAATGTGGCCATCTCTCAGTAACCTATCCTTTTGGAGACTTGCTTACAAAACAGACAATTAGGTGAGTGTCTGAGATTTGGAAGTGTGAATCTACAGAAGGGGAGAGAATAAACCCTGTCCTTTGAGAGAGAGATGGGGTGGATGCTTATCACCACTCTGGGACCAGTCTTCTCAGTAGGCCGTCTCTGCTGCTAAAATCGTTTACTGAGATGTGGTGTGGACTTGTTTTATTTCTGAACTAAATAGCATTGTGTTCAGCTCTCTTCATGTGAGAGCAAATTTCATGTCTTCTTTTTGATTTTTGTAAAAACACGTAGATTACAATGAAGTAGTCCTTTTGACTTTTTACTTTTCGGTGGGCATGGACTTTTATTAATCCCAGACCGCCCTTTTTCCTTGGAGAATCACTTTTGTTCCTTTTAAAATTAAATAGATCCATCATTCTCTATTTTCTTTCCTGCGATTCTTTTCCTGGAAAAAATATATTTCCAAACCTCCAAACCACAAAGTGAAACAACAGGAAACAGCGTTCTTACAACTGGGAAGATTGTGTGTGTGTGTGTGTGTGTGTGTGTGTGTGTGTGCATGCGCGTGCGAGCGTGAGCCATGGGTGAGGGGAGAGGTGGGCAGTGGATAAATATAACCCGCATGTTCTGATGACATGTAGACCAGCCTATTAAAAAACTGAATGCATATGGAGACCTGAGTGAGTAACTCACCAACCAAGAATTAAAAAGGATTTCTGAATCTAAGCTTGAACTCATTTTCAACTGTAGGTCAGCTAACATTTACCACATGTACTATGCACTAGGCATTTTGAGACCATATTATGGAGAATGTGGGAATCTGAGATTAATAGTTGCTGAGTTATTGTTTTTATGTGCTGAACAGAGGAAGGGATGAGTTTGTCATGAGACCATTCACAGAAGGCCCGTGCATCATCTTCCCTATCTCGCTTTCATTATTAGCACAAGTTAGAAATTCCAGAGGTCTTTTCTTTGTCTTTCTGCTTCTGTGCTTCAGGGTACCTTGTGTCAGGTAATCATCACATTGATGTCCAATAAAGCTCTGAGTATGTAATTATATCTGCATCCTGTGGACATACATTTACATAAGCTGCTGTGATCATTTTAGTTTTTCCTACCCCAGTGCAACTTGAGAGACACTGGTTCTAAGACCACTCATCATCATCTTGGAGGAACTAATTCCCCTCTTTGATGTCTTTAGATGCTGGGGCCTTAGAACAAATCTGTTGTGTATGGAAATTAGAAAATCTAGAGGGAGGTGGGAGAAGAGAATGAGGCCACTGGGAGCTTGGTAACCAAAGAGCAGAGAAAGTTCTTTCAGGATAGGTTTTTCTTATATTGAATGTCACGTCAGTCCAAGTTTTAGAAAGACAGGCTCAGGGGCCAAATAAGGTCTGCACAGCCCTTGATTCAAGGTCTCTTATCCTGCCTGTCAGTTTCCCATACCTCTGATGTATCCAGGACCCAGAGTAATGGAGTTGAGTGCAGATCAACGTTTAAAGGACAGCCCTCACCCTATTCTTTGCTCAGATTTGCTCAGCTTTGTCACAGGGTTGGGAAGAGGGGATCATTGGGCTTTAGCCTCACATTAATGATGGGCCTCAAAATTTGACTTCTGAAGCTCTAAAAGAAGGTGTACATATGGTTATTAAAATTAATCTTGGGTCAAAAACATTTACTTGCTAAATGTAAGTATATGAAACATATCCTAATTTTTGTTAACAGTGTTTTGGCATTTATTCATTTTTAAAAATATGTTAAGCTTCTAATTTTGGAATTGGCTGAGATTCTGAATTTACCAGAGGTTCTGAGTTTACCACCAAACAGCAACCAACATTTGAGGTTCCCTGGACTTTTGTTCTGGGCCAAATGACCTAGCTTGTCCCTCTGTTAACAGATCCAAAGAGTAGATTAAATTCACTACACATCTTGATCTTTCTTTCTTTTTTAAAAAATGTTTATTTATTTATTTTTGAGAGAAAGAGAACCCAAGTAGGGGAAGGGCAGAGAGAGAGGGGGACCGAGAATCCTAAGCACTGACAGTGCAGAATCTAATGTGGGGCTTGAACTCATGAACCAACCGTGAGATCATGACCTGAGCCGAAATCAAGAGCTGGATGCTTAATCCACAGAGCCATCCAGGCTCCCCTTGATCTTTCTTATATGAGTATTTCAAAATGTTTTATTTTACATCAGCTTTTAAACTTTGCTCTGCATGCTTATAGGACACTAGCACCTTTTTCACTTATGAGAATTAATATTTTACCCAGTGAAACAGTGCCTCAGTTGGGAACATTTCTAACTATTGAAAGTGGCAGGAGGAAGGGGGGGGGATGAAATTCCCAGAGTGCACAAAAGTGAAATAGGGTCTGCCAATATCCATCTAGTACTCCATATGAACAAAGCAATGAAAATGAAACAGTGTTTGGTCTGTGTGTGAGAAGGAGTATATGTGTGTATGTGCATCTGTCTGTGTGCTGGTCTGTGTATCTTTGTGCAACAGTTGTGTGGCCGAGGCTTTATTGATCCTCAACTGGAACTAGCTCAAGTGGTAGCCTCCAATTACAACAAATTTTTTGTTTTGCCTTTCTCTGGGCTGAAAGTACTGCCGATATTATCTGAGCAATGTCTGAGGCCCATTTCCATTTGGATTTGGAGATTGAGGTTTCTAAAAATTTCCAAAAGAAATTGGGCCAGTAGGGGAAGTCTGATGCAATCGTCCTATTCTTATTTATTCTTTAATTGCTGTTTCCTGTACATACCTGTGTTTATATACTGTAAGACATATTTCGCTTCATTTCACTATATATGCATTTTTGCTTTAATTTTTCTGGTTATAAAATAATAATACATGCTTTTTGTAGAAAACTTGGAAAGTATAGAAATGTATAAAGAAGCTAAAAAATCATGCACAATCTCAGCACTTATTTTAAGCTGACTTAATTCTGAAATAAGTTTTATTAATTTTCACAGTGCAATCATTTCAGTGAAAATGCTAACACACACATTTTTATGAGTTTTATGGTTGACCATCTAAACCTATTTTTTGTGACCCTAAAATACTAAAGGGACCTGTTGAGATACCATCTAAAGTCCATGGGGCACCTGGATGGCTCAGTTGTTTAAGCGTCAGACTCTTGAATTCGGCTCAGGTCATGACCGAGCTCCACCATGGGCTCTGCCTTGACAGTACGGAGCCTGCTAAGAATTGAATTCTCTTTCTCCCTCTCTCTCTGCCCCTCCCCCTGCTTGCACTCTCTCATTTTCTCTCTCCTCTCTCTCTCAAAATAAGTAAAGAAACAAACTTGAAAAAATAAAGTCCAAAGGTTATGTGACATGTCCTGAATCTTCCCCTTTTCTTTAAAATTGAAAAGTGATAGTTAATACTTATTCCTTACTCTGTACCAGCCACTGTACTAAATTCTTTACGTGGATTAAGTACTTTAATACTTACGACAACCTTATAATGAAAGTACTATTGGTAGATTTCGATTTTACAGGTGGAAAAGTAGAGTTGAGAGATACAGCAGTCCCCTCATCGGCAGTTTCGCTTTCCGCAGTTTCGGTGCCGGCCTTGCGTCAACCGTAGTCTGGAAGCGGGTGATTCTCGTGACGAATCTTTGGAAGGTCAATAGTATCCTAACTCTACCCTATGTTGCCGAAGTCATTTACCCCGCCTCGTCTCACCGCGTAGGCTTTTTATCATCTCACATCCTCACAAGGAGAAAGACAGTATAAGATACTTTGAGAAAGAGAGATACCTCGTTCACGTCACTCTTATTACATGAATTGTTACAGTTGTTCTATTTTATTTTGTTTTAAGTTTATTTGAGAGAGAACGAGCGAGCACACGTGGGGGAGGGGCAGAGAGACCGGGAGAGAGAATCTCAAGCAGGCTGCGTGCAGTCAGTGAAGCCCCACACAGGGCTCGAACTGAGGAACCCTGAGATCATGACCTGAGCCGAAGTGAAGAACTGGATGCTTAACCGACCGAGCCACCCAGGTGCCCCAATTTTTCTATTTTATTATTTATTTTTGTTAATCTCTTACTGTGCGTAGTTTATAAAATAAACTTTGTCATAGATGTGTATAGGAAAAAAAACACAGTACATACAGGGTTCAGTACTATCTGCCGTTTCAGGCATCCCCCGGAGGTCTCGGACCATCCCCTGCAGGTAAAGGGGGGCGGTCGCTATTGTATTAAGTAATTTGACCAAGGTTACACAGTAGTAAGTGGTAGGTGGGATTCTGAGCAGCACCTGTGTTCTGAAACCCTCAGCAACCTTCTCCTAAACTTGACAGTGCTTAGTTTCTTAAAGAGATAAGGTCCTAGCCATATCAGTAGGGCATTTTGAACACATGAAAGAGCAGCAAATCACATCCCTTCCCTTTGATTTCCACAGAAACATGTCCCCTGTATCAAGTGGTGACAAGCCACATGTGAGCTTTGCTCAGGCGACAGGCTGGAAATGCATGTGTGTGGCAGGCAGGCTTGTGAGATCACATCCGAAGGCTGGCTGGACTCCTTTCAGTCCTTTGGTGTGTTGATTTAGATGAGAGGGAGAGGACACAAAGCCCTCTTCTTTGGCTTAGAAGATTATGGAGCTGCAACTTCAAAAGCTGTTTGCAATTTTATATTTGCATCTCACTGCCAAGGTGCTTGTCTTATCTTAAGTCAGTTGGCTGAGGCTGCTCTGAGTAAGCTGGGCGGTTTCCTTTCTGCATTTGGAAGGGAGTTTCGGGGGCAGGAGGGGCAGGCTGTGGAGAGGTATTTGTGGCTGAGAGCATGTCAGAGTGGAAGAGAGGGAGATAGACTGAGAGGATGGCAGGAGGAACAGGAATGAGGGAGTTTGGGGGAGGGGAGGGGAGAGAAGAGGAGAGGCCTTCTCTAGTGTGCGCTGGTGTGAGATCCCTACACTGTAAGCAGAAAAAGCACAGAATTTAGAGTAAGACCTGGTTAGAGTTCTGCCTCTCCAGCTTTGTGACCTTGGCCAGTTGATTAAATCTCTTGGGCCTTAGGTATCCTTTTCTTCACCATTCACCCTATTGTCTCTTTCTTGCTAGTCTCAGGTAGTAATATTGCCCTTAACACCCCATGCCCAGCTTGATCTAGAAGGAAGAATGCTGGCTTGGGAGGCAAGAGATCAGGATTGATTTTTTTTTTTTTTTTGTCTTTATTCTTCATCAGCTCTGATCCTGGGTAAGAGAAAGCTTTGTGACATCCAGTTTCCTCACCTCTCAAATCTGTAATAGTACATGCCCATCTCACCTCATATGGTTTTTGGGAGGTTCAAAGGAAATCAGGTATTTGCAAAAGATTTTGTAAACCTAAAAGAATTTTCCGATGAGATGTTCTAGATGCTGGGCTAAAAGGTACAACTGAGCGCAAAATGTGGGTGGGCTGCTTGACTCTCACTGGGGGATGGCAGACAGATTTCAGTTTGTGAGCCAACTTTCACTGACTGGTGGTAGCTACCTAGAGCTCCACACGGAGAACGATTCTGTGTCTTTGGCTAGGCTCAGTGGGAAGGAGCACTGGTATTGATTATTAATGTCTGCCTTGGATAGAGGAGTAAGAGAATTGACTTCTGTGCCATATGTTTGCCTAGTGATTCATAAGTCTGGTTGTTCATTGGATTCATAGGGATAACTTGGTAAAATTTTCTCATGCTACAGATTTCTGACTTAGTAGGCCAAGGGTGAGACCTGGGAATCTTCATTTTTTTAAAAAGTTTTTCTTTCTGTGTTATTCTGATAGTTGCATCAGTTTGGGCACCATCACTTATATCTCAAGTAGACAAGGGGCAGAGATTGACCTCTGAGACTTAAAAGAACACAGCACAGCATGCCTTTACTAGGCATGGTCATAAGTTTTAAAAATGTAGATTAGGTCTGTGGTTTTTAGTAGGTTGCTTAACTTCTCCCCCATTATACAAATTGGTTGTATTGTCTTTTATGACAATTCTACCACTGGCTTCAGGCCAGATCCTTTTTCTTTGTGGTTCAGGCACCAGCTCCCAAAGGGCCAAATCCTGAGACCCATTACCCCCACACCTACCCCCTGCTTTGAATCTACATCAGTTTGAGACCAGTTGTTTTCATAAATGAGGGGGGAAAAAGATGAAATTAGCTTCTATGTTAACTAGATGTGCTTTGAAATTTCTGCTTTATCTTTAAATATTTTGATTTTAACTTTTGTGAAACAGACATTGCATTTATACCCCCAAACGTGCTGAGGAAGCAGCTGATATTTCACCATATCAAAGCAGTTTGTGGGGTGCCTGGATGGCTCGGTTGGTTGAGTGTCTGACCTTGGCTCAGGTCATGATCTCCTGGTTCATGTGTTCAAGCCTCATGTCGGGCTCTGTGCTGACAGCTCAGAGCCTGGAGCCTGCTTCGGATCTGTGTCTCCCTCTCTCTCTGCCCCTCCACACTTGTACTCTCTGTCTCTTTCTCTCTCTCTCAAAAATAAACATTAAAAATTTTTTTAAAAAAGGTGGTTTGTGTCTACAAGTGGCAGAGGTGCAGGAGGGGGGCAGTAAGTAAAAGGGTATCTGTGTTCCATCCCTGTTAACCTGTCAACTGAGCCACTAGATAACCAGCATGTGAACTGAGAAAACCTTGGAGAGAGAAGAAAGTGTTAAACTTTAATTACAAACAAACAAACAAACAAACAAACAAAAAAACAACCAAATTCCTTCTCATTCAAGAATCAAAAGAGGGAAGTTGTAACTTTGGAAGTTCTAGTGCTATAATTAGCCATTTTGTCAGTAGACACAAATCAGACCTCCGAAGAGCCCGCCGTGGGGAGGCCCTTGTCATAATCTGAGCCCTGCAGAGGAGCTCTGGGAAATGGTCATTGCCTTTGCTAAGAAGGAGTAACTATACCCCTGGCTGCTTAAGGATTAAGTAGGGAGAGCTGTGGTTCTGGCCGCTGGCATTGCTTCAGTGCTCATAGAGTAGAGATGGGGGCAGAGTTTAAAGTTTTTGCTGCTGTGGTAATCCTGATTAATATTAAGGAATATAGGTGTAGGAGCTTGGGGTTTTTTTTGTTGTTTTTTGTTTTGTTTTTGTTTTTAGCAGAAACTGAGGTTTCTGAATCGTGCCTGCCTGAGCAAAATATAAACTGAGAGTCTATTATTTTTTCTGTTCTTTCTTCTTTAATCTAACTTTGTCTGAAAAAAATATCTACACGTGTCCATAGGGGAGAAAAGAGGAGTTTTAGTACTAGATGTGCGTGATGTGTGTGTGTATGTGTGTGTGTGTGTGTGTGTGTGTGCACCAAGCCAGGGGTTGCAAACTGACGGTCACTGCCGTGATTTGGTCCCTCAGGGGCACTTTGTTTGGTTAATGCATTGTAACTTTGGTCAGTACAGTGTTTCAGAATTTTTTGGAGAAAAACTGAGTGGGGACGCACACTCTGGTTTCCCATAGATCCTTATTTTCCTATAATCTATAATTCTGATCATTGAAGATGTTCAGTTTGGGGATCTGTGAATTAAACCTTTGCTTCTCTTGTACTTTCTGAGATCTTGTATGAGAATGAAAAACACCCCAAGCATTCTGATGTGGACCTTAGAGTGTTCATTTCTGAGTCAGTATAACATTTTAAACTTTGGGTTTTCCTAGTAAGGGGTACATTTACTTGTAGCAAATGAATCTTCAAATTCCAGATATTCCGGGATGTGTACTGACTCAAACTTTGAGGGATTTTAGTTTTTTTGCTTTATTTTGTTTTGTTTTAAGGGTAGGAGTGAGAGGAAATTCAGGGGCGCACAAGAAGGCAAAAGGGCAGGAATGATTGATGGTCATAGAAAGTCCTGACAAATTTGTAGTCAATATTGTTTGTCTAGAGCAGCTTGTATGACAAAAGAAGTGTCAGCAGCCGCCTGAAGTCTCATTCTTCAGGACCAGGCCTCTGAGTTAGAATAGGGGGCTTGAGTGAAATGCCTGTCATGGTTAATTGGAAAAATCACTTCAGATGAGTGAGGAAGGCTGACAGTTATGCATTACAGGGAAAATTTAGTGTGTCTTACAAGGTTGACACAGGCACCAAAAGTGACTGGATTTAGTTTTTTCCTAATTAGGAAGGCTACTGGAAGGATAAAACCAAAGAAAAGGAGCAATGTGTTATTTCAGATTTGTACATACATGTAAAAGACTTCCAGCCCTATTAGTTTCATTGCCACCCCTAATCTTTACCCCAGTTCCTTTCTTAGCCTTCTTTTCCTGTTCTTGCTTTCTCATGACTCCATGAAATAGGGACCAGGAACAATTCCAGTGAGCATATGATGAAGGAGGGGACATGATAGACTGTTGTTCTCACCATTCCCTAGCTGGCTCTGAGTGTGTTTGCCTGGTGGTGTGGGGCTGGTCGGGGGCATCTCCAGACGTTGCTGTGGAGCGCAACAGGCTTGGTGCACTTGGTCATTTAGTACTTGGTTTATCTGTACTTGGCCTCAGACAGTGTGTCTTCTGAAAGAGCCATGGTTTCTCATCCATGTGAGGTATGAGAGCTTATGATTTTATGGAGGTTGGATATTTTGGTGGATAACTGGTCCTCTGAGTTCCCGGAGACCTGTCGTCTCAGGGCTGTCACCACTGACATTTGGACACGTAGGTGCAAATCAGTAATGAGGCTCTTCAGCTTAATTTTCCTTGTACATTATGGGTTCCAGCATTCTTCTCTGTAGCCCCATAGATTTTTGAGAAGTGGAGGGCAGCTTTGTGGCTTGAGGCTTCTGAGTCTGTTTCGCCTCCAAGACTGCAACCATCAAGCTGTAGTGCTTCATTTGTGTTGCCCGTTGGTAATGGGTAGAGGCCCGTGGCCTTTAATGAAAAGGATATGGCCCTGAAAACTTCACCTAATTCAAAACCTGCAACATTTAGGCAATAGCCTCAATTCTGTTTTATAATTCATTTGGCCTGCTGGCTTTGAAATGATGTTATCATGAAAAGAACTTAAATATGGGGGATTTACCTTACTTCAGATTTTGACCATGAAGAGATTTTATTATTTTTTTTTTAGTATTACACCATTTCAAATTTGTGTAAAATGTAACCACACTGAGGTATTCTATTGGGGTTTATGTCTGGCACCCCTTTTAATTTTTTAATGTGTAATCTAATTTGTGAGGCCAAATATCCTAACTCCTGCTTACAGAAATACAAGTCTAAATATTTTGTAAGCAAGAGGGCAAGCTAATAGGACTTGGGAAGTATTTTGAGATTGATGTTGGGCTGTTATTACTACCTTTACGTATGGCAGCTTGAAAATGTCTCAAAAAGAGATCAATTGAATTCAGTAAAGGTTTATTTAGTACCCACCAAGGACCAGGCAGTGTAGCAGACATTGGGATCACGAGTTGAAATAAAGTCAATGAATTGAAACTAAATGATACAAGAATTTAAAACTAAAACTAGCCATGAGTTGCTTAATTTTTTTATTCTCTACCTTTTAATCCTATTATTTTATGAAGATGAGTATAACCTTCCCACTTGATTTAAAGAGAAATATAAAAGTGATTAGGACATTTTTGGCAATGCTCAGAAAGGCAATGAAATGTCTGTGATTTTTTGTTTGTTTGAGTTTGGCAGCCTGTGGGTGCTCCTGGCCACTTCCTAGCTGTGTGTCATTGGTCAAGTCACTTAACCTCTCTGTGCCTTTGTTTTCCCTTCTGTTGAAATGAAGAAAATAAAAGTAACCATCATAAAGGGTTGTTGGTGTTATGGGGATTAAATGAGTTAACATTTGTCAAGCTCTCAGAACATGCCTAATATATTCCAAGTGCTATGTTATTTTAATAAGTAATATACTTTTTAAACCGTCTTCATCCAGTTTTTTGGTTTAAGGTATGTATGGCATGCTTACACAATGGAATCTTTGTCTATGATACAGAAATTTTTCAGTGCCAGGTCAACTTTCACTGTGTCCAGAATGACAGTTCTAAAAGTACTAAATGTACTTTTAGTACTAAGTGTGCTAAATGCAGATTTCAACTCAAGTAGCGAATTGCTTTGGTGAGATTTCTCTCTCTGGTGGAGGTATGATGCAGAAAATGCTCTAACCCTGTTAAGGCAGTTGTAGTCGAAGTGTGAGTGTGGTTTGGAAATGTAGTATTTAAGTGGTGTTTTCACTCTCACCAGTGCCAAGTTCCATGATGATATTGATGGTCCTGAAAATACATTTTTATCAAGTGCTTTTTTAAAAATGAAACGAAAAATGTAGTTAAAATACTGATTCTTTATAATCTGTTTAAAATTCAGTTTCTTGGAGGAACTTCGTATTTTCTGAAATAAATATCCCACTTGAGCCTGTTGGTACATATAAATATGGATTCACTAAATGTGGATTTGCTTAAAAACAAGATATGCCCAACTAACCTCATTTCCTTTTTTGATAGAGAGGAGAGACTGGTGGGGAGGGGAAATGCCACAGACAAAATGTGTCTGGATTTCAGGAAGACATTTGGCAGAGTCTCTGTGACGTCCTTGTGGGAAAGATGAAGATATGTGAGCTGAGTGATAGTTAAGCTAGGAGGATTCATGGCTAGTTGATGGTGATATGGAAAGGGCACTCAGGAAGGAGTCTTCAGGCTCCATTTTTTTACCCTGCCTTTTCTACATCTTGATGTGAGGTTTGGATGATCTCGATAGAGAGGAAAATTTGGAAATGAGAACAAATAAGAATATGAAGTTTAAAATCCTCATTTCAGTGAAACACGTGGCATGCATTTATCGTGTGGGGGAGATCTCACTTTGTGTGAAGATTCTTGTTGACTCTGAGCTCTGTCTGATTGTCAATGTGACATAGCTGCTGTGTGAATTAAAGTGATCTTCGGCCGCCTTTAATTAGAAATGTGGTTTGAAAGCAAGTAAATAATAGTCTCACTCTGGTCTGCTATAGTAAGACCACTGAGAGTGTGGTTCAGCACTAGACAGTGTGTTTTCATTTTGTCGGGAGAGATGATGACAAGCTAGAGCAAACCCCGATAGTGAAAAGTCTGGGAAACTAGAAAGAGTTGGAGGATCTGGGGCTGTTTGGAGAAAAGAGGGCTGGGAGATGGGGCTAGTGACCTGACACCTGGTTTCAAGTATTTAAAGGAATATCAAGCAGAACAGGAATTGGCCTTCTGCATAGTTCCAGTAGAAAAGTGGAATAGGACCAAACGGCGCAAGACGTGGGACAACAGGACTTCTTTAAGCAATGAGAGCTGTTAGAGAATAGAACGATTTGCTCATGATTGGAGAAATTCAAGAAGAAGGGACAGGATGGCTGCCTAGGAAGGTTGTACAGGCCGTATGTCAGGATGGCTAAAAATATGGGCTTGGGGGTTGACAAACTGGTTGATATGTGGTTCTGGTTTTGCTAGTGGCTGTGTGAAACTTGGGCAATTTCTTTAAGATCTCCATGTCTCAGATTTCTCATCTGTATAATAGTAGTTCCTTTCTCCTATGTTTACTTGTTAAATAATCCATGTAAAGTTCTGTACACTCTAGGTTACTGAGTACCTAGCAAATACTCAACAAGTGACAGTTACTGCTCTTACTAGTCCTGGTGTGAGGGACTGTTGAAAGAGATGCTCTGCTTTCCAAACCCAGCATTTTATAGTTCTGATCTGTATGCGGCTTAAAAGGGACAAACGTATCTGGACCCTAGTCCTAGAAAACCTTTAATTGCATTTGAGTCTCTCTTCTTCCCATTTCTCCTACTCAGTGCTCCTTTCAGTTTCTTTAAGGGGTATATCCTGGAGCCCAAGTGTTGGTTTTCTTTTTCTCAAATATGTGTCACCAAAAAGTGGCAGTGGCCTTGAGAAGATGGGCTTCCTTTCTGAGGACCTATGGGTGGGCTTTTGCCCATTTGCTTGGGAAATGGCGATCATATTATACAGTAAACCAGGAAAGGATATGCCTAAATTAAAATTGTGTTAGAGATTTTTATGCCTACCAATTTGTTTGTTTCTATGCCTTGTATTAATATAATAGGAGTTGAGTAAGTATTGAAATGATTATGCAATTAAAGAGAATTATAGTCACTGTTACAGAACAAAAGACAAATGCAACAGAGGCGTAGCCCTGTATTTCGTTTTCACCCGACTTCCGCCACAGTTTGCTGACAGAACACCCACACCACATTTGTTGCGAGAGAAAACCGTTTCCAGGAGTCCAGCTTCTCTTCCTCCTCTCCCACAACCACCTCCTGTCTCTAAATTGCCTGAACAGGCAGCAGAAAGTCACTAGAGGGCATACTCTGACCACTTATTATCAAGGGACTACAGCTGGGAAGAACCAGACACTTCTCATTTAGGTCTCCTTTTGGATGAAGAGGCAGTTTCTAACTCACTTGGAAACACTCGGAGTCTGAAGACTGCCTTGCTAAATAAACCGCTACCCAACCTTGGGGAATCAGCGGAGACATTTTACTGAGTGGCCATGTCTTCAGATCTTTCTGTTCCTGTACTGATACCAATGTTGTTCTCAAAAGCTGGGCAGGCAGAAAGACCCCTGGCCTGGAAACCCAGAGACATGTGGAATTCGGCTCCAGCTTTAACTGATTTCTGGAGTTTCAGCAAACTAAACTTCATGTCCTCAATCTTAGTTTTTGTCATCTGTAAAACAGAAGACTAGACAGATTAAGTTTTACCAGTAAGTGATTGAATTCCTTCCTTTGACCTATCTCCATCTCTCCTTTCCTTTTTTGATTAAACTAAAGGAGAAATGGGGATTTTACCAATACTGTGTTTGGGGTAGGTCTGTTAAGAGCTTGTAGTGCTGAAGAGACAGTGTGCAAAGCACACTACACATTGTAGAGTGGGAAGCTGAGCGCCTGTGGTTTGAGCGTAGACCTCCCCTACTTCTTTGTATAGGATTTCCAGACTGGGGCATGCCTACTCCCAGAGATGGAACAGCCATGGGACCAGTATAGCCCACTGTTTTGGAGCATTGATTCTACTTAAGAATTTAGGGGGAAACAAAGACATTTTTTATGTTAAACACAGGTATTACGGTACATAATTTAAATTTTTGCATGCATTTTTTTTATTGTGAAATAATATTTCAAAAATGTGGGGTTTATAGTTGGATGCTCTAAGTTATACTTCTAGATTTTCTGGGATTCACAGTATTTCTTCATTGCACTAGACCCCTAATGGAAGACTCCTTTGGAAGGAAAGTTTGGGGAAATTTAACCCTTGAGGTATGTTTTGAATGTGTCTTAGGTTAAATTCCCTAGAAGCAGAATTGGAGACAAACATTCAGCTGCATGCAATTTACTGAGGGCATGCTCTTTAAGGAAAACAAAAATGTTGCTAATAAGTAAGGGGAACTGGGTAGGAAAGGCAATGATGTGGTCTCAAGAAATAAGATGAATAAATTACATTATGTAGTTGACCCTCCTCCTTGGGGTAAGGTGGCTGGGAGTTTGTACCTCTGTATCAGTTAGTCATCGTCTGTAGGCTCTTCCTGCACAAAGTCTGGGAGGTGACTCTCTTTAGTGGGAGTGGGAAGGAAAGAGGGGGGCAGTTCTCCAGAGAAAAAACAGTTGTGAATTGTGTGCATCAAGTGATGTGCTGGAGTCACAGCTCCTACAGTTCACAAGAGCTGACTGTGTGTATTGTGTCCCAACTCCCCACTAAGTGACTTCACCCTGATAGCTTTGATGAGAGCATTTGCACCTGGAAAATCAACAAAGGCACAAATTGGGGGCTCTTATACCCCCACCAAGAGCCAGTTGTTAAACACTGACCAGCATCCCTCTGGGGTAACACTCGTGGCAGCTAAGAGGTGATGCCCTGGCTGGTGAAGGAGATCTGGGCAGGGCACCAATGGCATCTACTACTTTGGGGCTATAGAAGACCTACCCACAGATGATCTCCCAAACTAACTTGTCACTTGGCAAGTAGGGTTTGCTTTTCCTAGCCTCTTTTAAAATGCACAATATTGGGAGGCAGAGAACTAATAATTCACAACCCAACAGTCAAAACAGCTGGTAATGTTTTTTAAGTGCAGAAGAAGGTCAGAGCAGAGGTGAGGAAAGAGCATGTAAATGGAACTACCTGCAGTAAGGGACAAGGAAGGACTCTGCTGTATTGCTTAGAAAAACTATGATTCTATAATGTTTTCTGGGAGATACTTTTTAGAACTTATTTAAAATATAGCACTTCACTAAGATGATGGAGGGTTAAACTTTTATTATGGAAAACTTACTAGGTAAAATTTCAAATATATATGTATATGTATATATACATATATATAAGTTGAGAGAATAGTATAATAAACTCTTGTACTCATCACTCAGAGTCAACAATTATTAAATTATGGCCAATCTTGTTTCATTTGCACCCCCATTCCCTTCCCCCTAGAGGTAGGGGAAGTTTTAAAGACTTAGTTAATTGGGTAAATGTTGAATGTGGCCTAGGAAACAAACAAACAAACAAATTCACCAGGGACTGGGGAAAAGGTTTCTGACATACGAAAGGCACAGCAGCTGTGACCACTTTCCCTAACATGTTAGGAAATAGTAGGAGTCATTTGAAGACACATGAAATGCATTACATGGGATCTGTATTCTGATTAATCCCAAGATCTTTTTATCTCCCACTCCTAAAATGAAGAGCTGGTGATGGAACAAGAAGATGAGAAGTGTTACAGGTTTCCTATCAAAGGAGCTTAATATTCTTTGCTGCCTAAATACTTCTTATCCCCTGGGCTTTTTCTTTCTGTTCAGAGGTACAGGAACAAAAAATCAGGATGACTGTGGGTACAGATTCTAAATTATCTTCCAGACTAAGAGAAAGGCTTGTCACTACTCCAATAAAATCAGTCTTGACTCTTATTTGATGGGCAAAGAAACTTCCTTAAATAAGCTTAGGCCTTCTTATGATAGTTTTACTGTGTTTACAGTGATGGATTAACGGCCTATGTACTTTTTTTCTTTCTCCTTTTTTTTCCCCTTTTACTGTCTTTAGGTATTTGGGATAAGTGATGGCCTCTGACCTTTTTCTGAGAATAGCAGGTTTCCTTCTCTCTACTTTCTAGCCATTGTGTGTTCCTTCTTAGTGTTGTAATTCCAAAGATAATACAGATGTGAGGTCTTGACCACCTGGAGCTGAAAGAATAAGTAATGCAGCCCCAGGAAGACCATGTTTGGAAAATTAATAATTCAGGATGAATGAATAAGCCAGGAAAGACTCAGTTCAGTCATTATATATTTATCACTAGAAACTTCTACCAGGGTTAGTTGGAAGTAGACAAATAACTTGAAAAATTAGACCATTGGGAGCTTCAGAAAGTCAGTGCTGAGGGAGGAGTAGATATAATAACAGAAGAGAAACAACTCTGTCTGGGTTATTGTCTAGCTATTTTATAATAAATTGGTTGCAGCTACTTTATTGGAACTGCCCATGATAAAGCCTGGTCCTTTATGCCTGTGGAGAGCCTGAGAAAGGAGCTGCTCTGAGGCTGTAGACAAGGGTTGTGAGCTGTTTATCAACAGACGGTTTTCACTTGCTGGTTGCATGGAAGAGGTTGTTGACAGGTAGTAAGCCTGGGTCCATGTGGATCAAAGGCAGAAAATAAAAGAAAGTGTTCTTTGCTAAAGGATGGTTATAGCCGAAGATTGAAAAAGGCTGTGCAAGTATCAATTCCTACAACTCATCTCTTCAAGCCAGTAAATCTTGAAGATGTATTTGTTAAATTTAAAATTGACCATATGCTGGCTGAATTTGTTTAGGTTTCCCCACTGTTATTGGGAATCAGACTTAATTCTTTCAGTGGATTTCTTGGCTTTTTTTTTTTTTTGTATTGGAGCAGAATTTTCATTGTTTTCTTTTCATTGAAATGTTATGATGTCAATGTAAAAACAATCTGCAATCAATGTGCGTGAGTATTTCTGACATGTTATTAAAAAACGCAAGTTTTCTAGAACATGTTCCTATGTGTATATATATTAAGAGAAGTTTGATTTAATTTTTAAATGGAGTTTACTTTTTAGAGCAGTTTTAGATGCACAGAAATATTGATTGGAAGGTACAAAAATTTCTCATATAGCCCTTACCCCCCTATATGAACAGACTCCCCAACTGTCAACATCCTGCATCAGAGTGGTACATTTGTTACAATCAGTGAACCTACACTGATACATCGTTATCACCCGAAGTCTATAATTTACATTAGGGTTCATTTTTGGCATTGTATATTCCGTGGGTTTTGACAAATGTGTAATGACATGTATTTACAATTATGGTATCATACAGGATAGTTGCAGGATTTCATTTTTAAAAACCTAAATTCTTGCATCAGTTTTATTCTCTTAGGCTACCCCGATTTGTCTTCAAACCAAGCAGTGTTCGTGGTGATTGCATGTTACAATATGTACAGAAGTGCATTTTATAAAAAGTGCAGTTAGACTAAAAATTTTTGTTAGAGCATATGCTTAGTGAATAAGGAGGAAAAGAAGTTTGAAATGTAAAGCTGTTTTCCCAAACAATAAAATCCACTGACAGAATGAGGATATTGGTGTGTGTTCAGTCAAAGTAGAGGGCTCCTTAAATTCAAGACCATTATTGGTCTTGATTTTTGGTTATTGGTTATTGATCTGAATAGAGGCCACCAGGCAACAGCTTCAGAAATGCTTTTACAAGAATTTCTTAAGAGCTCCTTTTGAACTTTTGTCGACCAGGCTCTTTCAAAACATACTCACGTTGGAATGAGTTCCAGTCAATCTGATTCATATTAGTTTATGGTGGAACAAGCACCAGTACCTTTAATTTCTCCAAGTGGTGCTAGGATAATCTTAGGCAGCCTAATTGACCAAATGCTAAAAGTCTACTTGACAGTGGATACATGTTAGTCATCTTAGTTACCCTAAAATTCCAGCTGTGTAATGAATTGATGACCTAAAGGCCAAATTTGGGAAATCTAGACCCCTTATGTATTTAATTTGTTGTGACAGACATAAAGGGGAAATAGAGGATTCAGATTAAATGAAGGATAGAAAAATAATGATTAGGAAAGTGGTAGGACAATAAATGCCACAAGTGAAGGGGAGGAAAAACAATTTTATCTCTACTCTTCATTGTTCTTGCTTGAGACTACTCTGCCCCTTGTAAAAATAGATTAACAGGAGGAAAAAAAGTTACTTACATACATAAAGGAACCCCAAAAGATATAATATTTGAAAGACGGCCAGAAGATTGAGGCTCGTATACCATCTTGAGCCAAGGAAAGGGATAGGAGTCTGAGCTTCAGGGTGGGAAAGGCAATTCCTGGCAAGGCAAGGAAAATCGTGGTGAGAAGAAGAAATGTTTGGTAAACAAAGGTTTCCCTGAATAGATTTTAAAAGTTCTTATCAGAAGAAAAAAAAAATTGTAACTATGTAAGGTGATGGGTGTTAACTACATAAATCGCTGTGACCATTTCACAATATAGACAAATATTGAATCATTATGTGGTACATGTGCAACTAGTGTCATATTATAAATCAATTATATCTCAGTATAAATAAACAAAAAACAAAAACAAATGTTGCCTTGCCATGCAGATAAATCTCTCAGGTGAAAAAGTGATTTCTGGTAATAGCTCTCTTTCTGGTACATGTCCTCTTTCTAAGGTAAACTTCCCTTATAAAGTGGTAAATTTTATTCTGTTTTAGAGCTTCTGTCTGTAACTCACAGTAATCCTTATGCCAAAGACGCATATTTCGGGGTGGCATATTCTGCTACCCTTCAAAAACATACGCTTAACGAGAAAATGTAAACTGCTACTGAATGTATATGTCAGTTCTTCATCCTTGACATGAATATTAGTACTGACCACCAAAGGGCAGATGAAGGAAGAGCACTGGTTCTCAGGTACACAAAACTAGGTAGGTGCAGACTCACCCATCTCCTGGGGTTGCTGAGAGGATTAAAGGGATATTATCAGGTGAGAAAAGTACTTTGAAAGCTACAGAACTCTAGTTAGCGTAACATAACAATTGGCACTTGTTCCAAAAGATCTAATGACAAAACTAACATGAATGAAGCAAAATGGCGTGTAATTGAATTCTAAATTGGGTTATGTAGATGTCATTCATGTAGGGGCCCAGGGATGAGAAAAATCCAGGTAAAATGAAGTGTTAGCTGAATGCTCTGTGAATGAGAACAGTTTTGAGCTTGTTATTTAAAGTCAGGTAAAATAAACCATGAGAATGGTAGGTTTGGGGGCAAGTATTCCAGTAAGGGAGGACTTTAAGATAAAATAGGTAGGAATAGGGAAGCGTATGCTGGGACCTGTGAAGACATCTAGAACAAACAGTATCCATTCATTTGTTTAATTATCATATATGGAACTCCAGCTCAGTGCCAAGTACTGGAGATAACTAAGACAATAAACTGAGGGTTCTGGCCTCAAGGATTCAAGTCTGGAGCATCTGTGTTGAAAAGTGTTGGACAAAACAGCACAGGTGGGGTTAGAGATATGCAGGAAAACTTAAGTGATGAACAGTGGACTTTGAGTGATTATGATTAAGGGGCATGTGAGAAAAATTCGGAGATAGAAATAATATCAAGGTAAGAATTCACATTAGTTTCTTGACTGAGTCCAACTTTCGACTATTAGCGGGTCTTTGGATTTGTTGCGTAACTTCTCTGCTGCTCAGTTTCTTTAAATATAGGTGAGGATGATAGTATGAGAAGTCTGTGTATCTTCACTTGATGCGAGGATTTGGGGTTCCTAGTGTCAAAGGGAAAGTGATTGGAAGGGAGTGGGTAAAGAATCAAGAGTATAAAGAAAGAAGTGTAGAAAACTGAGAAAAAGAGCAAAAACAGAGGCATGAAGCAAGCCACAAAACGATGATCTCAAAACGCATCGGAAGCACATTCAAATGAAAAGTAATAGAAGACAAAACACGGGGAGAAAATGGGTCTCCAAATAGTGGGTGGCAACTGCAGTGGAATGGAAAGAACTGGATTTGGAGCTTGAATGCCTGCTCTCCTACTTGAAAATTTAATGACTTAAAGCAAGGCACAATCCTATCTTGTTGTTGGAAAGATTCATGGAGATAATGCAGCAAGAAACACCTGACACCGAGTAGGCACTCAGCAAATATTTAAATACATTTAATCTGGGAAGATATATTTTTGCTGTAAAGATATGCTTTTACTATAAAAAGTACTTAATGAGAATAAGACTCGATAGTATACAGGTTGGACATAAGGGACTGTAAATAAGGCTGAGCAAATAGGAGACTGGGTGACGTAGCTGTGAGGCTAACAGTCGAGAATTTCAACATACCTTGGCTAAGTGTTATTCTTCTTTCTCCAAGGTAGTGATATTTACTGATGAGGTAAACCTAATGAGCATCTACTAGATTTTTCTGCCAGGAGCGCACTGACATTGCCCACCTGCTGTTTCTCCTCTGAGGTCACCTTATTAAGGAGTATTTTTTATATGACACCTCATTAGGCTCTTGATACCTCTGGGATGCCATATGCAGAAAGCCATTCAGCAGGAACCCTGGTACATCCCAAACCCTCTAGGGCTGCCTGGAATAAATGCTTCTGACCAAATAAGACCCTGCATTTAGCACCCCTTTGAAGGTGAGGTCTGTGTGGCCACAGGCCTGGTCCTTGGTCCAAGTAGCTGATCCTGTGGTTGTGCTTTGGGCTGAGGCATGAGAATCATGAAGAGATGTGGGTTTGGGGGGCAGTAGATCATAAAGCACTGTGGCCACAGCAGTGATTTGGTAATGTGTGTCTGTGATGGAGCCAAAGGGGTGACAAAAGGAAGGGATAGCCTAGCACTTGGTATCAGAGGGAACTGGAGGTCCATGCACCCTGTGGACTCTGAGAAGCAGGGCATTTTTATTTGTTGGTTTATTTGAATCTGAATTTTAATTAGATCATTTCAGCTGAAACTGGAAGTCAGAAATTGAATAAATATCTCCTAACTTATTTTAAGTAATATGAGAACCTATTCAACAGAGCTGTCTAGAAGACTTGGTCTCAAATTTTTTATTTTATTAACAACTTTATTCTCTGCTATTTGCCAAGCTTTGGTTCAGGCATTTTGCTGAGTTGAAAACTGTGGAAATTTGTTGTAATTGGAGGGGAAAGAATCACATGTGGTTTCTTCCAAACCTTTTTCCAATTTTTTTTTTCTGTTCTGAATTCCATGGGAAAATTACCCAGAAGGGTTATTTTCTCCTTTAATGATGCAACAATGCTTGGTTTGCTTTGCCTGTTTTTATTTTCTAGCTGCATTATAATTACATTTTCCCACACAACTTATTTTTTTTCCTTCCAAATTAGTAGATATAAAATTCTGATGGCTCTTTAGGGAGCTAATCTTCAGATATTCTCTCCTTGGGCTGTCCTTTGTGTGGGAATAGATGTTGCTGGACAGCCAGGCCCAGTCTGCAGGCTTTGTGGCAATCCATCACCCCAGGCCCTTTAATTAGCACTTGCAGGTGAATCACTAATTGGCCGCACATTTGCATACATAAGCCACAGACTTGCAGGTTTACAGTTATAAATCTTAATCAATCAGACAGGGTATAAATGTTAGAATTCATCCCTCATTCCTTACAATTGCCTCATCAGCTGCTTGCAAAGAGTTGTCCTATATTGGTAAATTTCAATTGGTGAAAATGACTTGCCATATTAATTTGTTAGAAAGGCATGGTATTTTGAATAGGAAAGGACTAAGAAAAAACAAAGCAAAAGAATTTACACAGGCCTCCTTGAGACAGCAGCAGGGGGACATGGTGCTTGAACAATGGCACATGGTTTAATTTTTTATTGCTTTGAGTTCTGTGGTGGCATTAACATGGTGAACACTAGCAAAGAAAAGCCTCAAAAGGATTTTATACTTTCCTAAGACAGGTCAGTGTAAGCAACAACAGTGAAAGTTCTTTACCCCGGGCCCATATTGATTCTGACCTTTCAGAACCTGAAAGAAATTCCGGCTTATCAACATTGGATCTGATCAAAGGGACAGTCTGTTCTCAGAACTCACCGTGACTCCTGATCAGTGAGGATGCTGTGGACCTTTAGGTGACTACTTTGCTCATCAGGGTTTATGATCCTCCGTCTGTGTGGAGGCAGAGATGCTCCCAGCTTCCAGTCATTTCTAAGAACATTCTAATTGGTAATTCAGTTAAATAATAATCACCAACATCCCATACTAGTTACGAAAGGATCTCACGTGTTGAGAACTAGACTATACTAGTCCTTGGCCACACAGCAGAATGGAAGCACAAAGGCAATTGATGTGACAAATGCATTGGCCTAGTTAATAGACAACAATTTCTTAATTATGTATTTAGTTGCATATGAGTTTCATATGAGAGGTAATATCAACGTTTCATTTTAAGGCCATGACCATGGGCCACACAGGGTTCTCAGGCTAACACAGACTACAATCAGGTGGGTATGGACAGTAGTCAGAGACACCTCTTGTTTATGTTCCTGCCATGTAATTCCTCATACCAGGCCATAAATGCCCCTTCTTCCTGAAAAGAAAGTAAGCTAAGGTGGCTTATATTTTTACTTGAGATGATTATAGTACTCCATCTAGACATTAGATGACATTGGCTGTGCCAAGTTTTTGTTGACTGCAGGTCTCACTGATGACCATGTTTGTTGTATCTCTGTCTTAGAGAGTGCCCTTTTAGATGTTGTGTGATGCCATTTTCCAGCCTTTACCTAGTAATACTTTTTCCTTATCCCAAACTAACCTTGTATTGCCCATTCCAATTTCTCTCTCCTATTTCCTCCTGAAAAAAACAAAACAAAACAAAAAACAAAACACAGGGTGCTTGCTTACTGGGCATGGAGAAGAAGCAAGGAAAGTAGAAAAGCCGCATTATGTATTAGCTTTTGCTGTAATATGTTGTATAACAAACAATACCAAACCTCAGGGTTCTACAAAATCAAACATTAATTTCTCACACACAGGTTTGTGGTCAGCTCTGATGGCTGTGTTCTAGCTTTTGGGTCAAATTCCTGTCTGTTCCATGTGTCTCTCATTTTGAGGCTACTTGGGGCTTTCTCTTCTCATAGCAGAAGGAAAACAGAAGTAAGCACAAGAGACCAAGTCAAACCATACAAGTACATTAAAAAAAAATTTTTTTTTAATGTTTATTTTTGAGAGAGAGACAGAACGCCAGCAGGGGAGGGACAGAGAGAGGAGACACAGAATCCGAAACAGGCTCCAGGCTCTCAGCTGTCAGCACAGAGCCTGGCATGGGGCTCAAACTCACGAACCCGATAGCATGACCTGAGCTGAAGGGAGAAGCCTAATGGACTGAGCTGCACAGTCGCCGCCCCTTACAAGTACATTCAAAGCTGCTGCTTGGTTGTGGCGTGTAGGATACATTGTATCTGCTCTCATTCCATTAGCCAAAGCAAATCATAGGGCCAAGGCCCAATGTGAGTGGGATGGGGAAGTATACTCTTCCCACAGAGTAAGAGTCAGAAAGGAGAAAGTGGATGAAGAATGCAACCTAGCATTCATGGCTGTGTTTCAGTAGGGAGTTTTCAAAAATTTACTGATGCCTACTCTGGGAGTAGTCCTGGGCCCTAGAGAATTGGAAAAGAGGAGAAATAAAATGTAAAATTTGTTGGTGCCGTGTGCCTGGATGGCTCAGTCAGTTGAGAGTCCAACTCTTGATTTTGGCTCAGGTCATGATCTCACGGTTTGGGGGATTGAGCCCGCCTATGGCTGTATACTCGCAGTGCAGAGCCTGCTTGGGATTCTCTCTCTTCCTCTTTCTCTCTACCCCTGCCCTGCTCATGCTCTCTATCTCTCTCAAAAATAAATAAATAACCTTTAAAATAAAATAAAATGTATCATTACATATTATGAATGGAAATGCAAATAAATTATTTGAGTTACTTTTAAAATTACTTTTGGTATTTGGGTTTTATTTCCTTGAATATAATGTTACTCTAAGCTTGGACCACATAGGATTTCTGGATTTTTGTGGATTACATATATATTCATTAAAATTTGGTGGCAGACCTGTGAAGGGTTTGAAGTGAATTAGTAGTAGTGTCATTAACCTGTTTGTCAGTCTTGTGATCTTGTCTGTCTGTTACAGTCTACTCTTCTGATATTGTGTATTCTTGGTAAATTACTTCATCTTGTCAGTTTCCCCTTCTGCAAAATGTTGGTAATAGTAGTAACTGTATGACAAAGTTATTGTTTGTATTAAGTGAGGTTATAATCACAAATTAGTGCAATGCCTTGCTCATAGTACATGTTCAATAAATGTTAGCTGCTAATGTTATTAGTAATAGTGTTATTGGTGCCATGGATATGTGAACCTGATAGACTGACATTTGAATCACTTAGAGGGGAGCTTTTGGTGGGGTTTTAAATCTTCCTTTTTCTTTGAATAAAAGAAAGATTGTTTTTGAAAAGCTTACACTTGATTTATATAATGTGTAATATAAGTGATAAAAGAGAAATGACAGTTATAACCTATTGAAGATCATGCAATATTTTTTTTTCTTTTGGTTGTACAAAATTTTAACAAGTACATTTTCTTTCTTTGTTGAAGTTATTGGGAAACCCAATCTGGGACTTATTAAGCATATAGAAATTGCAAATTTATGTCCTTTCTTTCTTCTTGTATTCTTATCCCTACCATTTAGACCAGCAGTTTTCAACTCTGGATACACTTTAGTATCACCTGGGAGAAAATATTTGCAAATCATATGTATGATAAGGGGTTAATATCCAAACTATATGAGGAATTCATACAACTCAGTAGCAAAAGAAATCTGATTAAAAATGGAAGAGCTGAGTAGACATTTTTCTAAAAAAGACATACAGATGGCCAATAGGTACCTGAAAACATTCTCATCATTACTAATCATTGGGGAAATGCAACTCAAAACCACAATGAGATATCATTTCACACCTTTTAGAATGGTTGTTATCAAAAAGACAATAAATAACAAGTATTGGTGAAGATGTAGAGAAAAGGGAACCCTTGTGCACTATTGGTGAGAATGTAAATTGGTGCAGCCACTATAGAAAACAGTATGGAGGATCCTCAAAAAATTAAAAATAGAACTATGATATAATCCAGCAATTTCAGTTTTGGGTATATACGGGAAGAAAACAAAAGCACTAACTTGAAAAGATATATGCACCCACATGTTCATAGCAACATTATGTACAACAGCCAAGATATGGAAAAAGCCTAAATGTCCATCAATGGATGCATGAATAAAGAAGATGTGTATGTGTGTGTATATATATATATATATATATATATATATATATATAGTGGAATATTATTCATCCATAAAAAGGATAAAATTTATCATTTGTGACAGCACAGATGGACCTTGAAGGCATTATGCTAAGTGAAATAAGTCAGAGAAAGACAAACATATGATCATACTTATATGTGGAATACGAAAAACAGGAGACAAACAACTCCCACAACCATAACAAAGCATGCTTATAGATAACAGAGAACAGATTTGTGGTTGCCAGAAGTGAGGGGGAGTGGGGTGAAATGGGTAAAGGGAGTCAAAAGATACAAACTTCCACTTATAAAATAAATAAGTCATGGGGATATCATGTACAGCATGGTGACTAAAGTTAATATTATAGTATTGCATATTTGAATATTGCTAAGAGAGTAAATCTTAAAAGTTCTTACTACAAGAAAAAAACTCTATAACTTTGTATGGTGACAGATGTTAACCAGACTTGCAGCAATCATTTCCCAATATATATAGATATTGAATCATTAAGGTGTACACCTGAAACTAATGTAATGTTATACATCAACTGTACTTCAATTTAAACATAAAATAATAAAGGGGTGCCTGGGTGGCTCAGTTGGTTGTGCATCCGACTTCGGCTCAGATCATGATCTCACCGTTCATGAGTTTGAGCCCCGTGTTGGACTCTGTGCTGACAGGTCAGAGCCTGGAACCTGCTTCAGATTCTGTGTCTCCCCTCTCCACCCCTCCCCCACTCACACTGTCTCTCTCTCTCTCTCTCTCTCTCTCTCAAAAAATAAACATTAAAAAAATAGAAGTAAAATAATAAACATTCTAAAATAATAAAATCTGTGATACCTGAGCCCTACCCCCTGGATATTCATATTTATTTGATTTGTTGAGAATCAACAAATGACTAAGTCTCATTTCTAGAAACCTCAACCCCTTTGTTCTCTCTTGTTTCTACTCCATAACCAATTAATCAATTCTTACCTCTCCTACCAAACTATCCCTGATTTCTCAGTTAGGAGAGCTGGAGTTCTACAGCTCCCGAGTCTCAGTGGCTGAAAAGAACAAAGGTTTATTTCTTTTGGCACTGTGTGTCATTCCACAGACCCGCTCTCTGGCTTCTTCACTCCAGGATCTAGGTTGGCAGCTGTTCATCTCTCTGGAATATGGCTGGTCATGGTGTCGGAGGAAGAGGGCACAAGGACAGCAAACACTGGCAATGACGTGCTGTAGCCCAGAAGTAACATAAGTCACATTTGCCTAAGACATTTTGCTTAAAACTGGCCACCTGGCTACACCTAACTTCAGGAAGAGGGAATATGCAAGCCTCTCTTCTGCCAGAAGGAAAAACAAAATATATGTGGGCAGCCCCAACATCTACCACATTTGGCAACACTTTGCCATACTTTTCTTCCCTTTCCTGAATTCCCATTGCACCCATCAATACCGAATAGAGATTTATCATTTGAGTGCATGTTATTTTGAATTTGATATCTGGAAGAGACCTTAGAAATAATGTGGTTTAGCTTCCTTACAGATTTTGGTTCTTAAAACTAAGGGATTCTAATTTGTTTATTTTTAAACAAAATGATCAAAACATCAAATGTTTTCAATTTTTCTTTTCAACGAAGGACAAAATAACCTATCGTTGGAATGGAGAGCTACTGGGAGGAAATGCATTTCTGCATCTAGCTGCTATTGAGTGCATTCCTCATTTAGAGGGGGTCCTGTGTTGTAGAATGGTTACTTCTTGTTTCCTATTGGCCTTGTGCCTACTTGAATTTTAGTGATATTAACAGTTACTAAGGAAATAAGACTTTTGGAGAAAGCTACATAATCTTGGTCATTCCAAAGTTTTATTAAATACATTTTTACCATGAAGTAGCCTCAAGAGATAGGCAGACTAATAAACTAGACACGGTAATCATATCACGTGTAGAGCAGAAATTATGCTTATTCCCCAGTGAAATAAGACTTCTCAGTCCTCAGTGGAGACAGATGAATTTATCATTCCGTAGCAGGAGGGTGGGTCATAGCCTGGGTGGCAAATTATGTAAATACTAAGGGAGATTCCAAACTCTTCTGTGTGTGCACTAATTTTGATGCCGTGTTAGCAGCTGAAGGTCAAGGCAAAAAAAAAAAAAAAAAGAGAGAGAGAGAGAAAATGGTGCGGGTGGGACTTGGATATCTTCTACTGTAAGGAATATCCCTCTATTTTTTTAAATTCTTTTTGTCTCTTTAGCATCTGTGGCCATCTTAAAACCTCTACATGATCCTAGAGCACACTTTATTCTGGAAATCCACTGATACTTTGCCATAAGGTTATTTGACCTCTTTCTTTCTAATTTCACGTGTCAGTCTTGAGCTGAATAATTTCAAACAGATTTCCCTCCCAAGAGCCCTTTTCTTTGTGGAGCAAACCATGAAGAAATACTTGACTAGTGGGTGAAGTGACGAATACCCTCGACCTCACAAACTATTAGGAATCAATTTCTCAGCATCATATCTAATTATTCTCCCTCTCCCCATTTCAATCCAGGAATCTCAAGGTTAAGGAAAAGCAGCTGAAAAAACAGTATTCTTGGTTGATGTTCATGTAATGCCCATTTTTTGTTTTCTGTAACTTTAGGATAGGAAAGGGAGTGAACTTCCAAAATCTGTCCCTATAAATGCCCAAAACGTCACGGAAAAAAACACACACACACAAAAACCTGTCCTATTTTGTAGAGATAATACTGTTTCGAGGAATATTAGAAGTTTTAGTGTCTAATGGTTCTCAAAATGTGGTCCTTATTGTGACACCAGGTATTCTGAGTTGGGAGGAACCTATGAAGGAATGGTTGGAGGTCCAGCTATGTGGATGCCCAGCTGGGCCAGGAGGGAAGAGGGGTTTGACTTGGTTGCTTTGAAAAAGTTAAACGTGGGGGCGCCTGGGTGGCTCAGTCTGTTAAGCGTCTGACTTCGGCTCAGGTCATGATCTCACGGTTCGTGGGTTCCAGCCCTGTGTCGGGCTCTGTGCTGACAGCTCAGAGCCTGGAGCCTGCTTCGAATTCTGTGTCTCCCTCTCTCTCTGCCCCTCCCCTGCTCATGGTGTCTCTCTCTGTCTCTCAAAAATAAATACATACATGTAAAAAAAAAATTAAAAAAAAAAAGAAAAAGCTAAACGTGGTATGATTATCATGTATATTTGTGGTTGACACTAGAATGTGTTTTATGTGTGAAGGTGTAGAAGTAGCAGGATGACAATAAGTGAAAGGCATTTGGGATGAGAAAGTAGGAAGAGGAATTTTCATTGCTGAAGGGGATAGGTGGCCCTTGTATCATTACAGCAGTTCCAAAATTTGTAGAACAAGTGGGTTGAAAATCACTCATCTCCTGTAGGTGACACAGGTAACATTCTGTGTCTGGGTGTTAGGTTATATAAGACAGTTGTTCCAGATAATTTAAGATTAGGATGGGTTCCACATTCATACTTTATAGCAAGTTTAGTGTTTGAGCTTCTTTAGAGTCAAAATTTATCCATAAAATATTAGTCATATTCATCAGTGTAACTCTTGCTGAAGTCCAAAACCACTTCTGTTGTTAGGTGCTATGGAGATAGAGAACAATTGATAACATAACTAAGATTTGTTTTTGTTCCAAATGACAGAAGGCTAACTCCAACTAGCTTACCAAGAAGAGAATTTACTGGCAAATATAATCCAAGTATGGGAAGGGCAGGAGTATGGCTGATCCCTTTAGTTTCATGTAAACAACATCCAAGGACAGGACTACCATTGGCCCAGTTTGGGTCTGGAAGGAATGGATATTATGATTGGCAGCTCCAGTAGAACCTTATGTTAGAGCCAGGCAGAGGTTCCTCCCTTCAAAATAAGAATGTATTTTGTTACTGTCCATCCAACTAATGAAAATCTTCCTTTTCAATGCAAAGTGATCTGTTACACTTCAGTTTTCTAGAATAGTAATTTTAAGAATTAAATTGGAATAGATAATTTGATTAGAAACTCCTTGAAGGTAGGGATTACATTTTATAAGACTTCTGTATCCTCTGTTCTTGCAAGGAGAGTTTTAAAAATGTGCTATTGACTTGGTTTGATAAGTTGTGATGATAGATTCATAATATAATCAAGGATAATGTTGGGGTTACTTACAGGAAACCTTATGGGTTTGGTCTTCTCTAGCAGATTTAGTTTCATAATGTGCTCTGTATAATAAAATATTAAACAAGCATGGGGTAAGGTTGTGAGTGGGCTTTGTGGTTAGGGGAAAGTTAGTTTGCAGTTTTATTTATATGTTAGGAGTTATTTAACGGTTTGTCTGTTTTGTTTTTGTTTATTTGAGGTGGTGCTTTGAAAAAATTCTCTTAAGGAAACCAGAATCTTAGATTTGGAATAACATATTTTCCTGAATGATATACCTCACTTGAGATTTTCCAAGTAATTTTCAAAGTAATTCTTTATAATTTTTCATATCACATTGTAAGAATGGCCAGTGTCATTTTCAACACGATTAGCCATGCTTGAGACCTCCTCACAACCATAAATTGAGGTTGAATGTTGGTTGAAGCAAAGCTAGACGGAATCAACCTGTCACAAGCACTGATTTATAGTCTTGATACTCAGATTTCTTAACACACTGCTGCTTTCCCTCTTGTTGGCTCATACAACTTTGAGGTACACAGGGAACACTCTGACATGGTAGTTCCTATACCTAACTGATTCTGTCTATAGTATCTCCACTAGAAGTAATTGAGAACAGTAAACATTTGTCCCATTCACAAGTAGCATATTTTAATGCCTAATTCTAGGAGGTGGGGAAGAGGAAAAACCTTCTCTGCCTGTCTAGACAGAGTCTTGTTAGTGTATGTCTGATCATACGTGTACTCATAGCAGTAATATTAATCAGTGGGAAGTGAGCCAAGGAAAGACAACCCTATCTACCAATTAAATTTACTGAGCTTACAGGGTGGTTTATAAAGTCAACATGCTGGGCAAGGTTTACATCTGACCAGGGAAATTGTTGTTTTCTGATCCCCAGTTGGCCGTCATCCACCCCAAACACAAGACAGATGTTGGCTTTACTAGGGTCAGGGTTATCACAGGCTGGGATGAACAGTCATTGGCTCTGGAGTTTGCTACTTTTCCTTTGCTGGTGAATGAGAGCAAATAAAATAATTTCTGAATGCCTTGGGGGATGGGGGGGGGTTAGTTTTGCAAAGCTGGATAGGGCCACCGAAAACCAACATCAGAGAGATGAATCTTCAGTGTCTCAGATGTTTCTTAGTTCAGTTTGTTTGATCTGAGGATGACTGATTCTGCTATCTCAAAGGGCAAAGGTTAATGTCTTCTCATAAAGATAACAATGATAAACACAACAAGGTATTCACCCTGATATATTGGTTTCTTATCCGAGGATCAAGGCAAAAATGTGGGAGAACCGAAAAAATAGAATTTGAAATAGCATCAAAGTAATTTGTTGGTTTTTGAAGTAGGACATTTTTAATAATATGTTTCCTGCACATAGAATTGAGGTATGTGATAGCATGAAACTCAACAAAAATTATGAAACTGGGAGATATTTTCTATGTTTGATATGGTATCAAGTGTGTAAATCCTGCACATGTGAGTCCTACCCATTTGTATTTGTCTTTTGGGATGGTTTAGTTGCCATTAGGTGCCAAGAAAACTGGTCATGCAACTTTGGCTTCCCAGGAAGAGTGTCAGACTGGAAAGAATCCTATCTGTGGGAAGGCACACTTGCAGTGGGGAGCAGAGTGATGAGCCCCTATGCTGGAGCTTTGGGATTCATTCTGGGGACTGCCCATCTAACACCGGACAGCAAGGGAGAAGCAGGAGGCTGAAAGTTAGTAAAAAATTTGGTGTACTTCTGGAGGGACAAATACATATAGCCTTTCCTAAGGCTGCAAAAATATAGCTAGGTCAACATAATTTATTCTGGGAATTGCATGCCGAATTGTATTCCAGATACCAGGTTATATTTGGTGGTTGACTAGAAACTAGTATACTGTTTGTCTATTTAAGGCTAAAAATCTCCAACATTTCCTTTTAAGCCTACAATTGCCCATGAAAATAAATAGATTATTTCCCTACTTATTCAAACTGCTTTTCTCATCTGCTCATTCTGGAATGCTCTTATAAAAGTTATCTGCCTCTCTGACCACATTTATCTTTCAAATTATTTTCTCATTCAATGGTACCTCTCTCTTTACCTCATCCACGTGATATTCCAGACTTTGACTCACTTTGGCTTCATACAAGACTTCTGTGCCAGGTCTTATTACCTCCTCCTGGCTCTGAGTGTGTGGTCACCCCCAAGCCAGCCTCCTTCCCTGAACTCCTTCTCGGTCTCCCTGAGAGTTTCTTCAAAGCTCCTGTGGTCTGCCAAGCTGAGTACCGACCCCCTTCTCTTAGAAGATCACTTTGCTCCCACACACCCCGTGTTACCAAATCGAGAGCTCTTAACCTCTGACATTTTCCAGCTGGAGCCTTTCAACCTAACTGATGCCATCTAATGTACTTGCATGCCTATTGGGTGTTTTCTTATTATCTCCTCCTTTTATCAGTCATGTTTTGGGATCATTTTGGCCGTTTTTCTTGCTTTTTCTCAGCCTGCATTATGACTTCAGCATTAACATATTTACGAGATGCTGCCTGCACCAGATCTGAGGACCCAACATAGTAGCCTTCTGTAGATCATCCTTCTCATCCCAGGGCAGTGTGGACAAGCTCATCTGTTTGCATTGAAAATATTGGTTATGTTCTGGCGAAGCTATTTGGGAAATCATCATTTCAGGCAAGGCTCTGCCCTTCATGTGCTCCTTCAACAAAGTGCTTAAAACACTAGATCTGACAGTAAAATGATGAGTCATCAGGTTCATAGAGATGGTAGGCAGAAAAGATGGAGTTATGGAACCCCAAGGCACAACTTTTTCTTATTACTTTTTGCTTGTTCATTTTTTGATTCTGTGGCATCACTGCTATCTTATGGAAACATTTCTTTCAGGAAGTTGTTCAGCTGTGAGTCAGTTTCTTTGCCTGAGAACATTGTCTGGGACAGTAACACAGCTATCATTTTTTCTTTTGCCTCCTTTATTTATTTTCTTATTCCCAAAGGAAAAATGTGGCCAAACTATCTGACCTATGGATTAGATTTTGGGTTTATAGTTGGCTGAAGCTCTCCTGCCTGGGCGTGGAAAGCATAGGGGGAAAGGAGAGGGGGTGGATTGTGGTTGGGGAGCAGAGCCCCCCTACTGACCAGAGGGGCTATGGGTAGCTGTTCACCTCTCAGTGTTGCTGGGTTGGTGGTCAGCTTCATATACATGGGCTCTGAGCATTCTCTGTCTTGTTTCTTGGTGCTTGATGTAATAGTGAATATAGACTGTGAAGGGGCTGTTACCTGTTAAGAAAACCTCTATTTCTGTAGCATAATTAGACAACATGTGTTTGTAAAAAAAAATAGTGCATTTTAATTTTAGCTCATAATTTTTTTTTTTTGTTTTAGAGAGAGGATGCAAGTTGGGGAGAGGGGACAGAGGGAGAAGAGAGAGAGAGAGAGAGAAAGAGAGAGTGAGTGAGTCCTAAGCAGGCTCCAAGCTGAGCATGGAGTGATGTGGGGCTCATCTCAAGCTCATGACCATGAGATCATGCATGGCCTGGGTCGAAATCAGGAGTCCCACGCTCAACCGACTGAGCCATCCACACATCGCTAGCTCTTAGTTTTTTCTAATAGGAATCCCAAATTGAGAGACATCAAGCATCTTGTCTTCAGGGAATGGTCTCTCACATTCTCCCTGTGGAGATAAGTCAAAGAGTTATATACACTCCAGAGTAAAAAAGAAGTGAAAGTAAGATACCGTAAATCTCATAAAGTCCAGAGATTTCCCATACTGTGCACTTCTGCCCGCCATTCATTTACACTTGACTTGTTTGAAATGACCTTGTTGTTAACCTTCAAAACCAAATTCTTTTTGGGACTTTTTTTCTTACATGATGCCATCTTTCTCTTAGGACTCACTCTGTGAAAAACTAATACTTCTGTGAAAAACTTGTATCATGTGATGAAAACTACATGACCCACAATTTTCCTTTCTGGCCATTGAGAGCTTCCTCTGGGGTCTAATAGTAACATCCTTATTGTAGGTTCTCTAGTTCATTTATTTTCTACAAAGCTGTCTCCCTACTGTGTGACTTTTTTTTTGTCTTTGTATTAATAATCCATTTGTATATTTATATTTTATTATAAGATAGTTCAAGTAATTTTAAAGAGGATTTCTGACTTACACAATATGATAGGATGATATAAAAAGATAATTAAGATAGGGTAGAAATACATTTGTAAAATAGAAGTAAAATTCTGGAAAATAAATAATCAAGAATAAGTAGCTTGTTTTTTTTTTTTTTTAATTTTTTTTTTTCAACGTTTATTTATTTTTGGGACAGAGAGAGACAGAGCATGAACGGGGGAGGGGCAGAGAGAGAGGGAGACACAGAATCGGAAACAGGCTCCAGGCTCTGAGCCATCAGCCCAGAGCCCGACGCGGGGCTCGAACTCATGAACCGCGAGATCGCGACCCGGCTGAAGTCGGACGCCCAACCGACTGCGCCACCCAGGCGCCCCAAGTAGCTTGTTTTTGATGAGGTGACAAGAATCTTGAGTATACTGAAAAGTATATAGCAACATATCTTGATTTTGTTGTGAGTTTTGTTCCTATGTATGAAATCTTTCTGTTAGAGTGAATTCAAATCAGCTATAAAATTATTTTCAGAAAAAATTATAGAAATATATTGAGATTTCTCTATGATTTATTTTACAAACAAGCTTTAATTATATGATAGACTAGTGATTGGAGGCTGATAATAACTTACATGGATCTAGAACTAATTATGGCATATATGCAAAACACATACATAATATCAAAATGATGACATATAATTTAACCTATTTAAAAGACTTATTTAAATACATTAAAATAATCAGCATATATACTAGTATATTGTTCTTCATTAACATAGCTTATGCTAATATAGCTGAAAATACTAAATCATACTTTAAAATTATGTAATTAACATTGTTGGATATATTAGAATGCTAGTATTACTGATTATTTTGAATGAATGATAAATTTTCAATAAATCAAATATTTCTTAAGCTTTGTCATGTGCAAATAAAAAGGGGAGGTATTTAATAATTATTAAATTTAAGTAACCAGAAAAAAATTACAGTTGATGGGAACATTGCCAAAATCAGCAGATGGAAAGAGCATTGTAGGTTGAATGGTGTCAATTGGGTTTATAGGGAAACACTTGAACTGATTCATAAAGATCAGTGTGGTAGAGGGGAGGGTCACAGCATGCTTACCAGCTTGGCAGTCTGTGAATAGAATCTTTTGGCTTGAGGGGTGCCTGGGAGGCTCAGTCGGTAAGCATCCGACTTTGACTCAGGTCATGATCTCGCAGTTCGTGAGTTCGAGCCCTGCGTTGGGCGCTGTGCTGACAGCTCGGAGCCTGGAGCCTGCTTCGGATTCTGTGTCTCCCTCTCTTGATGCTCCTCCCCCACTCACACTCTGTCTCTCTCTCAAAAATAAATAAACATTAAAAAACAAAATGAAATAAAAGAATCTTTTGGCTTGAATCAAGATTCCTGTAGGAGGAGAGCAGGAAGCTAAGTTGGAGATACACCGTGGAGAACTTTGAATATTAGAGTAATGAACTTGAGCAGTGAAAATTTATCAAGGGTAACAATGGCCATTTCCAATCAGAAGGTTTGTTACAAAGTACATTTATTGAGCATCAGCTATTTGTAAGAGGTGCTGTGCTAAGTGTTTTTAAGAAAGTAAGAAATGAACAATTATGAATTCTGCCCTCAAGCAGTTTATAGTCTATTATAGAGGAGAAAATACATGTACACAAATGGCTATTGACTAAGTAGAATATGACAGAAGTTACAAGTAAGAGAAGTGTATACCGAGTATAAAGATAAAACAGGGGAAGAGAAATTATTTCCAGCTGGGAGGATTAAGGAATATTTCAGGAGAGAGACCAATATTTCAATTGGTCCTTGAAAGATGGAGGAAATTTTGACAACACCTTCCCTCCATGAGGGGAAAATGCTTTTTAAATAGGAAAACCAAGGGCATAGGAGCAGGAAATTGCAGAACAAATTAAAGCCTAAAAAGTAGTTTAACTTGGCTAGAATCCAAAGAGCATAAGGAGGAGGAGTGAGAGGTAAGGGCAGAAATGTGGAATGAGGCCTGGACACGGAAGGGCTTTAATGCAAAGTTAAGAAGCTTGCTCTTTATTCTTTCCAGGGATTCCCTATGTTGCTTGGTTTGTTGTGTTTTTTTTTTCATGCTTCCATACCATTTACATATGCAGCAACTTCATTGATAGCCTCTTATTTCTCCACCAGGAATGGTTGGGGAGAGGGTGGAGCTTAAAAAAGACCTCACCCCCCAGTTAAGTTTTCAGAAGCACCTCCAGGGGTTCATGTCCTGGTAGTTGATACATATGGTGAATGATAAGAACTGAACCTTGGGGGTAGCGGGGGCATGCCTGGGTGGCTCAGTTACTTAAGCATCTGACTCTTGATTTCTGCTCAGGTCATGATCTCACAGTTCGTGGGATCGAGCCCCGCCTTGGGCTCTGTGCTGACTGTGCAGAGCCTGCTTGGGATTCTCTCTCTGTCTGTCTCTGTCTCTGTCTATCTATCTCTTTCAAAAATAAATGAATAAACTTTTAAATGAGGGAGAGAAAAAAAGAACTGTACCCTGGGGAATTACTAGGGCAGGAGAAGATTGGGTGGGTGAATTAGAAAGAGGAAGTTACAGAAGAGAAGAACACTTAGGAGCTGTCATGGTAGTGTAAGGGGGCGGTCTATGAGGGTCAGAACTAGTAAGTTCTTTTCTCCCCTCAGCTTTATTGAGATATAATTGAAGATAGCATTGTGTAAGTTTAAGATGATTTGATATATGTACATATTGCAAAATGATTGTTACAATAAGATTAGTTACCACATCCTTACCTTGCATAGTTCCTACTAAGTTCTTAATTAGCCTCTTATCAGTCCACAGTTCTTGCATGGGCAATGGGAATGTTTAATAGGAGATAGGTTTTAGACTTCTCACCAAGTGTAAGGATAGTCAGTTCAAGAACTGACCAGATATGGGGATCAAAGTTCAGGAGGAAGTAAGGATAATTTCATGATATAACTCTTTGTTAACTAATGGATAAGATCTTTCTTAAAACAAAGCAAAACATGGAGAAAGCAAAATCGGAAGAGTTATTCTGGTTGCTTGAAGTCTAGTATATTTGGGTCTGAGATTTCAAGAGAGCAAACCACACATGTTTACTTACCTGCCCCCTATCTCTAATTCTTCTGAGATCACAGCAAAGCATTTGGGCTAGAAATTCATAACAACCAGGAGAAAGGGATGCAGAGGTCATAAAAAGATAAGAGTTTAACAAATTTCTGGAAGATAGAACACAGAGAAGTGGGAAGAAGGAGATGGAATGGAGGAAATAGCTGACTGGTAGCCATGTGGGACATGAAAAGGAAGAAGTCTGGGCTCCGGCTGGCCTTAATGGACTGCAGAAAACTGAAGTGATGGTTCGAACGTTGGTCAATGCAATGCCAAAGGTCCAACCTCCCCTACCTCCACATGTAAAGCAGCTAGGAGGCCTAAGGGGTACAGAGCAGCTAGACAGGCTGGTGCTCTCCAGCTGAGAGCAGTCCAAATACCCCAATGAAATTCTTTCCTCATATATTTGATGATGTGAGAGTTTAGCAAGTAGTGCTCTGCAGAACTGAAACTGTCTGGAGATAACTAAGGCTTCTACCACTGTCCTCACTCTGGTTCCCTTCCTGTCTACTCAACATTCAAAAACCTCACAGCCCCTGAACACACAGTTTGTGATCATTCTTCCCACTCAGGGGAAGACCCATATGTGGAAATGGTGCAGAGGCAACCTCAGTCACTTATCTAGAATAATGTACCCAGGTCTTCATTCTTAAATATGAATGGACATCCAAGATACCAGGCAGTAGAGGAAAAGGAGTGGTTTTGAAAAAAAAAAATCAAGATCGCAAATATTTATAAAAATACATGTTAAATATATATAAAATGTATAACAATATATATTGGCCCTGGAGGAAATAAAGGTCATTTAGGGAACAGAAGAAAGCTTTTTTTTTTAAAAAATTGAAGTCTATTTACATACAATATTATATGAGTTTCAGGTGTGCAACATAGTGATTCAACATTTATGTAAATTACAAAGTGATCATCATAATCTAGTTAGTATCTGTCACCATACATGATTGTTACAATATTAACTACATTCCCTATGCTGTACTTTGCATTCCTGTGTCTTATTTATTTTATAAATGGAAGTGTACACCTTTTTTTTTAAATTTTTTTTCAACGTTTATTTATTTTTGGGACAGAGAGAGACAGAGCATGAACAAGGGAGGGGCAGAGAGAGAGGGAGACACAGAATCGGAAACAGGCTCCAGGCTCTGAGCCATCAGCCCAGATCCTGACGCGGGGCTCGAACTCACGGACCGCGAGATCGTGACCTGGCTGAAGTCGGACGCTTAACCGACTGCGCCACCCAGGCGCCCCTGTACACCTTTTTTTTTAATGTTTATTTATTTATTTTGAGGGAGGGGCAAAGAGAGAGGGAGAAAGAGAATCCTACGCAGGCTCCCTGCTCAGCGCAGAGCCCAATGCGGGCCTTGATCTTATGACAGTAGAAAACAACTTAAAAATTAAAACTTAAAAATTAGAACTTAAAAACTTTAATATTAGATATTACATATTATGTATGTATATTACATATATCTAATTAGGTATTACATTGTATTATATTATATTATGTTATATTTTATATTATGGATGTAATATAGATATTACATCCATAAAACAAGCAGGATTCCATGAAAAAAAGAATAAGCAAAATGAGAAATGAGTCTTACAAATTACAAATGATTGCTGAAAAGTAAAACTCCAAGAACATCAGACAAAATCAGACAGAGCCACCAAAATATGAAAGAAAAGATACGATGAATCTGAAAGATCCAAAATCAGGTTAGTAGGAATACCAGAAATGGAAGGCAGAGGAAAGACAGAGGAAGAAATTAAGAGGAGTCAAAGAAAAATTCCCAGAGCTGAATATCAGATTAAGAGAATTCATCAAGTGCTTCAAAAGATGACTAAAAATATCCACATAGGTACATTCTTATGAAATTTCAGAACATTTGGGATTCGGACAAGATCCTAAGAAGTTTTAAAAAAGAAAAAAAAGCTCCCCTAAAAAGAATGGCAAATCACACTGGTGTCAGACATCTGCTCAGTCACACGGGGTGTTTGAATATAATAGAGTTATGCTTTCAAAATTCTGAGGAAAAGTTATTGGCTATGACACCAAAGTTTCATAGCCAATCTATGAATCAAGTATTAAGGTAGAATAAAGACAATTTCAGACATGTAGGATTCAGAAAATTTGGCTACCAGGTATATCCTTTTTGAAGGCATTTTTCTCAGTGAAAGCAAAATGAGGGAGAGAACCAAGAAAGAGGAGATGTTCTCAGCCACACGTTTAGTAAAGGAGAGTGAAGGGTGAGAAGCCTCCAAGTCATCAGGTCTATAGGAGAAGTGTCTCTTGGGAAAAGCAGATTTTGTTACACGGTTGAGAGTAAATTTCAGGATATGGTAGAGACATATACATCTTCTATTTACAAGGTGAAAATAAGACAATTAAAAATCTCCTCCTCTCTGTCGTCCAAACCAAATTAAATGCAAAAAAAGTACAAGAGAGTCATGTTCCAAATATGAAGCAAACAGAAATGTGACAGGATTTAGGGCAGTCAAGGCCACATGATAAAGGAGTCCATTTGACAGTGATGCTGTCTTTGGAGTCACCCAACATAAGTGACAGAGGGCTTGTTGAGAACTAAAGACAAGCTAGCATGTTTCTTGGCTTTGCAGTAAATAATATTTAGATAGTTACAATGAAATAAATACGGATTTTATTTTTTAGCATCTATACCCAAAACATTAAAGACAAGGATGGTCATATGGAATATAAATGACAAAATTAAAGGTTTAGATAACAGGATTTAGAAGAGAGCAGGAGGAGGGAAAAGTGAAGTAAATAGTAGGGGGCTAATATCTTCACCACTTGCTACAGTGAGAAGTTACTAGACCATGTCAGAAGTTGGCAGAATAAGAAACAGATTTAAAACTCTTTAACATTTCAAATGTGACCAATAGAGTAATTAATAAATGGTAATAACAACAGCAACAACATGTAGGGAGGATGAGGGAACGGATGAAAGAAGTGAGCTCAGTGCTCATTTTTCATAAGCTTATCTTTGATGAGTTAAAAAATGAGGTAAACAACAGAGGGAATCAGACTGGTCAGAAGTGCTTACCTCTGGGGAAGAGATGATGTGGGACAGTTTAGTTAAAATAAGTATAGTTTAGTAAAACTAAACACCTAAAAATCAAAAGAGAGAAAATACCAGGAATATCCCCTGGTAGCTAAGTCTGAAAAATTTCTTATGAAAAAAAAATTGGTACATTTATTTATAAGACTGAAATCTGCCTGGTTAGTAGGCAAGGAGTGAAGAAAAAAATAGTGCACAAAAATTTCTAGTAAATAAAATCCAGAGGTAAATTTCAAGAATCAGAAAATCGAGTTAGAATGTATATAAAAACTAAACTTCAAGGGAAGGACATTTTCAGGTAGTTTCCTGATTTGGGAAGTATTAAATTCTGTGGTAGTTTCTTAAGAATGTTGTAGGTCCCCGTTTAAAGACTTTAATTCTCTTTTCTTTTTCTGATTATAAAAGTAATAGATGTTCTCGTAGAAAATTAGAAAATTATAGAAAAGTATAAAGAAACTCCAACCTAATTAGTATGTGGCACCTTACCACCCCCACTAATTTTACTTCTTTCCTTAAGGTACCAAATAAAATAAACTCCCATCTTCACTACCACCACCAGGTAAAAGTCACTTACCAGCAGCTGGATAAAGATTGGTAGTCAAGAGGGGTAAAGCAGATTAACTTAGCTTGCTGATGGTATTCCTGAGCCGCCATCCAAACTTCCTGGATGTGGAATATACCTCCTCCATCCCACCGTTGCTACTCTGGCTTTGGCAGGCGGCTGTCACCAGAGTTAACTGACTGGTGTAGACTCAGGTGTTATTTTCCCAGCGGTGGCAGAGAGCAGGCAGGGGGTGAGAGTGAACCACTTCTCAAAATTTAGAGTACAAGTATCATCAGAGGTGTTCAAAAAGTACTGATTTCCATAGCATCCATTGTTCAGAGTGGAGTCTAGAGATCTGAATTTTTAAACAAGGACTCTAAGAACTTGCTACTCCAGTGTAGCCCATGGACCAGCAACATAGACACCACCTGAGAGCTTACTAGAAATGAAGACTCTCGGGCCCACCTCAGACCTCCTGAGTCTCAGTACACATAGAGATGAGATCTCCAGGTGATTCAAGAATCACTGGGTTAGGTGATCTTATAATTGTTTCTGGGACCATTTTTTTTGGTAACACACCATCTAGCTGCTCTTAATTACAGCAATCCACTCAGAGCCAGTGGCGGTAGCTTCCCACTACCATCTCTTGTCCTTTCTTCTCTTCCTCCTTGGGGCTTTAATATTTTCACTGACATTCAGGAGGGTGTTCACCACTTTTTCAAGTTTAACTTGAGTTAGAATCAGAGGAAGGAGAGGGGTGCCCGGGTGGCTCAGTTGGTTAAACTTCTGACTTTGGCTCAGGTCATGATCTCACAGTCTGTGAGTTTGAGTCCAGCATCAGGCTCTGTGCTGACAGCTGAGTCTGGAGCCTACTTTGGATTCTGTCTGTCTGTCTGTCTGTCTGTCTCTTTCTCTCTCTGCTCCTCCCTCACTCGTGCTCTGTATCCCTCCATCTCTCAAAAATAAATGAATGTTAAAAAATTAAAAAAAATAGAATCAAAGGAAGGACGTCTTGCAGGATGGATGGGTAAGCTGGGAGGAGTGAAGATGGATATTCACGGTGAGAGCAGCTGGCAGGGACCTGAGGGATCCTTTCTAGCTGGGTCCTCCCTAGTTCATTGCTGAAGAATACATTAGATACTGGTCATAGTCAGATTTGTGAGTGTTTAGCAAGATCTGTGGCATTTTGTGGTGTTTCTATGCGTTGCATACAGCAAGCAAACCAATTAGGTAAATTAGCACTTATTTTTAAGTCTCAGTCCCATGAGAAAACAACCTGGAAACAAACACCATTCAGATTCACAGCTGAGGGATTTTTGGTAGCTGATATACCCTGAGACATCAGAGGCTTGACCTCTAGGACATTGATTATTATGGAATAGGTTCATTCAGGCCAGAAAATGTTTAAGTGGGACTAACATTTTTAAAACTATACAATAGAAACCCTTTGATCTAGTTATTTTGGGGGTGTGTGTGTGAAAATTTAAAATTGTGTTTTCTTTACATATTTTACTTCTTTTGAAATTTTATTGAAAACAGTCTGGGGTGTGTGTGTCAAAGCTGTATTCATTGTTGTCTTGTCTCTTGCCTCTGGGCAAGCGTATATGGGGTTCATCTACCCAACAGTATGAGATTTCTTCTTATTCTTGAAGGATTCTTCCTCAGAATGTAGACGTTATTGTAACATGCGATGATTCAGTTGCTTAGGACACAGTTCATTCCCTGACTGCTCTCGATATGGGTGCATTGTGCTTGCTTTGGGTCCCAGCCAAGTCTGAGCCACGTCTGTCTGCATGGGCTGGCCGGCTGTGCTCCGACTCTGGTCAGCACTAGCTGTTATTCTCCTAGTCATCTTTTTATCTTCCTGGGTAATCTTGGGTTTAATTTGGTTCCTGCCTTTAATACTCCCATCTGGCTTCTTTCTTTCTGTCTTTTTAAAACATCTGTCTGAAACTTATATAGTCATCCTCATGACCAGTTGGTTTTTTAGAGTAAGGTTTCTCTTCTTGTGTGGAACTGGAGTCTGTGATAACTACTTATATAGAACTACTTATATAGAAACTTATATACAAGTTTCTGTGACTTGTAGATGCTGCGAGAATGTTCAGGTCATTTTCTTCTTTGGTCTCTCTGGTTGGTACTGGTTCAAAGAAGTTACTCAGGGAACAGAGTTTGTCATTAGACCACTCCCCCACCTCTAAAAAATCTCTGACTCCAAAGAGAATATCACTGTGTAGGCATTCTGATCAAACTGATACAGATAAAATTAAGATGTATTATATAAGTGAACTGTTCTATCACTTTTCTGGAGAAAGTTTATCTTTTTGAATCTGTGATTTTGTTGTTAAGCATCACCTCTTGATTTTTTTATCATTCATCTTGGGTACATTTACTGAAAGATTAATTTAAGAGATCACAATTCCAGGTAATAGCATTTGCCTTTAGCTTACTTGGTTTTAATACCAGTAGCTAAATTGATCAGTCTTAATGCTATCAACCTCAATACTTGCTTTAAAACATAATGGTAAATAAAAGGGACTTGTGGAACTTTGTGATGTGGGGAATGTGTTCTTTATTTTTTTGATTTTCTGGTGTTTTTTTAAAATTTTATTTTTAATTTTTTAAAATTTACATCCAAATTAGTTAGCATATAGTGCAACAATGATTTCAGGAGTAGATTCCTTAGTGCCCCTTACCCATTTAGCCCACCCCCCTCCCACAACCCCTCCAATAACCCTCAGTTTGTTCTCCATATTTATGAGTCTTTTCCATTTTGTCCCCCTCCCTGTTTTTATATTATCTTTGTTTCTCTTCTGTTCATCTGTTTTGTCTCTTAAAGTCCTCCTATGAGTGAAGTCATATGTTTTTTGTCTTTCTCTGACTAATTTCACTTAGCATAATACCTTCCAGTTCCATCTACGTAGTTCCAAATGGCAAGATTTCATTCTTTTTGACTGTCAAGTAATACTCCATTGTATATATCTATACCACATCTCCTTTATCCATTCATCAGTCGATGGACATTTGGGCTCTTTCCATACTTTGGCTATAGTTGATAGTGCTGCTATAAACATGGATGTGCATGCATCCCTTCGAAACAGCACACCTGTATCCCGTGGATAAATGACTAGTAGTGCAATTGCTGGGTCATAGGGTAGTTCTCTTTTTAGTTTTTTGAGGAACCTCCATACTGTTTTCCAGAGTGGATGCACCAGCTTTCATTGCCACCAACAATGCAAAAGAGATCCTCTTTCTCCACATCCTCGCCAACATCTGTTGTTGCCTGAGTTGTTAATGTTAGTCATTTTGAGAGGTGTAGGGTGGTATCTCATGGTAGTTTTCATTTGTATTTCCCTGATGATAAGTGATGTTGAGCCTTTTTTCATGTGTTGGTTGGCCATCTGGATGTCTTCTTTGGAGAAGTGTCTATTCATATCTTTTGCCCATTTCTTCACTGGATTATTTGTTTTTTGGGTGTGGAGTTTGATAAGTTCTTTATAGATTTTGGATACTAACCCTTTATCTGACATGTCATTTGCAAATATCTTCTCCCATTCTTTCGGTTGCCTTTTAGTTTTGCTGATTGTTTCCTTTGCTGTGCAGAGGCTTTTTCTTTTGATGAGGTCCCAGTAGTTCATTTTTGCTTTTGTTTCCCTTGCCTCCGGAGACATGTTGAATAAGAAGTATCTGCGACCAAGATCAAAGAGGGTTTTGCCTGCTTTCTCCTCGAGGATTTTGATGGTTTCCTATCTTATGTTGAGGTCTTTCATCCATTTTGAGTTTCTTATTGTGTATTGTGTAAGAAAGTAGTCCAGGTTCATTCTTCTGCATGTCGCTGTCCAGTTTTCCCAGCACCACTTGCTGAAGAGACTGTCTTTATTCCATTGGATAGTCTTTCCTGCTTTGTCAAAGATTAATTGGCCATATGTTTGTGGGTCCATTTCTGGGTTCTCTATTCTGTTCCATGGATCTGAGTGTCTGTTCTTGTGCCAGTACCATACTGTCTTGATGGTTACAACTTTGTAGTATAGCTTGAAGTCTGGGATTGTGATGCCTCCTGCTTTGGTTTTCTTTTTCAGGATTGCTTTGGCTATTCGGGGTCTTTTCTGGTTCCATACAAATTTTAGGATTATTTGTTCTAGCTCTGTGAAGAATGCTGGTGCTATTTTGATAGGGATTGCATTGAATATGTAGATTGCTTTGGGTAGTATTGACATTTTAACAATAATTGTTCTTCCTACCTAGGAGCATGGAATCTTTTTCCATTTTTTTGTGTCTTCTTCAATTTATTTCATAACCTTTCTCTAGTTTTCAGTGTATAGATTTTTTACCTCTTTGGTTAGATTTATTCTAGGTATTTTATGTCTTTTTGTGCCCCTGTAAATGGGATTGATTCCTTGATTTCTGTTTCTGTTGCTTCATTGTTGGTTTATAGGGGGAATGTGTACTTTATATTGATTGTGTTGTTGGTTACTCTACTATATGCATTCATCAAAACTCATCACCTTGTACACCTAAGAACTGGTGAAACTTGTTGTATATAAATACCTCAATAAACGTTATTAAAGAGAAGTGCAGTGTAAGTAAACATTTTTCAAATCTGAGATTTTCCTACAGCATATTAACATTGTTTCCTTTAGGTCACCCCAAATTGTCTTCTTCCTTTTGTTCCTTAGATATTATCTTAGTTTAGGCTGCCAAAACAGAATATCACAGACTAAGAGGCTTATAAAAAAGACAAAAATTGGTACCAAGAAGTTGGGGCACTGCTGTAACAAATATCTAAAGATGTGGAAGCAGCTTTGGAGCTGGATGCTGGGTGGAGTTTGAGGCACATGCTGAAAAGGGCTAACATGGACACAGACTGACCTTTAAAAATGATTCTGCTGAGGGTTCAAAAAGAAAGGGGAGAGCTGTAGAGAAAGGCCTCAGTCTTCTTAGACAATCCCTAAGTAATCCTGACTGGCATGGTGGCAGGAATGTGGATGGTAAAGATCTTCTGCTGAGGTGTTAGATGGAAGTGAGGAACAAGGTATTAGATAGTCGAGGAAAGGCCATCCTTAGTATTGCGTGGCAAAGAATTTGGCTGAATTGTGTTAATCTTCTGGTGTTTTGTGTAAGGTAGAATTTGCAAGTGGTGAAAAGTGGATAATTTCTAAGCAAAGTGTTGAAGGGATGGCTTGACTCCTGACTTCTTCTAGTAAAATTCTAGAAGAGAGAAATCACTTAAAGATGAAAAAATTAAGCAAGAAGAAAACAGAACTTAAAATATTTGAAAATTACCAACTTATCCATATTGCAAAAAAATGAGAACACTAAGGGTGTGACCAAGTGATCATTTGATAAGGAAGTTATTTTTTTTTAACGTTTATTTATTTTTGAGACAGAGACAGAGCATGAACAGGGGGAGGGTCAGAGAGAGAGGGAGACACAGAATCTGAAACAGGCTCCAGGCTCTGAGCCATCAGCCCAGAGCCTGATGCGGGGCTCGAACTCACGGACCGCGAGATCATGACCTGAGGTGAAGTCGGACACTTAACTGACTTGAGCCACCCAGGTGCCCCTGATAAGGAAGTTAGTATGGATCAGCCATCTCAGCAGAAGCCAGGAGCTGTTCTCCAAGTTAGTGGAAAAATGACCCTGAAGTCATTGGGAGATAATCAGGACTGCCACTCCCATCACAGGCCCAGAGTGCAAAGACAAGGGATTGGGGCTGGGGAGGGGAGCAGGGCTGGGCAGCATAATTGTAAAGGAGGGGCCCCTGGCACATGCAAGAACTCATTGTGTGCTGAGATTTACATGGAGGCAGTCTGATCTGTGCCAAGGCTCTGCCCCACCACACATACTGCATCTAGGGTCAGGTCTGCATCTGGCTGACAGGACAGTGAGCATGACCTTCATGAATGGACACTTAGGGAGGGGTGGCTGGTGTCCAATTCTCCACACTGACTGTTATTTATTAGTATTGTTGAAGTTGTATAAGATTATTTAAAATTTTGAAAAGTATAACATAATTAGATATACTTATTATTTTATTCCACATTTTGCAGGAAACCTCAACTTCTCTGCATCAATTCAGCATCAGAGAATTCAATTTAAAGGTAAAACTAACATCATGATAGATGATATTTGTGTATTCTTAGTTCTTTATTGAGTTTGACTAATCCATAGACATTTCATTGAAAACCTGCTCATGCTGGTGGTTGGAATCCAATTTGCAGTAAGTTGTTTGTTTATTGCCAAGGTTAACAGTTTCTAAGCTACTGAGAGATAAGGAAAGAATTTGTAGTCAATAAATTACTATTCTCCCCATTTTGAATACCATAATTCTGGCTTTCTACATTTCATTTATTAGGTCTGTGGGTGCTGTTGCCTGCTATCCTATAACTAGATTACTGTTCACTGTGGCCAGCACCAAATATACTTACCATAGCATAGCATAGACGTTTTTAGGGTTTTCTTTTTAATACTAAAATTTGGAGTGTTGAGCACTCATTTACTGCCCAGAGATAAGGAAAAGTAGAAACCATAGTGGTCAAGTGCATTTTTGGTATCAGATCATATTTCATTTTCTGGCTATGTAACCCAGGCCACATTATTTAACATATATGAGCTCAATTTGTTAATCTTTAAAGTGGTGGTAATAATACTTTCTATCTCATAGAATTGTGGTAATAATTCAATAAGATAGGAGATAAAGGTGTTTAATAGAGCATCTAGTACGTGGTAAGCACTCAAAAAGCTAGCTCCTGTTTTTGTCATTGATGGTGATATTTGTTGCATTGTAGCCATCAGCATCCATTCTTTCTCTTTTGGTAGCACTACCCCAATTTCCATTTTATGAAAGACCTGTCTGCTATTGTGGGCAGTCTTGCTGGGATTGTAATTTAAGGTAATTTAACCTTCCCTAGCTAAGAGGTTAGTGTGTGTCCTAAAACAGTTTACTCTCTCTCTTCTGAAACCTTGATGCCTGAAGATTCAGGAACAGAGATTAAACTAACCAATGCCTGTAACAGATTCATTCTGTGGCAGCTTTGATGAGGTGGGAAAACTCAGACTCTGTTCTCTACCAGTCTTGAGCCTGGTTCTTTAGGCCTTTGGTTCTCTGAGGCACACCACATTTTTGCATTGAATTATCATTTGTTAAAATTACTCAGAGTAGGGTTTTTTTTTTACAATCAAATAATGCAAAATAATATGAATATATATATGAATATATATGAATGATATAAATATGATTAGGACCAATTTTTCAAGGCTAGAAAACTGTGGTGGGGTGTGGTATGCATTATTTTTTGGACCTGCTATCCTACCTACTATCAGGATCAGTGAGCAGCAACTATTTAGAGAACTTACATTGTGGTAAGATCCTCACTCTTCTTCACTACTGTAACGTAGTAGAAGACCCCAGGCTCTATAAACATTTGCCAAATTAATGGCAGAATATTCTCAGCCTGCCTTCTCTGTTTACATCATTTTGGAGTTACAACGGTGTTTTAATTCTTTTATGGGAAGTAGACCTTTATCATATACAGCTTCTTCAGAGTATAGAGTTAAGTGTTATGCTAGTACTTTAAGAGTATTGTTCAACTAATCCTTACAGTGATTCTCATTTTCATTTTAGATTAGTAAACTGTCGGAGAATTTAGGAAAACTGCCTAAGGTCACACACTTAGTAAGAGACAGAGCCAGTATTTGAACCCAGCTCTACCTGATTTCCAAAGGATGTATTTTTCAGTAGACTTTGGAAACCTCTAAAATATCGCCTGTATTTCATACCCTTTTTGATAGGAAAGGATAGAATAAAATAGAGAAGACATATTTTGGAACGATGCTGGGAGTGTCTGACCACCCCCCCCCCCCCCGCCCCAGGTGTAAAGTTCCTCTTAAAAATGTAACAGACACCACCTACTCCCCCTCTGGTATCCCCGAGGAATTGGACAAAAGGCCTAACTAAAAATAAGTAGTAGACCATAAAACCTATGACCCACAAGGAACAGTTTGGCCATAGGCCACCCCTCATACAATGGAAATGAGCCAATCAGGAATGGACAATCCAGCACCTAAAGTTGTCCAGCCATTAAGGATAGAACCTGAGAAGGAACAAGGAGGAAGGGAAGAGGGGGGATGATCAGAACCTTATAAAACAAGGGCCCCTTGTCTGTAGTCCTCTGGCATTTACTTTCAAGTGTCCCCCCTCTGTAAAGAGAGATTTCCTATTATTCTTTCTAATCTTATACTCTTAACAAACTTTTGCCTGCTGCTTATTTAGTGTCCACCTCTTCATTCTTTGAAGTGGTGAGACAACGAATCTTGGGTATTGTGGTAAAAAATCCTGCAACACTTTTGTTTCTTGTTCTTTTCATTCACAAAATAGTCAGGCATCCTATTTTTGTGCATTTCCCCTAGAGTGATACAAAGAATGGTGTTATGGTTATTAAGTAATGAAACTGACATCTAAACAAGCATGTTCAAGCTTGCATGTCTACACTAGTGTTGTCCCTTTCAAAGTGTTGATCTTGTAAAGATGTGCTTTCTGTTACTCAGCATATTGTCTACAGGGCTGAGTTCCATTCTCTGGAATGCCTGTAATGCAGAAACTTTTTTGTTTTTTGAGAAAGTATTTGACTTTAAAGCGGCCAAAGGCATTTGTAGGCCAATTCAGTTAAGAAGATGGATAATCATGTTACGAAGGGCCATTGTCAATGAAAAATGAGATATGAGTGTAAGTGTTGAGATTGGTACATTGTGGCTTTTTAACTGTTCTGAAGACTGCTCTCCAGGTGGCATCCCTAGACACTTTTGTTTCATCCAACAAATGTTAGGACATGTGTCAATCACTGAATGTATGGTGACCAGAAAGACAGGCATGAGCCTGGTTCTTATGGAACTCTCAACCTTGCAGTGAACACAGATAGAACAAACTGGGTTTTTATTACATTTGTGAGACATGCAGTAGTGTGTAGGAGGCATCCAGGCTGGGATAAGTGCTGTGTCTTAGAGGAATCAGAAGTCTTTCCTGAGTAAATTGCCAAGTGGTAGGTGAAGAGAGCATGAAGGTAGAGCAGGATTTCTCAGCCTCTGCACTACTGACATTTGAACCGGGTAATTCTTTGGTTTGGAGCTGTCCTGTGCATCTGAGATTTCTACCAGCTAAGTGCCAATGGTATCTCCTCTAGCTGTGACAACCATCATTGTCTTCAGACATTGCTAAATGTTCCCTGGGGGGCAAAATCACCTGAGTTAGAGCCACTGGTGAAGGTGAAAAAGGAATGGTATGTGCAAGGCCTCAAGATGGGAAGGAGGGAGGGAAGCATTCTGAAAGAATTGATAGAATGCTAGTGAATTACTGGGGAGACAGGCATAATGTTAGAATAGTTTGTAGTCTCCCATAACGAAGTCAGTCATCCCTGGCCTAGTTTAAAAATAGTTTTGTTTCCTACTAGTTGTATCTATACTTAGTCTCTGCCCTCATCTTCCTTCTCTTCTTTCTTTCCTACTCCCGTATTCCTTCTGCGCACTGCCCTCCCCCCCCCCCCCCCCCCAACCAGGTTCTGTAGAAGCTACTAGGGTTTTTGGTTTTTGTCACCTAAGCCAGGTCAGTCACCTAATGCTTGGTCATTCTGAACTCATACACTGAATATCCAGGTAAATTTCTCTGTAGTAGCCTCCTCCTCAACTGGTTGGTGATCTTCTCATATTAAACTGAGCATGATTTGGATTAATTACAATTAAAACAAGAGCATAGTAATAACCTAGCAAAAATTCCTTTAGTGAGGGGAAGGGGTATAAGCCAGAGGTCATAACAAGAAGCAAGGACTGTCTTATGCCTTGCAAGATGTTTATTTTAGCAGCATCCTTGGTCTCTACCATCTAGATGCCAATGGGACTAGGGTATATGCAAATTTAACACAAACGAAACAACTTGTTGTTGTTGTTGAGTGGGGAAAATGGCCACCTTTGCAAGACTTTCTGGTTACAGTGAGGGAAACAGAAGGAAGCAGGCAACCAGGGTGTGGTGGGAAGCATGTAAATTATAGGTTGGAGCTGCTCCTCAGGGCACATAGGAGGGGCTGGGTAGTCAGAGCCTTCAGACATTGCTTTTATTGGCAGTTTTGTCAGCTGACCTAAGTGAGCAGTATATAAATATGGTCATTATCACTATGTCCATGTGGTGAAAAAAGTTAGAAAACAGTGCTAGATAACCATACTTGCTAGAATACTGTATAAAGTAGTATCAATCTATCATGAGTAAGTGGTCTGTTTGTAAAAGGTTTGCAATACAGGGCCATAATTTAGCAGCTCTTCTCAAATACAGTTATTCATATTTGAAGTACTGTCCATATTGGTGACAATTTCGTTGGTTGCTGTCATGGCCATAGCAGTGCTTTTGGCAAACTGCCTTTGATGTGGTCCATTGGTCTTCGTTGTTGGAAACCACTTTAGCACTCTCAGCTGCATGGCATCATTCCTTTCCATGGAAAAATCATCTACTGTAGCTTTCTTTCTTCCTACAGGGGCTGAATATAAGCCTCTGTCACTTCATTTTTGTTCTGTGAGCCCCACAGGCTGTGAATGTCCCTGTTTGAAGCCTGTTGTCCTCACCAGACTGTAAAGTGGGAACACTGCACCTGTTTTGTTCACATAACATCCCCCACTGCCCAAGAGGCATCTACTAGGCTCTTTGTAAGTATTTGTTATGATAGTAATTGATTTGGGAAAGAGGAGGAACCTAAGGGGAAAAGACTCCATAAAGGGTAAGCAGGGGGATGAGAGGAATTTGTTTGTTTGTTTGTTTATTTGTTTATTTTTGCTGGTCATAGGGTAGATTTGGGGTCCTTTTTACTTACCCCTTAAAAGTTTGGTTGACTTCAGCTCATATCTGGCTTAAAATTTTCTTCTTAATTAATTCGTTAATTACTGAAGAAGTACTATACCACGTTGTGAGAACATGAAATTCATGGCCTGATATCTCACATCAATATATTCATACCTGGCTCGCTTTAAGAAAGACTGGGTCACCTCAGAAAAGGTAAGGAACTTTCTTTGCTTCAGTCAGCCTGAGCTGTTAAGGAGCTGAACTTCTTAGGGTGAAAGTTGTCCCCCACCCTGCATGAGGTGGGACTGGGGATAGGGGGCTGGCGGGTTCTTTCTGTTCTGCCCAAGTCACCTTAATCCCTTAACTGGTTTTCTTCTCATCATCTCTCACTGTCTTTCCACTCTCCACTTCAAAACATGCCCGAGTCAACAGAAAATCTTGGGGTGGCATTCTGAAAACAATACTAAAAAATGAGGCTAAGCCAATACTGAAAAACAAGTTACCTTTAGCAGTAGCAATTTCACATTTTGTGGACGTGAAAGGTTAACTTAGAAGTCATGGCTGTGAACTCACAAGCTTTCCCACTGGAATGAATGTAGGTTGTATTGAGGAGAATGTTTTTCTAAATCATAAAAGCACATGCCACTGGTGGTTAGTGAATCATTCCCAGTTAAGATGCATGAACAAAACCCTCTACGTTGAGTGTAGCAGGATTTCAATTTAATTCAACAACCACTTGTTGAGTAAGACCTGCATTTCTTTTTGCCCTGCCCTGTATGTAGGAATTGTTCTTTATTATGTGTTGAGGTACTGTGAGGAGTAAAGAAATTGTTTTTGACAAACATCACTGTTTGGAAATTGAACCTACTTGACCTAAGTATGTTTGGCTATTTTCTGAGAGTTCAGTGAGGTTGGAATATGAAACAAATATAACTCAAAATATTTTGCCAACTCTTGCATCCATGTATATTTTCTGTACCTTTTTAATTTCCCCTAAAAAAGATTTTAAACCATTTGTAGGGAGGAGACTGGGTTTAACAAGTGTTCCCAAGCACATATTATAGTCTAAGTACCTTAAAGACTCAGTAAATATTGACTGAATGAGGGGATGTGTATACTCCGGGGGCTGCATCCTCAGTGGTTGAGATTTTCCATAGAAACAAAACCAGTGTTGAAGCATAGTTCCTTTAGGTTGGGATGGTTTACTGAAAAGTTACAGCCAAATGACACTGATTAACCGCCAGACTAATTGTTCTCTACCACCAACCTTGTTTCATAGGCAAACTGTGCCCCAGGGTAAAATAACAGGCATGCTGAGGCAAAGTTTCCAACATGTGCTCCTAAACCTCCCCCCCTTGAATTGGGAAAGTGACCTTTTGGCAAACAAATGTTCTTTCACCTTCACTGTTTAGAAGTTGTTAACACTGGGCGGGCTGCATGATTGATGCAGGAACTTTCCTGTCTTCTGCAAGTAGGCTCTACTTTTTACCCCTCAGAGCTGTGAGGTTTTTATATTGTTTTCCCTTGATAAGGTGGCTGGGCTACCCATAAATTTGTATTTTTTAATGACTTGGTGGCTGCTGAAAGAGTGTTATTCTGCTTTGTAGGCTTTTTGGCTTTTCTTCTACAGCTTACATTGCTGAAAAAGTTCACCTTTTGTGAATGTGTCCTTTTATTTGTAATCTGCTTGAAATAATTTTTTTTTAAAGCTGGATTTCTTGCTTCTGCTTTAGTTTGATTATCTCAGGCAAACGAGAATATCTTTTTTGAGTCTTTTAAGGAGAACAGATCTTTTAAAGTCACTACTTTCAATAACCTTCAGTTTTCCAAGTGGAGGATGGAAAAGGTGGAAAGCTGAGTACCGATTTTCTTTAGTATTTTTTGATTGGGGGCATGACGGTGGAGTGAGGATGGATACTTCCTCAAAGCCCATATTGCACATACTGACAAAGGGAGAGGTTGAGGGTATTCTAGGAGAGTGATGAAGAGTAAAGATTCCAGGATGAAGTATATGACCTTGGGCAAATTACCTACCCCATCTGTGCCTCAGTTTCCTTGCCATTAAAATGGAAATAATACTAACACTTACTTTGTAACGTTGTTGTGAAGAGTAAATGGGTTGATACACACAAAGTGCTTAGGCTAGAGTGCATGGTACTTTGTTGGTGCTACCTGAATGTTAGCTGTTAGAGGGTTCCCAACAATTATACAATCCTAACAGCTTTTTAAAATTTTATTTTTTTCAACTTTTTTTTAAATTTATTTTTGGGACACAGAGAGACAGAGCATGAACGGGGGAGGGGCAGAGAGAGAGGGAGACACAGAATCGGAAACAGGCTCCAGGCTCTGAGCCATCAGCCCAGAGCCCGACGCGGGGCTCGAACTCACGGACCGCGAGATCGTGACCTGGCTGAAGTCGGATGCTTAACCGACTGCGCCACCCAGGCGCCCCTAAAATTTTTTATTTTTAAACAAATTTATTTGATGTCAGAACTGAACCTAAGCTGGGGCGCCTGGGTGGCTCAGTCAGTTAAGCATCCGACTTCGACTCAGGTCATGATCTCATGATTCGTGAGTTCTAGCCTTGCAGTGGGCTCTGAGCTGACAGCTCAGAGCCTAGAGCCTGCTTTGGATTCTGCGTCTCTGTCTTTCTCTGTCCCTCCCCTACTCATACTCTGATTCTCTCTGTCTCTCTCTCTCTCGAAAATAAACATTTAAAAAAAAAAACACTGAACCTAAACTGATATGAGACTAATTTTATCCTCATTTATGCCATTTAATGTGAATATTTGTAAGTTTTGCTGTGGAAGTATTAATATGTTTGATGTGGAGTGCTGCCCAGTCTATAGGATAGGTTACATACATATGGTGTAGGCACCATTACATTTACAAAATCAGAAAATTTCTGAATTCTGAAACACATCTCATCCCAAGGATTTCAGATAAAGTACTGGATGTATGCTGAGATAAGACAGTATATTGGCAAAAATACTGCTGTTTGATCTGTCCTGCTGCTTCTTGGTTTTATCTCTTGGGATTTTCTTATAGGAATTAAAATAGAAATTTCTCAGGCTACTCACTCATTTATTAAATATTTATTGAATACCTACTATATGTCACACAGTCATGGTTCCTTCCTTTCAGGAGCTGATTGGCCAGTGGCAGTTGTACCTTATCAATGGCCTACTATGTGCAAAGTCCCAATCTAGGCATGTTACTAACATGGTGTTTGATTTTGCAGAATAGTCAGTTCTTATAAATGAAGGAATGGAGATTCAGAGATGCTAACTAACCTGCTCAAATCTGCAGAATGCTTGAGCTGGGACTTAAACCCTGGTCTGGATGGCTCCAGGGCCTCTGTTCTCATTGTGGGGCCTAATGGCTCTTAAAGAGGGTCTTTAGATTTTAATCTGTTTGTCACAGGCCCTGTGTTGTATTGGCCTTGTAAACAGGAAAGGCCCTGCCCTGGAGTGGGCTCACTGGTGCCGTTCCCTTTTACCTCCCTAGAAGGGTTGTATCACTGTGTGCAGGAGATATATGAGCAGCCATTGGGCAAGTCCTATAAGTTGCAAATGAAATTAGTGCAATGGGGTGTACATGAAATGTTGGAAAAGTGCAAAGTGACTTTTGTTTAAAAAATCTTTTTTAACATTTTTTTAATGCTTATTTATTTTTGAGAGAGCAGGGGAGCATGACCTGGGAAGGGGCAGAGAGAGAGGGAGAGATAGAATTCCAAGCAGGCTTTGTGCTATCAGCATAGAGCCTGATGTTGGACTTGAGTCCAAGAACCTTGAGATCATGACCTGAGCCAAAATGGACAGTCAGATGCCTAACCTACTGAGCAACCCAGGGGCCCTTAAAAAGCTCTTTGTAACATTTAAATAGAAATAAAATTTGTATACAATAAAAATCAAAGATCTTAAATGCCTGATTCGATGAATTTTGACAAGAATTATGCACTACATACTTACCACCCTTACCACCTTCCTGTCAAACCTCATCCCATAGGCACCATTTTTCTCAGTTCTCTCTCCATAGTTTATTTAGTTTTGCTGGTTCTTGAGTGTCATAAAAATGGAATCAAACAGGATGCACTGTTCTTTGGCTTTTTTTGTACAGTGCACTGTTTTTGACATGTATCCTCGCTGTTATGTTTATTAGTAATTCATTCTTTATTATTCTGTGTAGTATTATATTATCAGAATGCACCACAATTTATTATTCCATTCCTTTATTCTTGGACTTTGGGGATGCTTCCAGTTTGGAGTTATTGAATAGAGCTGCTCTAAACATTATTGCACAAATCTTTTGTGGACAAAATTTTTCATGTCTCTCAAGTAAATACCTAGGATTGGAATTGCTAAGTCATGAGCTATGTTTAGTTTAAAAAGAAACTGCCAAATAGTTTTTTAAAATTGTTGTATATATTTCACATCGTGAATATCTGAGAGTTCTAGTTGTTCCGCATCCTTGCCATCTGCTGTTGGTTTTAGCTATTCCAGTGGGTGTGAATTGGTAGATTGCTGTGGTTTTAATTTGTACTTATTTGATAATTACTGGTGTTAGGTATATTAGTATGGGCTTATTGGCCTTAGTATATTTTCTTTTGTAAACTGACCGTTGAAAGCTTTGTTAATTTTTTTAAATTGGGTTGTCTATTATTGATTGTGGAAGTTCTTCATAGGTGAATCTTGCTCAACTTACAAGGAGGTTACATACCAATAAACCATTGAAAATGCATTTAATACACCTGGCCTACTGAACATCATAGTTTAGCCCAGCCTGCTTTAAATGTGCTCAAAACACTTACTTAGCCTACAGTTGGGCAAAATCATCTAACACAAGCCTATTTTATAATAGAGTATTGGCTATCTTATGTAATTTATTGAATATTGTACTGAAAGTAAAAAACAGAATGGTTGTATGGGTACGGAATGGTTGTAAGCAGATGAGTTGTTTACCCTCGTGATGGAATAGCTGACCAGAGTTGTGGCTTGTTGCTGTTGTCCAGCATCATGAAAGAGTATCGTATCACATATTGCTAGCCTGGGAAAAGATCAAAATTCAAAATTAGGAGTATGGTTTCTACTGAATGGATATTGCTTTTGCACCATGGTAAGGTCAGAAAAATCTTTACGTCAAACCATCATAAATTGGGAACTATCTGTGTTGAGACACAAGGATCCTCTTTCTCAGATGTATAGCATGTATAGCAAATATTTTTTTCCCCACTGTGTGGAAAACTACAAAGTCAGTTCATTAAAAGTAAAATTTCTTCAGGAGAGGAGTTCTGGTATCTGCCTCGTGCTAATTATAGTATTTGTTATAATGTCTTCCTCTTTCAAAAATGGCTATGTTTGCAATTGACAAGAGGAGGGACGTTTACAGAATGAAGTTTACATTGCTTGTGGCCCCCAAATTATTCCCCTTATAGACACTCCTCTGAAGTTATAATTGGAACATGTGATTCACTCACCAAAAATTTATTTTACCCAGTTTAGGATCATACTTATTTAATTAGGGGAAGTAAAAATTACTGAGCAAATTAAAACAACAAAAACTGAAGACTATATTTTTCCCCAGAAAGGAACTTTTAGAATGATGTAATTGTTTAAAAGTTTTCTTTTTAATTTTAAAAGTAAAACACATTTCATGCAAAGTAAGTTGGCAAATATTTTAAAGAGCACTGAAAGTTAAAATGGATAGTTAATTTAAAAAGCAAATAAAAAAACCCACAGATTTCTGACTTTTAGGATTAATGCCTATTTTACTTTAGTTAGACAAGGCATGCTGTATTTGTTTCTGAAGAGAAATGTGTTAACAATGCCAGAGATATCACTAGAATTGGCTCCTCCCAAATAGCCAAACAATATCCTTTGAAAGCCTGAGAAGTAGAACTGGGCTTGTTAATATCCACCATCAGCACGGCTGGATGGACCTTCCTGTCTGAATTCTCAGCTAATTCAAGAGGATCAAATAACTTAAGGCCACAATTAGGGGAGGGAAACAGGAGTTTCAGCCAGTTTTATCCTCTCAAGTATAAACTACCTGTAACCATCAAGTATTTTTTTTTCCCATTCAGAAGGTAGTAAAGTTGGACAGCTATTCTGAGCTTTCTCTTCCATCCTTTGGGTTTAGTCTCTTCAGGGACAGGGCACGTAATGGTGGGTTTCTGCCCAGGTTGGTCTCACAGCTTCTTAGCCCTATTCCTGTATGTATTTGAGTGGCTTCTTCTTAATTCATGCATCATTACTTCTTGTCTGGACTGAGCTATATCACCTCAGAATTCATTTGTTGAACCCTAACCACTTGCACCTCAGAATGTGACTGTCCTTGGAAATAGGGTTTTTCAAGAAGTAATTAAGTTAAAATGAGATCATTAAGGTGGGCCCTCATAACTGGAGTTCTTACTAGAAGAGGAGTTTTGAACACAGATAGGTGCAGAGAGAGAAAGAGAGAACTATGTGAAGACACAAGGAGAAGATGTCACATATAAGCCAAAGAGAGAGGCCTAAGATGAGACCAACTCTGCTAACACCTTGATCTCAAACTTCTAGCTACCAGGACTGTGAGGAAATACATTTCTGTTGTTTAAACCATTCCATCTGTGGTTCTTTGTTATGGCAGCCCTAACCGACAAAATCAAGCCTTTAAGGGATCATCACTCCAGCACTGTAAATATTAAGTTTATTAGGTTGTGGCAGAGACTGGGCTAAATGGTAGCACATATATTACTCAAAGGCTCAGAACAGTTACAACAGTCACTTCTCTTTTTTATCTTATTTAGTATTTTTTGAATAAAATAATTGTAGTTTATTTGATAGCTTTAAAATATGACATAAATTTGAACTAATATATATCTCCTGAATTCTACCTGATTTTTTGATTTTTAATGCTTATTTATTTTTGAGAGTGAGTGAGGGAGGGAGGGGCAGAAAGAGAGGGGGACAGAGGATCCAAGGGAGGCTCTGTGCTGACTGCAGACGGCTCACTATGGGGCTCAAACCCATGAACTGTGAGATTAGGACTAAGCTGAGGTCAGATGCTTAACCAAGTGAGCCACCCAGGTGCTCCTACCTGATTTTCTCCAAAATAGGCCGTCATATAAAATGTATCAAATATATAGTTGAACTTTTAGAATGAAAGGAAAAATGTCTTCCTTTAGATATTTAGCAGAGAAAGGGAGACACAGAATCTGAAGCAGGCTCCAGGCTCTGAACTGTCAGCACAGAACCTGACATGGGGCTCAAACTCACGGACTGTGAGATCATGACCTGAGCCGAAGTTGGACGTTCAACCGACTGAGCCACCCAGGTGCCCCATTACTTACAATAATCTTTACACATGAGTTTTATTTGATAAAATTTTTTGAGAAAATTATTGATTTTCTAAACATTTAGCAACTCACAAAAAATGTACACAACCCCCCCGCCCCCACTCACACATGCATACTTTTTTCTTATATATTAGTGTCAATACCAGGGCAAAAGGAAATCTTTCAAGATATGAGTACCTACTCTCAGAAGTGGTGGTATATTTTTCATTCCTTGTTAGCATTCTGAATGGCTTGCTTTCAAGAGAGAGCTTCTGATCCTTCAAAAAGATACAGGCCTTTCCACTGCTCTCCATCTGGACTCCATCACTGCAGGGAGAGGCAGGGACCACTCCTGGGGACTGACACTTGGTCCCTTTTTTTTTCTTTCTTGCCCCTTGTTTCCTGAAGTCTCCAGTTTATTAATGTGAAATTGAAGGAGGTCATTTTCCAAAGGGCAATAAAAGCTTGCTGGTCCCGGTTCTTCAAACATACATGGAAGCTTCCTCTACTCAGAAAATTAGTCCTCCTTCAGGAAATCCATTAGAGTTAGTAAGCTGTAAGGGAAAAATACCTCTTACCCACTGACACCTCTAAGCTTATTGGTAATCACATTTCTCCTCCTGATACTAAGCAGGAGGTATGTGGTGTGTGAACTCAGGTACTTGAGGTAGGAAGGGCAGGCCTGAGCAGCAGGAAGATGCTAGAGACTACAGAAGGCTGTGGGGAAAGAGAAAGAGCCCTGAGAACTGGAAGGGAGTATTAAAAAAGGAACAGCAGGCTAGACTTATGCAGCATCAAGTATCATTCTGGGCTCTTGTTGTTGCCGAAATGGGGACAGAGTTTCTCCATTCCCTGCCTCAGCCCTCCTTTCAACACACACATTACTTAGTTATGCGTGCAGGGCTAGCCTGAGTTACAGCACTAAGATAGATGAACGTTGCCCTCCTCAAGCCTCATATTTTATCCTTCACCCCTATTTCTTGCCCAGGCCTATAATCTCCTCAGTCCAGAATCTATTGCTTATTCTTTAACTGGCCAAGGTCAGGGCTTCCACTGATACCCCACATCAGGCATGTGTTCCCTCTTCTAGAAATGCTTAGCACATCTTCTTCACCCCTTCATCTATTTCTCCTTCAGCGTCAACACAAATGTCTCTCACAAGGGAGGCCTGTCTCAGCCCTTGAATGTGGTTAGGCTTATGTATTAACATATCTCCTGGCAGTATAAACCTATACTTCCCAGTGCTTACCTCAGTTGGCAGTGGTCCATTTATTTGAACGAATGTTGACTAACGTCTGCATCCTATGCTGCGCTGCAAACTGCTCAAGGGGGTTTGCATCTGTCTTTCTCACCACTGTGTCCTCAGGCCAAGTACGATGTCTAGCATGAAGTAAACTCTTGATAAATATGAAGAGTTAACTAATGAATAAATGAGGGCCACTTGAAGCCTACCTGTGCTTCCTCTGCTTGATATCCAAAGAATAAAGCCATCTTTTCACCTTCTCATGAGACCAGGAGGTGAACATGAACTGGAGTAATTCAGAGGATGAGTCTAGGCAGTGTCAGAGCTCTGGCCCGGGTGGCTCCTATGCCCGTGCATCTTGGGAACATTTGATATGGACAGGTGTAGCATGGGTGGTGGGGTGCACTGGGGCTGGTTCTCTATAGGAGGTGCTTGCTGGTGGTTATGGAGAACAGAGTCATGATCTATGGGTTTATAAGATCCATCTAGGGGAACAGAATTCATTAGAGGCAATTTGGTTCTTTCCCTTATAATTTCAACTGTTGCTTTCTCTCACAGGGGAAGACTATAATAACAAAAGCCTTATTAGGGCTGGGTTTTGCAGTTGTTGACAGATAGTACAAATTTGCATTTTCTCTGGATTTTGCACAGTGCTGGTGTATTCATTGTATGGATGTAGCTCAAAGCCTTTAATAGAATGACTTAGTTCTCATTTTGGTGGTTAGTAAAAATAGAAAAACAAAGTCTCACTTAGTTTTGTAGTCTATTGTGGAATTTTGATGATTTGTTTGAAATAAAGCTCATTTTTTTCACAACCATAAAACAATTGCTAAACCTCACTATGATGTATCAGATACATGAATTACAATGATGAGAACTGCTTACATCTCTGTTATCTACAAAACTTCTGTCTGTGAGCATTAAAAGGTACCAGTGAGTTTTAGAAACACTTGCAGTTATTTGGAATGTCCTTTCCATTTTCTGAGATTGGGAGCTAGACTGTTGAGTGTTGAGTGACAGTTTGTAAAGATGTGAACTGAATGGTGCACAGTCTGCTTATCTAATGTGCAGGGAGCAAAAATATAATTACATAACTGAGAACTAGAGACCTTATCTCCTGTTTGAATTGGATCTCATTCCACCAAAGATGTGAGCTTCATAGTCAATCTTACTACTTCATATTTAAAAGAGGCCCTCTAGGTCAGTGGAAATGCACTGGGAAAGGCATTAGAAGACCAGTTCCAGGGGCACCTGGGTGGCTCAGTCACTTGAGTATCTGACTTCGGCTCAGTTCATAATCTTATGGTTCCTGAGTTCGGACCCCGCATCAGGCTTGCTGTTGTCAGCCTGTCAGCACAGAGCCTGCTTCAGATCCTCTGCCCTGCTCTCACTATCCCCTCCCCCACTTGCACTCTCTCCAAAATAAATAAATATTAAAAAAAAAGGACCATTTGCTACTCTGCCACTTTCTAATTATGTGACACTGGCCAAGACATTTAATCCCTGATGTCTCACTTCCATCTGTAAAATGGAAATTGTAATAGCTGTCCTAACCTACCTCATAGGGCTTATGGTTATGACCAAATAAGACAATGTAGGTCAATTGCAAAGGATTGTGCAAATGTAAGATATAATTTCATGACATCATGTTATTTTCTGTTTTCATTTTTACATATGTAGTCCTATTTCCCCAACCTATTCTAAGGTTTAAAAAATTTACCATACTAGGGGCATCTGGGTGGCTCAGTTGGTTAAGTGACCGACTTCAGCTCAGGCATGATCTCACAGTTCGTGGGTTTGAGCCCCATGTTGGGCTCTGTGTTGACAGCTCAGAGCCTGGAGCCTGCCTCAGATTCTATGTCTCCCTCTCTCTCTGCCCCTCTCCCACTAGCACTCTGTCTCTCTCCCCCTCTCTCTGTCAAAAATAAATAAACATGAATTTTTTTTTTAATTTGCTGTACTTACTAGTCACAGTTCAGTTAGACAAACAGGACCACTAGGAGATATAATATGTGAGACTTGTCATTACAGGCATTTAACTTTTCACAGTTATAGTAGCTGGTTAAGCAGTAGTCTTTGTGTTGGATGCTGGAGCCCAAAGTCTCCAAGGTGGGCAGTCTAGGAGGGAAGATGGATATAGAGTGGAGAAAAGCAAGGACAAACGGGAAGCTTTAAGCGTATACTGGGGCCCATGTCAGTTCTTCATGTCTCCAGCTATGATGTGTATGTCATGTAGGAAAAGTGGTGTCTCTCATCATGGAGTCCAGAAAGTGGATACGATGAACGATAATTTAGGGGGAGGTGGAGCAGTTGGAAGCCCACCTGCTGCCACATGCTAATGCGTTGATGCCAGCTGGTCGAAGATAATGTACAAGAGCTATAAAAGCATCTGCTTCGGGGCGCCTGGGTGGCGCAGTCGGTTAAGCGTCCGACTTCAGCCAGGTCACGATCTCGCGGTCTGTGAGTTCGAGCCCCGCGTCGGGCTCTGGGCTGACAGCTCAGAGCCTGGAGCCTGTTTCAGATTCTGTGTCTCCCTCTCTCTCTGCCCCTCCCCCGTTCATGCTCTGTCTCTGTCCCAAAAATTAAAAAAAAAAATAAATAAATAAAAGCATCTGCTTCTATCTTTCAAAAGTGAAAATCATTGTGGTTGCTGCTTCTGTTCCATGCTCTGAATCTTGTGCTGCTATGTCTCTCATGGGGGTGGGGGACGATATGTCTCTCATGGTACATCCTTTTTATCATGTACATGAAATATACAGGGAGGGTCAGCTATAACATTTGTGGGGCAGTACAAACTGAAAATGTGCAGCCCCCTGTTCAAAAGAGCAAGAAAACTGATTTTTCCTTTCTTTCAAAGTCTTTTTTTGGTTATGTCATGGTGTTCATTATTTGCAATTTAATGCTGCATTCCCTAACTTATGGGATGCTCACTGGGTGTATACAGACTTCACAGGCACCCTGGGCCCTGTCCCATGACTTGGCATTCAGAGAGTGTATGCCTGCTTCCAAGCCTCCTTGTCCCATGCCCTGGACCCCACCAGGGGTAGCAGTAGTCTATATGGGAAGGTATTCCCAGGGAGGCAGGGAGGCAGTAAGAGGTGATAACACGTGTGAACCAAGGCTCCAAGGCTCTAGAACATGTTTCACTATCCCAGTGGACTTCATTTATAAAACACAAATTCAAAGATAAAACTAGTAAGAATTTCAACATGAAGCCTTAAACCCCAGCATCGATTCTCCTTATGAACACATGTCTCTGTGTATTTGCACTGTTTGCATGTTCATCAAGCTTGTCCTGCTTACAGGAAAGGCAGTTCTGGGGAGTGTAGTTTAGCCTAGCCAAGGAGATATATTACAAATCCACTGCACCATTTACTCTGCCTACTTCCAGTACTTTTTTCCCAAAGAGCTATCATTAGGTATTGAAACAAGATAGAAGGCTATAAACCTAGCCTTGTTATTTTTCTGACAGTCTGCCAGACACATGCACATACCTCACTATGGCACTGCCACCAGTATTTCTCAACTCCTATTTCCCCAAGGACCACAACTTTTGATGTAACATTTTTGAAGACATACGACTGCTCACCTATGGCAGTCTTTTATGATTGAGAGATCTAAATTTTATAGTTGGGTTCCATAGGCTAATGAGGATATTTATATAATTCAATTTTCTAGCTCAACAATGTAGTCTTTGAGATTTTTCAGATGAGATGTTGGAAGGTGCATGCTCACCACCTTGTTGGGAGTCCTATATGAGCCCCTCCATTCTGAACCTACTTCAAGCCCCTGAGTGCTTTCTACCTGGGCTATTTCTCAAGGTTATATTTGCAGAGAGCAACTTGAAGAGAAGAGGCAATGTCTCCCTCTGGGGCAAATAGTAGGCATGCTATAAGTAGTGGATTCCTCCTTAGTGTTTGTCTTCATTTTCTAGGGCTGCCACAACAAGGTACCACAGCCTGGATGGGTTAAACAGAAATTTATTTTATCACAGTCCTGGAAGCTAGAAGTTCAAGATCCAGCTTTCAGAAGGGTTGTTCTCCTTAGAAGCCTCTCTTTTTGGCTTGTAGATGGCCATCTTTTCCTGGTATCTTCACATCGTGTTTCCTGTGTCCAAAAGCATGCATATCTGTGTCCTAATCTCCTTTTCTTCTCTAAAGGCTCTAGTCAGATTAGCTCACCAACAACCCATGGGCCTCAGTTTAATTTACTTATCTCTTTAAAGATCTTATCTTCAAATACAGTCACAGTAACAATCTGAAATGACAAGCGAACTTAGAATTCATAACCTAGTCCAGGTGCCCTGTTCTGAGTATTAGATGAATGCAGTATTTGTCATCAGTCAGTCCTCTGTGGGCCCTTCATGTCAAAGGAAGGTTGGCTCTTGCTGTGACAGAGGCTGCCTAAGCAGACTGTTGGCAACATTTTCTTACAAGGTCCTATGTCAACATCACTAAGGTGACTATGTATCTCCAAGGGCATGCATGGCTACTCCTGGAGGACATCTGGGTTGTGAGCTAGATGGAACTACTTTGCTGAGAGGCCTCTGCCCTTCATAGCTAGGGGGTGGTGTAAAACCTTTTGCCAGGAAGGCTTGTAGAGAAGGCATTCTGAGCTCACAATTTAATCCTGTCCCTCACCCCCTCTTAAGGGCTGAATTGCATCCCCACTTAGTGTTGTGTGTTGAATTCCTAACTCCCAGTACCTCAGAATGTAACTGAATTTAGAGACAGGGTCTTCAAAGAGGTCATTATGTTAAAATAAAGTCACTGGGGTAAGCTCTAATTCCATATGATTTGTGTTCTTTTAAGAAGAAGAAATATGAACACAGACAGGTACAGAGGGAAGACCACACGAAGACACAGGGAAAAGATAGCATGTACAAGCCAAAGAGAGAGGCCTCAGAAGAATACTCTGTTAGGGGTGCTTGAGTGGCTGAGTCGGTTAAACATCCGACTTTGTTTCAGGTCAGAATCTCACAGTTTGTGGGTTTGAGCCCCGTATTGGGCTGTGCTGACAGCTTGGAGCCTGGAGCCTGCTTCAGATTCTGTGTTTCCCTCACTCTGTGCCCCTCCCCAGTCACGCTCTTTCTCTCTCAACAATAAACAAACATTACAAAAAAATTAAAAAAAAAATAAAATTGTAACCCCCACATACCCTTCTCAGCATCTTCTCACCCTTTCATTTCTACCTTTTAATAAATAAATAAATAAATAAATAAATAAATAAATAATTTTTTTAAAAAAGAGAAAGAGTGTCCTGCTAACACCTTGATCTTGAATTTCTAGCCCCTAATATTGTGAGAAAATAAATTTTTGTTGTTGAAGCCATTCATTCTGTGGTACTTTGTTATAGCAGCACTAGCTGACTAATACATCCCCCATTCACATATATATATCCAAACACATAAAATGATAAAAAAAGAACGGGGATAAACTGAAAATATTTAGCCATGTCTTAAAATTAGCCATCTCTTTAACATCCCAGTGGATGAGATTTGCAAAATAGTCTGAGGGACTAAAGCCATGTGTCTGCTGAACGTCAAGTTGGGTAGCAGGGAAGCCATGAATATATTTAAAGTGGTAACAGAATAAAAGTGCCTCTTACAACTTGCCCAGGCAGGACCAGAGCCACCTCAGTGCTTGAAACCAGGGTGAAAGTCATTCACCCACTTGTGAATGGAGACCACATTGGAAGCTGTTCCCAGGTATTGATTTGTGCTAATTACTGCATGTGCAATGAGTGGGTGATGTAAGGATGTGGACACCACCTTGTGATTAGCAATTAAGCCAAAATGTTCTGATTAAATCTATGAGATCTCTAATGTCTTTGAGGGACAAGAACTTCATTCAAAGCCTTAAGTCCTCAAGTTTCCTAGTTGTAGACTAGGAGGTCTGAGGAGCTGGGTGGAGGCCAATGCAAAACTGCTCTAGAGGAGGAGGAGAGGGGGGAGAGAGAGAGACAGACAGACAGAGAGTTTTTATTTTTTAAAACATTTTGTTTATTTTTGAGAGACAGAGACAGCGTGAGTGGGGAAGGAGTAGAGAGAGACACACACAGAGTCTGAAGCAGGCTCCAGGCTCTGAGCTGTCAGCATGGAGCCCAATGCAGGAGTCGAACCCATGAACTGCGAGATCATGACCTGAGCCCAAGTTAGACTTCGGCTTAACTGAAGCCACCCAGGAGCTCCAAGAGAGAGTTTTTACCTTTCACTGAAGGTGAGTGTACAAACCAAAATTCCAAAGCATATAAAGAAAGCTAATCCTAAACTAACAGCCTCCACATTCAAGAACTGAAAGAAAGATTCACTTAGGTCCTTTGCTGCCTCACAGTGGGTTTTTTTGCACGCTAGTCTACCACTCACAGTATCAACCTTGTATTCTGATAGCAAGGTGAGACCTGAAGGGGACTGCTTAAAGAGTGTCTCCCATTAGCCATCAGCTACTTACTGTTCTTGCAGGGAAAAGCATCTTATAAGACCTTATTTACAACTTATCTGTAGCATGCCTTTCAGGATGTTACTGTAGATACACAAAGAATCATTTCCTTGAAGGTACATTTGATGAGAGAAATCTTCTGACTCTGATTCTGTGGTTTTACTGCCTGAACATTAACCAGATGTATAAGATAACAGAAATAGACTGCACTAATTAGTAGAAGTGCTATACTGGTGTTAACAGCTTTGTCTGGGCCAACTGATATAGGGAAACAACTTCCTATAGCTGACCAACTACTGCGTAGCTTAACTAAGGTGGCAGTGGTAGGAGTGTTATCCATGCTATTGGATTGAAAGGAATGATGTGACTTCTCAGTTGTTGTGATTGGCCACAAGACTGACAAAGTGGGAAGCAGTCCCGATCACCTCAATAAAGAGCTGGTTGTTGAATGTGTGCTTACCACCATTGCCTGCTTTAATGCTACCCACCTGTTAACTGAGTCCCTGAAGGAAGATATTTGACCAAGATTTGTTCCCAGAAAATTCTAGGACCTGTTACACTGGGGTTCTAGGCAGGACCACATGTGGGTTGAGAGGATTCTTTTTGCCTCTGCTTAAAAAAATTTTTTTTATTAGTTTTCTTTTACTTTTGAGAGGCAGAGACAGAGCATGAGTGGGGGAGGGGCAGAGAGAGAGGGAGACACAGATTCCGAAGCAGGCTCCAGGCTCTGAGCTGTCAGCACAGAGCCCAGTGTGGGGCTTGAACTCAGGAACTCAGGAACAGTGAGATCATGACCTGAGCTGAAGTCAGACACTCAACCTACTGAGCCACCCAGGTGTCCCTCTTTTTGCCTCTCTTGACTAAGGTCTCTCCTTGGCCCATCTCATCTAGGTTCACTACTTATCTTAGCCCTGTGGACCTTACCTTTTTCAGGAAGAGGAAGTATAGAAAAGTGAGTTCACATAGAAAATTTCCCCATAAGTCCTAAAATAGAGGTGGATTAAGTGCTCTACTATATGATAATGAAGGTTTTTTTTTAAGTTTTTATTTTAATTCCAGTATTGTTAGCATACAGTGTTATATAGTTTCAGGAGTACAGTACAGTGATTCAGCAATTCCATACATTACCTGGTGCTCATCATGAGGTAAGTGCCCTCCTTAATCTCCATCACCTATTTTACCCATTGGCCCACCCACCTCCCCTCTGATAACCATCAGTTTGTTCTCGATAGGTAAGAGTCTGTTTCTTGATTTGTCTTTCTCTTTTTATAATAAAAATTTTAATGAAAAATTGACGTCAAAATTTTTACCTTCGCAAGATAGAAAAATATCATCTAAAAATTTATGAACATGTATGTCTCTTCAAGTACAGACTATAATTTATTTTCAAAGCAGCCTGACCTTTTGGTTTGGGCAAAGCAACTTGAGTTAGCCCTTTTATTCAGGCAAATACCTTTTTTCCTAATTTTTGGTGTAAAACCCAAATGCCTTCATATAACCAAAAACAGATACTTCAGCCCTTATATGCTATGTTTATCATTTGGAAGAATTTCACTTCTGTAAAATTAGATATTTTTCCTCCTATATTTGGATTAAGACTACCCTGTATTTGAAATTATAATTTGTATTGTGTGTGTGTGAGTTTGTATTACATTGTATATATACATTATTCAGCCACTTGCTTAAAAGAAATTGGAAGTAGGAAACTGATTATTACAAAGGTTACATAGAAACTTGATTTTCTTACCTCCTATTAAAGGTAAGATCAAGAGATTCACTAAGTGGTATGAGATGTACTGCACTAGATTGTCCCACATGGTCTTATCTTAGTTTGATTAAGCCACACTTTAAAAAATATGTTCTCCAACTTAAAGATTCTTGTTGAGTTTCTGGCCTAGTTTTTGGTGTCAGACCAAACACTTGGATTGATATACAACCCCAAGGGAATGTCTACTCCCAAAGCCAAATGCTCTAGGAAAACGTTACTTCTGGAATAAAAATGAGACAGCCTTAGATTGAGTGGGAAAGGATGCTGTTTTCTTTGTAAGGCCAGTGACAGGTTGGGCCCTAACTCTGAGGCATGGAGACTGATGTGTGTGGAGACAGGGCAGGAGCCAGATAGGGAACTGGCTTAGTAAGAGCGTCTGAGGTCCATACTCCTGGAGAAGCTAGTTTGAGCAAGAATTGTGAATCATCCTCTGTTATTCTTCTGTTATCTCCCAACCTTCAGTAAAGTATTATTAAAAGTTACAAGCTAATTTCTGAGACTGAGGATTCCTGATCCATTTTTCAAAAGGACTAACAAAAGGGAGAGCACTGTTTCCTCCACAAGGCCAGAATGGGACTTCTGGCTAAGGACACTGGCAAAGAACAGCTGAATCCAGTAGAGGAGCCTCTGAGGGTGATTAGGAAAGGCAGCAACTTTGCAAGCTGACAAGGAGTCTCCAGTGCAGGAAGCTGAGGACTTTTGCTAGGTCAGAAATTAGTGAGCATTCTTGGACACTGTTAAGTAGATCTAGGCCTAGGTTCCAGGAACTGGAATCATGGGAACTTATAGCATAGTGATTTGGGAATAAAAAGGCAGTGCAATCTCATTTCCTAGTCATGGGCTGGTAACCAATTATTAGGTTGCATCTATCTCTCGATTTGGAGTTTCCTCCTGGATTTCTTAGGTCTTCCAAGGGATGAGGGGCTCTCTTTTGTGGAAGGTGGCCTGGCCTAACCATTCTTTTGGCTCTACCTGCATAGACAGGAGGAAAAATAACAGATTTCAAAAGGGAGGGAATGCACAGAGGACAAAACACGTTAATATCTTATTTGCCTTCCACTGAAGTCTCTGTCTTCTAGCTCTGTGGAGCTATGATCACTGAGGATTCCACTGATTCTTAGACCCACTCCAGAACTCTTTCTCCATGGGTGTCATAATTTGGCTACTGTCAGACTTCATGGCTGCCACCAGCCACGTCTCCACTGTGCTCCCTGCCCCTCCAGCCCATCACCCACTTCTGCCTCATGGCCTATCTCATGCCACCTTCTTCCAGCCAGGGCTGTGAACCCATTGGGCACCTTGGGCACAGTATCAAGGACCTGGAGATTTTCACAGGCTTACAAGGAAATTAAGTCCTGAAAAAATTTTATTGTTTATAAAATATAACATATAACTAAATACCTTCAAAATTAAAATTAATAAATCTTGAATTGAATAATACATTCTTGAATAAATCTTGAATAAGACCTCTTTCATAGTTACATACAATGTGAAACATTAATGTGAAACATGGCTGAATTCTAAAACATTTGTTGTTATGTAGGTTGGGTGTGGTTTCCAAAGTTGAAAGTTCCTAGGGCCCATGAGGGTCATAAAGTAGAAGCTAGCTTTCACTGTCTACTCTCAACTATCCCCTGCCTCAAATCTTTCTCATATTATCCTGTCACCTACCCAGATTTCTTTAGTTATAGTTAATACCTGGGATATCATCCAGCAGGAAAAAAATATATAATAAAAGCCCAGTGAAGAAAGAAATGCATTTCCTTCCCAAGGCCAAGGTCCCTGGTGTTTAGACCACTCTACTACAGGATTCTGACTTGGAGAACTTTCCATCTGGCTTGAAGTGACACAGGTGTTCTGTTGAAAAGGAAATAACTCAGGCTAGAGAAAGAAGTGAGATGCTACATGGCTGATTTCTTCTCAGCCAGTCCCCAGTGAACAGGCTCCTTTTTCAGCCTGCATATGCACCTTCCATCCACCCAGAGCTGGGGTTGTCTGGGATTTGGAGCAACTGGTTGCCATTTTGTTTGGACCTTAGGGGTTGGATCTTGCCTGATGCCAAGAAGATTTTCCTTTTCCTGATCATGGAGGGGCTAATGCTAAATATGTCACTGGAGAAGGAGTTTTCTAGTTAGAAATAATGAACCTTTATCATTCTTTAAAGTTATGGTCACTATTTTAGATGTGTATGATACATGAAACAGATCCTGGAAATCTGTACTTCCTAATTAATGTGTCACTCTGCCCAGCTCCCAGGTTCAAGAAGTAGAGTCTCAAAGCCCCTTCTTCCGATCACCATAGCTTTGAAATACTATGAGCTTTTGAATCTACAGAAGAGGAGACAAGGTGGTGTGAAATATGAACCATGGGCCAGGCCTGGCAGGGTGGCAGTTTCCAGCAGTGGAGCTTGAAGGCCAATAAGCTTAATCTGAAGCACAAGAACCATTGGGAATTGAAAAATGCGTCCAGCACTGTATTAATACCATTGCTCCAAGTCAAATGTGTTGATGCCAAAGATGGTATCGTGGTCTCTCTGGATTAACTGGCTCCAGCCAGGGCTCGATTTTATTGCCCATTCTATCAGGGGGGAGGAGTAATAATTTGATGGCTGTTGTCAGAATGCCCAAAGAACATTGGATTGGCACCTCAGGAGACTTGGATCATGGCCATTAATTAGTTGGAGGATTTCAGGAAAATCCCTTAATCCTTCTGTGCATAAATTTCCCATCTATAAAAAGTAAGCATAATAATAGTGCATGTCTTACAGAGTTGTGTGAGAATGGAAGGGGGTAAAATGTGTGAGGAGCATTGGAAGTAAATTTAGCAACTTCCTGGGTGAGGGAGCTGAGATCAAGTAGAGAAATAATGACTGACGAGCTCAAAAACTGGGGTTGTAGTCTATGCTTTGCCAGGTACTAACTGTTCGATCTTGGGCCTGGGGATCTGATGCCTCAGGAGTGCATAATGATCGTTAAAGCCTCAGAAGTGTTGAACAGTTTAGGTGAGATACTGTATGAGGTTATCCACTATATGGTGCTATACAAATGTTAATTAAAATAGTGATTCATCTGGTGCCTTGCTATTCTCAAGCTGATTAACTGGCTTAGTTTTTGTTAATTAAAAAGTGTGGTTATTATCGTCCTGATAAATCTCATATTTATTGGACATTAGACTTTCAAGACTCACCTCTAGCATTTTTCATCCACATTGGGCAGAGGAGAAAGCAGGTGGGACACCCCTGCAAGTCCCGTCTGCTCTTCGGCTCTCTGTATCAGAGCTGGGTAGGCCAGCACATTCCAAAACTGCCCCATTTCAGCAACTTGTACAACCAGAGGTTTGGAGTTGGGTTCTGAGAGGGTTGCCCAGCTGACAGTTAGAAACGATGTGATATTTGGCATCAACTGCTTGAGTTGAAGCTCTTCTGCCAGAGTAATTGGCCAAAGCCCCTTGGACCTTGCCTGATATCTGGATGGACGCAAAATAGAGAATCAGATTCAAAATGTCTGGAGAAACCTCAGAAAGTTGCATACGTGTGGGCTTCCATGTTTTTCCATCACCCCTGTGGAACACTTAACTTGGGAGTTCTGTGTGTGCCCTGAGAAGACACTGAGGCCTGCATGAGCAGTGAAGCACTGAGCAGGATCTTCTTGTTCCTCTGTTCCATGCCTCTTCTTCCCAGAATCACCCGAGGCTTCACTATTGATATCGTCAGTGAGCTGGGCAGAAAGCTCAAGATTGCTGCTCTTGCTGATTTTCCCTTTCACCTGTCTTGGCTGTTGTGGGATTTGAAGTATGCCGAATAGCAGTTCTAGCTTGTTAGGGCTGCAAATGGATAACCTTGCTTTCAGATATGAGAGGCAAAGTGCTGCAAGAAAACTGCCTGTTCCATCTTTCCATCTGTTTAGCCCCATAGAATTCCCAGAGGGCGCAGCTCCAGCCAGCTAAAAAACCAAACCATTATTTGTCTACATGTTAAAATCTGAGAAGCTGCAGCAGTTTCAGGGGAGATATTCCCATTGCAGGGCCTCAAGACAACTGTTCATAAGCCAGTCATCATATTAATTGATTCATGGGCCATGCCCAAGTAAAAGAAAGTCAGAAATGCAGAAGCAGAAATGGACATTTCCCAGAGATAGATGGGAATAGAATACATTTATATGATTTCAAATAGGAGAAAAATGAAAGTAGGTTCTCTTGTTCTCATATCATAGTGAAGGCTGGGATAAAAAATATCAGAATGATTGAGACTGAATTGGCTTTTGTGCTTACAGACTGTGCTATGAATTGTGCAGCCAGAATGAATAGTGTTTACAGGAAGCCGATCAATTGCCTGTAGTTGGTTATGTCTCTGGTATGATTTGCTTTCTAGTCAACTAAGTAAATACCTTGAATAATAAATGAAGAAAACAAACAAACAACAAATAGTAATGGGAAGAAAGGCAGGAAGCAGGAGCTAAAAAATTTCAGGTTTATTGCAAATCCACAAAGGAACTTGAGGTAGTCACACCAAGATAGATTCTTCTTCCTCCTATGGAATGAATGTTCTTTCTTGATACATTTAGAAATGATTCTGTTGAAGAAATTTACTTGATCTTCTCTTTTAGCAGGAGACTTGGTCTTTGTTCTTCCCCTTGGCCTCCCTGCACTAAAGACTCTTCAGAGGGAATTTAAGTTTGAGGGTACTCAAGGCATGGGGAAGCTTGACTTATTGCCTCCGTCAACAGACTGCATATATCACGGGGAGCTGTAATCACAGGCCCTGGGATACTGTAGAGGAAAACTGATTTCCTCCATCCCTACTAGAGGGCTATTCTTGGAGCACAGAAAGGGAGTGGCAAGGGATTTAGATACTGAGAAGTATCTGCAGACTTTATGGCATGGCCCTATCTTCTTGTATTGACTGTGTTTCCTTCACAGAAGGCTGTGAATCAGAATAAGAGTTGGTGTCCATGCAGTTGTGACTCAAAGAGCCAACTTTTCTCTGCTGACAAGAGATAGACACAGGAAAAGCTGACCAGAACCAGGGGCATTTCCCAAGGACAGCTTGTTCTTCCTAGATCTTCCTGCAAAAGAGAGATAAATGGGAGATCATTTTTTTCTTCTTATAGAATGACCTAAATATAGGGATAAAAGCAGAGAAGTTTCAGGCACTGCTATTGGCAAAGGGACAGCATAGTACTCAGGACTGCTTGGTTTCTGTAGGGCAGAAGCTGTTAGCTGGCAAAGGGGCACAGTGGCAACTTCTGCTATCATGACCTTCCTTCTCTTCAGTCAGGGGCAGAAGGCAGTGCCAAGTGCTGAATGGAGAAAGCATGAGAACGGGAGAACGAGTGGATTTGGTATAAAACACTCACACTAGTTGTATGTAAAGGAGGATGGTGTTGTTAGAAAGTATATTCCCAGCTTGTGTAGGACTACAGAATTCCATCTGGATCCGAATAATTGGAAAGGAGTATGTCAGTGAGACTGAGACTACTTGTCAAATTATCATCATTAGCATTGTCATCATCATTACAATCAATCTTTGCAAAAATAGCTCTCTATGATTGTTCTGTGACAAATACTGTCCTAAGTATTTTATAAGTATTACTTCACTTTTGAAAAATGTAGAAACTGAGGCATGGAAAATTTCAGTACAAAGTTATAGTTATATAGCTCATTTGTTGCAGTTAGAATTTGAACCCATGACCACTTGATGGCCAGGCTTGGGCTTTTAGCCACCATGATATTCTACCTCAAAAGCCAGATTGTATAATCTTAACTGAAGGAAGGAACTAAGAAGCTTCCTTTGGAATGGATCTTGGCCTTTTTCAAATCATTTGATTATATTTTATCTTAAGTAGTACTGAAGCGTTTTTTAGTTCTATCTTTTGGATACTAACCCTTTATTGGATATTTCATTTGCAAATATCTTCTCCCATTCTGTAGGTTGGTTTTTAGTTAAAAAAAATTTTTTTTTTCAACGTTTATTTATTTTTGGGACAGAGAGAGACAGAGCATGAACGGGGGAGGGGCAGAGAGAGAGGGAGACACAGAATCGGAAACAGGCTCCAGGCTCCGAGCCATCAGCCCAGAGCCTGACGCGGGGCTCGAACTCACAGACCGCGAGATCGTGACCTGGCTGAAGTCGGACGCTTAACCGACTGCGCCACCCAGGCGCCCCGGTTGGTTTTTAGTTTTGTTGGTTGTTTCCTTCACTGTGCAGAAGCTTTTGCTTTTGATGTAGTCCTAATTGTTTATTCTTGCTTTTGTTTTCCTTGCCTCGGGGGGACCTATCTAGAAAAAATTTGCTATGGTTGATGTTAGAGAAGTTACTGACTCTGTTCTCTCCTAGGATTTTTATGGTTTCAAGTCTCACATTTAGGTTTTTAATCCATTTTGAATTTATTTTTGTATATGGTGTAAGGAAGTGGTACAGTTTCATTCTTTTGCATGTAGCTTTCCAGTTTTTCCCAACATCATTTGTTGAAAAGACTGTCTTTTGCCCATTGGATATTCTTTCCTACTTTGTCGAAGAGTAATTGACCATGTAATTGTGGGTTTATTTCTGGATTTTCTATTCTGTTCCATTGATCTATGTGTCTACTTTTGGGCCTATACCATACTGTTTTGATCACTACAGCTTTGTAACATAACTTGAAGTTTGGAATTGTGATGCCTCCAACTTTGCTTTTCATTTTCAAAATTGCTTTGGCTATGTGAGGTCTTTTGTGGTTCCATACAAAGTTTAGGATTGTTTATTCTGGTTCTTTGGAAAATGATGTTGAAATTTTGATAGGGATTGCACTGAATGTGTAGTAGTACATTGGGTAGTATAGACATTTTAACAATAATTGTTCTTCCAATCCATGAGCATGGAATGTCTTTCAGTTTCTGCGATGATTTTCTTTCATCGCAGAGGGGAAAAAAGAGAGACCAACTAAGAAACAGACTCTTAACTATAGAGAACAAATTTGTGGTTACCAGAGGGTAGGTGGGTGGGCTGATGGGTAAAATAGGTGATGGGGATTAAGGAGGGCACTTTTCGCGATGAGCACCAGGTAATGTATGGAATTGTGGAATCCACAAAATTCATACCACATATATTGCATACTATATATTAACTAACTGGAATTAAAACAAAAACTTAAGGGATACCTGAGTGGCTCAGTCAGTTAAGCATCTGACTCTTGATTTTGGCTCAGGTCATGATCCCAGGGTCATGAGATTGAGTCCCATGTCAAACTCTGCACTGAGCGTGGAGCCTACTTAAGATTCTCTCTCTGTCTCAGAGGTTAGAATGGGAGAGAGCCAAAGCATAAGAGACTCTTAAAAACTGAGAACAAACTGAGGGTTGATGGGGGGGTGGGAGGGAGGGGAGGGTAGGTGATGGGCATTGAAGAGGGCACCTTTTGGGATGAGCACTGGGTGTTGTATGGAAACCAATTTGACAATAAATTTCATATATTGAAAAAAAAAGATTCTCTCTCTGTCTCTTTGTCTCTGTCTCTCTCTCTCTGCGCCCCTCCCCCATCATGCACACTCTTTCTCTTTCTAAAGTAAATAGATAGATAGATAGATAGATAGATAAAAGTTAAAACTAAAAGAAAAAAAAAAGAAAGAAGTACTGAAGCAGAGTCCCCCTGAGTGGAGACTACATCCCATAAATGAATCAGGTGCCTCATGGGACTATCTTGAGCTGCTGAAGGAATGTAATACCTACATTTGTGTCTGATTTATTGCCAGGGAGGAAGTGTGAGACTGGGGAGATGGGAGACCTTTGTGTTCCAAGTTTCTTACTCCTGCCTCAGAACGCTAATAAAAAGAAAGGTTTGCTTTTTCACAGAGCCAGTGGAAGCTTGTCTTCGTGTGGTTCTTGGGTCGATACAGATGGATCTACATGATTCCCATGTTAAACTGTTTGGTTCTACACATTTGTATTCAGTCTTCTTGTGGTTAGACTAACCACTTTCCTTCAAGAATCTCAATGCTAGAATGTTTCAAACTCTATTATTAGCTGTGTGGCTATAACATCTGTATGAGTCTCACTGCTTTCTATAGTCTGAGACTATGTCACTGTGCATGTATGCTTAGAATTGTTATATCTGTTTGGTGTATGTTTCTTTTGTCATAATGTAAGAACCATCTTTACCGTGAACAGTAATTTTTTTTTTTTAATTTTTTTTTCAACGTTTATTTATTTTTGGGACAGAGAGAGACAGAGCATGAACGGGGGAGGGGCAGAGAGAGAGGGAGACACAGAATCGGAAACAGGCTCCAGGCTCTGAGCCATCAGCCCAGAGCCCGACGCGGGGCTCGAACTCACGGACCGCGAGATCGTGACCTGGCTGAAGTCGGACGCTTAACCGACTGCGCCACCCAGGCGCCCCAGTAATTTTTTTTTTTAACTCAAACTCCAATTAGTTCAATATTACTGTAGCTATATCAGTTTTCTTTTGATTTGTATTTGCCCAGTACATTTTTCTTTAGCCTTTAATTTCAACATTTCTTTCTTCTAATGTTTTACATGTGTCTATTCTAAAGAGTATAAGGAACAATTTCACTCTTCTTCATTTTTAAATCTAGCCTAGAAATCCTTTTTAATTGGCAAGTTTAGTCCACTTATTACAGATATATTTATGTATTTATTTTTGTCATTTTTGTTTTTGCTTTTTCCTGTATTTTCTGTGTTTTTTCTTCCTGTCATCCTTTATACCGATCAACTTACTATTTCTCTTAGCTTAGAAGTTACACATTATACTCCTATTCTTTTTAATGGTTGAAAAAAAATCTAACTTGCATTCATGCAATAAAATCAAAAGTTGTTCAGTGTATCTGCATTTCTGATGAATGTTACGCCACCGTATAACAATTTACCCCCAGTCTGGCCCTTCCTTATTGTAAGTTATTATTTTTTAGTAGTGTACTATAGTTTTCATATTAGTTGCTATAGTATTAGTTAGGGTTCTCCAGAGATATAGAGCCAACTGTGTGTGTGTGTGTGTGTGTGTGTACGTACGTACGTACGTACGTATATAAATGAATATATACATGCATATACATATGGAATCTGCAGGTGGACTATTGGCAGAATTCCCTGTTCTGTAGAGGGGGGGTCACTTTCTTCCTGTAAGGCCCTTAACTGATTGGATAAGTCCCATTCACATTATGGAGGGCAGTTTGCTTTACTCACAGTGTACTGATTTAAATATTAATCACATCCAAAAAATACCTTAATCTCACCCAAAAAATACCATGTCTTCTGAGTGTATACAGGCTTCTGTGTGGTTTCCTGCCTTTGAAGCTGGGTGGCCTGAGACTCATTTCTCACTAAGACAATGTGGAAAAAGTGATACTGTATGATTTCCAAGGTTAAGGTTGTAAGAAGCCCCTCACGTGCCATTTCGGTTTCTTGGACTCTGTGTTCTGGGAAAGAAGGCCACCAGTGAAAAAGTGTAACTGTCCTAAAACATCCATGCTACAGGAAGCTCAAGCTAGCCATGTAGAGAGAAAGAGATGTTCTCCCAGTCTCACCTGTTCCAGCCATTTGAATTAAGTTGTCATACATGTGATTGAAAACATCATCTTGGATGTGTAGTCCAGTTGAGACTTCAGGTGATTCTAGTCTCACATTGTTACTTAAAATCACTACATTTGTGGGGCGCCAGTTAAGCGTCCGACTCTTGGTTTCAGCTCATGTCGTGATCTCATGGTTCATGAGTTCAGGCCCCACGTAGGGCTCTGTGCTGACAGTTTGGAGCCTGCTTGGGATTCTTTCTCTCCCTCTGTCTCTGCCCCTCTCCCTCTTGCTCTCTCTCAAAATATAAATAAACTTAAAAAAATTAAAAAAAAATATGTGTTTTGGTGTTCTATAGTTTCATTATAATAAATCTACATAGGGACATTTCATTTATCAGTGTTTTAAACTCGTTATACTTGCTATATCCAAGGATTATATTTTTTTTATCAATTATCAAAAATTCCGAAAACTTTCAGATGTTATTTCAATTGCTGTCTTTCCGCTGATTCTCTTCTGATGTGATTATTGGTTATGTTGAAACTTCTCTCTCTTCCCTTCATGATTCTTAGCCTCTCTTTCATGTTTTTTATCTCTCTATCCTTCTGTGCTGCAATTGGGATTAAGTCCTCACATCTTATTTTAGTTCACAAATTCTTTTTCTGGATACAGTTTGAACCAACAATTGGGCTTTTAATTTCAATGCCTTTACTTTTAAATTCTGTACATTTTAATTTTTTTTCAAACCTACCCATTCCTTTTAGATATTGTTTTATATGTTTTTCTTGATTTTAATTTTTCTTTTATATCTCTATTTTTATATATCCTTTCAAAGGCATACTGATTCTGGGGTCACCTGGGTGGCTCAGTTGGTTGATTGTCTGATTTCAGCTCAGGTCACGATCTCACAGTTTGTGAGTTCAACCCCACATTGGGCTCTCTGCGGTTAGCACAGAGCCCTCTTTGGATCCTTTGTCCCCTTCTCTCTCTCTGACCATCCCCTGCTTGTGCGTGCTGATGTGCTCTCTCTCTCTCTCTCTTTCAAAAAAAAAAAAATAAACATTAAAAAATATTTAAAAACACACTGATTCTGTAGTTTCTTTCTAATAGTTCTGTGATCTGGAGTTTTTCATGTTTAGTAGTGATATTTCTTGTATCTGCTTCTCTAGTTCATTCTGAATAGTTTCTTGAGTGTGTCGTAATTTTGGATTGTAGTAAATCTTAAGCGGGGCTTCACTTAAAGACTTTTGTCTTCTCTGTGTTGGAAGTATGTCCCTCAGGAGTGGTTCTGTGTCTGTTTCTAGCCAGTTACCTCAGGGGTATCATTAACCTTGGGTCTAGGTTGTTTCTGACTTAGGGGATTCTGAACCCAACAGAAAGTATAAATTTGAACCCCAAATCCATGTGTGGCATGCCTATGGTTATGCATTTCAGGGAAGACTGTTTCAACCACCCAGATCCTAGGCCCAAATAGACAAGCTTGCTTGTCATTTCCCTAGCTAGTAGAAGGGTTTTTTTTTTTTTCTCTTGCAATGCAGGTGTAGATCTTTAAAGATTCTAACTTTATGTGAAGGTCTTAATTCTGTCTCCCTCCTGTTCCTGCATAGCTGTCAGAACATAAGCCCTTTGGGTTCCTGAGGCCAGCAAATCATTCCAAGGATTACCACTCTGATTTTTTACTTTCTTCTTCACTTTTGGCCCCTAGAGATTTCTGTTACATGTCTGTGAAATCAGATACACATTTAAAAGGGGAATGTGTGTGTGTGTGTGTGTGTGTGTGTGTGTGTTCTAAAGCAGGAAGTTTCTGTGGGTATTTAGTTCATGATATTGCTAGAAACAAAATTATAAATTATTTTGTAAAGCTACTACCAAGACTTTTTATTGGGGGGCGCCTGGGTGGGTCAGCCGTTTAAGCATCCAACTTCGGCTCAGGTCATGATCTCACAGTCCGTGGGTTCGAGCCCCGTGCCTGGCTCAGTGCTGACAGCTCAGAGCCTGGAGCCTGCTTTGGATTCTGTGTCTCCCTCTCTGTCTCTTAGAACTGTGTCAGCCCTGTCTCTCTCTTTCTCTCTCTCCCTCTCTCTCTCTTAAAAATAAATAAACGTTAAAAATTTTTTTTTTCTAAAAAAAGACTTTTTATTGGCCAACAGAGCAAAATTATGCCCATGCTCTGGAGGTTTACCTATCTTTTCTTGTATCTAAGCTTCCCACAAAGATGCCTATCTGCGTGTCTTTTTCTTTCTGCTTTTCTCTCTCTTTCTTGTTGTTTTCAGTAAGTCGTATTCTACAGTAAGTGGCTGACTTTCTTTCTCATCTTGTCCAGGCCACTTATTTTTTTTAACTTATTATTTATGTATTTTTTTCCACCTCAAAAAGTTAATACAGGGATTTCTTTTTTTTTTTAATGTATGAAATTTATTGTCAAATTGGTTTCCATACAACACCCAGTGCTCATCCCAAAAGGTGCCCTCCTCAATACCCATCACCCACCCACCCCTCCCTCCCACCCGCCATCAACCCTCAGTTTGTTCTCAGTTTTTAACAGTCTCTTATGTTTTGGCTCTCTCCCACTCTAACCTCTTTTTTTTTTCCTTCCCTTCCCCCATGGGTTTCTGTTAAGTTTCTTAGGATCCACATAAGAGTGAAACCATATGGTATCTGTCTTTCTCTGTATGGCTTATTTCACTTAGCATCACACTCTCCAGTTCCATCCACGTTGCTACAAAAGGCCATATTTCATTCTTTCTCATTGCCACGTAGTATTCCATTGTGTATATAAACCACAATTTCTTTATCCATTCATCAGTTGATGGACATTTAGGCTCTTTCCATAATTTGGCTATTGTTGAGAGTGCTGCTATAAACACTGGGGTACAAGTGCCCCTATGCATCAGTACTCCTGTATCCCTTGGATAAATTCCTAGCAGTGCTACTGCTGGGTCATAGGGTAGGTCTATTTTTAATTTTCTGAGGAACCTCCACACTGCTTTCCAGAGCGGCTGCCCCAGTTTGCATTCCCACCAACAGTGCAAGAGGGTTCCCGTTTCTCCACATCCTCTCCAGCATCTATAGTCTCCTGATTTGTTCATTTTGGCCACTCTGACTGGCGTGAGGTGATATCTGAGTGTGGTTTTGATTTGTATTTCCCTGATAAGGAGCGACGTTGAACATCTTTTCATGTGCCTGTTGGCCATCCGGATGTCTTCTTTAGAGAAGTGTCTTTTCATGTTTTCTGCCCATTTCTTCACTGGGTTATTTGTTTTTCAGGTGTGGAGTTTGGTGAGCTCTTTATAGATTTTGGATACTAGCCCTTTGTCCGATATGTCATTTGCAAATATCTTTTGCCATTCCGTTGGTTGCCTTTTAGTTTTGTTGGTTGTTTCCTTTGCTGTGCAGAAGCTTTTTATCTTCATAAGGTCCCAGTAATTCACTTTTGCTTTTAATTCCCTTGCCTTTGGGGATGTGTCGAGTAAGAGATTGCTACGGCTGAGGTCAGAGAGGTCTTTTCCTGCTTTCTCCTAGGTTTTGATGGTTTCCTGTCTCACATTCAGGTCCTTTATCCATTTTGAGTTTATTTTTGTGAATGGTGTGAGAAAGTGGTCTAGTTTCAACCTTCTGCATGTTGCTGTCCAGTTCTCCCAGCACCATTTGTTAAAGAGACTTTTTTCCATTGGATGTTCTTTCCTGCTTTGTCAAAGATGAGTTGGCCATACGTTTGTGGGTCTAGTTCTGGGGTTTCTATTCTATTCCATTGGTCTATGTGTCTGTTTTGGTGCCAATACCATGCTGTCTTGATGATGACAGCTTTGTAGTAGAGGCTAAAGTCTGGGATTGTGATGCCTCCTGCTTTGGTCTTCTTCTTCAAAATTACTTTGGCTATTCGGGGCCTTTTGTAATACAGGGATTTCAACCAGGAGATCAGAGTCTCCTAGTAGATCTTAAAGTTGATTTCTGCCATAGCAGCCTTTCTCCTGTTCTTAGTCTTTTCTGTGATTCCTAAAGGTAAGTCAAGTATAGTCCCTAGTAATGATCTGCCTCTAATTCCTAGAGGATAGTGACTGCACCCAATTTGCAGCCAGGTCAGTAAACAGCACATAGGGTACAAAGGAAATGCTTTCTGACATGGTTGTGATATTCAACAGTAAGAGAAAAAAAGTGCGTATGTACTTTAGAAATCAAAGTTTAGGGTAGTTATTGCAAAATGTATTTTTCTGTGAAACTCAAGGTTTATTTTTAGGTAGTAAGTTGTTTCTTTTAGGATCATGCTGGTCAGAAACTGAGCAAGTACAGAAGCCATTGGGGAAATTAGTGAATTCCCTAAGTTTTGGCAGCATATGTAGTCTTGTTACGATCTTTACTTTTACTAAGTTAAACCTCGGGAAACTACTTTGTATATGCTGAGCTCTTCTTCTGTCTGCCAACAGAAAAGTTTCACAAGCAGGGTAGATGCATATCTACTAAATTATAGCCCAGAGGTTAAAAAGTTCAGAGACTGTTATGTCTAAAGCTCATGTTTTACATTTGAGAGATAAGTTATCAGTTCCTATAAAATAGGAGTATATTCAACATAGTCAGGTTCTGATTCTATTTTCTTCCTCCATTTCTCCATGAATTCTACAGTCACTTCTTCCTGTAATAGGTGATGGGAAACTTTGTTCAAAATATTTCTGGAATTAAGTGTTTGTAAACTTCTGTATTTGCTCCCTTAGTTTCTCACTATTTAAGTTACTCACTAGATATCCTCCAGCATATATTTTTTCTTCCTCCCCTCCTCCCTACTCTTTCTCCCCTTATTCTTGCTCTTCTTGTTCTTCTTTATCTTCATCTTTTTTAATCTTCATCTTCTTCTTTTGGAATGAGAACCCCTGAGTTTACCTTGGCCTGTGGCCATAGAACTGGAGACTCCATTTCTCCCCTCTGCAGCTAGGTGTGGCTAATGGGATGTGAGCAACGGTGATGCAGGTACCTTCTGGTTCAGGATCTTGGGGTGGGAATAGGGGCTAGACAGCCACCTTGGTCTCTGTTTCATAAATCTGATCAGCCAAAGGTTACCCAAAGGTCTTGCAAGAAACCACAGGGAAAAAGAAGAAAGACTCGTGGGCTATTGGAGAAAGAAAAGGGCTTTACAGTCTTTTGTTTTATGTTTTATACTTTTAAATATTTTTATATGCTTTAGATCGGATTTTCTTTTATATAATTCTGTGTGAAAGAAGTTCTGTATAATTTTCATTTTCCATAAGTAGATGATTATAGTGTGATAAGGTCTATAATACAAGTATGAACAAGATTGTACCCTATTCCTCCAAGGATAGGTCAATTATCTTACTTTGGTTTGAAAATAAATGAAGTCACGGTCTGCACATAGTGTGATAATTTGCTGAATATGTTTTCTTTAAACAAGAAAGACTTTGAGGGTGTGAAAGGTGGACACTTTTTAGAATATTAGTTGGTGTTTCATGAGCAGTGATATTACTCTTATTTATTGAATGTCAGAATTTTATAAGGGAGCCGAGAACTCTGTTAGACAGATATAACCTGGGCCTGTTGCCAAATTGCTCTCTACAGTTAATATGAAAATCAATGAACAGGAATGTAGGATGTGCAGCATTAAGCAACAGAAATGTGTCCAGTGGTCATGCAAGTCTGCAAGTCTGGTCACTGGTCATGCAAGTCTGTTGAGAGTATATTCAGGGAAAACTCTTTTTGTGATATGTCTGTGGTAGGAGTACAAGGTGAGTCAACAACATTTTTGGTGCATATTAGCTGTCATTAGTAAGGGAACACAATTGGATTTTTTTTTTTCAGAAAAGGAAGTCCCTAGACTCAATTTTTAGCATGGCTTTGGTTGTTTTCTGAACATCTGCACTCAGGAGAAAGTTGAGTTGAATGATCACCCCTCTGTTTTTCACATAGAAAGTCACAGACTGTTTTTATACACATGGACAACCTAAGAATGCTTACTCCCACCCCAGTATTATTCTGTAGTCAGCAGATGAGAAGGGACCTTATAACTTAGGGATTTAGGTATGGCAAACTTAGGGCATTCAACAGGGGTGTGTAAGCTAGGCCTAGAGTCACAAATTTGCGATTTTAAAGGCCATTAGAAAGGGGAAAGTGGGGGCATCTGGATGGGTCAGTCAGTTAAGCGCCTGATTCATGATCTCACAGTTTGTGAGTTGAAGCCCCATGTCGGGCTCTGTGCTGGCAGCTTGGAGCCTGGAACCTGCTTCAGATTCTGTGTCTCCCTCTCTCTCTTCCCCTCTCCCACTTGCACTCTGTCTCTCACTCTCTCAAAAATAAATAAACATTAAAAAATTTTTTTAAAAAAAGGGAAAAGTGAGGGTACCTGGGTGGCTCAGTCAGTTAAGCATCTCACTCTTGATTTTGGCTCAGGTCATTATTTCAGAGTCATGGGATTGAGCCCTGCATTAGGCTCTGCACTGAACATGGAGCCTGCTTAAGATTCTGTCTCCCTCTGCCTCCCTCCCTCCCTCTCCCTCTCTCTCTCCCTCTGCTCCTCTCCCCTTCTAGTGTCCTCCATCTCAAATAAAAAAAAAAAAGAAGGGGGAAAGTGATAACATATATTTGCAAAATGTCGTAGTATTTATTGAGTAAAATAAAAGGAGCCTATTTGTTCTCCATCAAACAGAAGAGGTGAATGCAGAATTGAAGACTGCAGAAGGGTCACAATATTTGTTCAAGAGAGTAAAATACTAGGGGTCCTTTTTTTTCTAGTTGAGGTATTAACTGAATATATTCTATGTAGTTCCATTGATTATAACTTGTGACAACTGTTTTTCTCTTTTGGGGGGCTTCCAAGTCATCAAATATTCCTGGAAGAGCTCCATGCTAATTTCTGGGGAAGTGCAACCCCAGATGCTTCATTTAGCACTGTGGCAACCCTCTTTAACCTGCTGGGTTCCAATAGATGTGGCCCCCAGATGTCTTAGGTATAACTTTTAGCTGTGAGTCCTTCCTATCAGTAATTTTCCTGGTAAATGGTATAGAGTTGGGAGAGCAGGAGGGGGTAGAGAAAGAAAACAGCTTTTCTTCAGGTTTATGTTCTTTCTGATACTTCTGTATGACCATCTTGAAAGAGAAGGTTGATTTGCTCATTTGTTTCAGGAGAACATTAGCTGTGTCCTCATTCAGGGCACAGAGGAAAGGAAATTTTCCTCCTACCACCTAGAGCTCATGGCTAATGTCCCTCCTCCAAGCGGTGATTTTGGGTAAAACTAGATTTGTGAAATTTTTATTTTTGGAAGGGATTATTGATCAAATGGTACTTGGTGGCCACCCCATCACCACCACTCTCCTTGTCCCCATCATGATAATGATGGTCTTGCCATCATGAGGGCTTTGTCATAGAGTTTTGTAGTGGTAACTGATTGGAGAGAGGATAGAGATAGACAGACATACAATATACAAATATGTATGAATATATATCATTGAATAATGAAAACATATAAATGTGCCAGTGGTTGAACTGGTGGATGGATGTACGCTGGAAAGTGAGTGACTTATGACAAGTTGGAAATTTGGAACAAGATTGGGGCTAGTCAAGCCCTGTGCCTCAGTGGCCCTAGACTTTGCATGGACTTTCTCCAGCTTTTCTGAGCGCCTCTCTGGTGCTTGGAACTGCTAGAAATGTCAGTGCACCAAGGATGGGATCGTCCCAAGAGGATCACTCTATTGCCTCTTTCCTTTTCCAGATTGTGTGTAACTAGGCCACCAGAGTGGTGCTGACAGCATGACTTTGGGTGACTCAAATTGTTTATAGAGACAGAGATTGGCAAAAAACATTTGCCCAGGTCCCAAATGCCCTAGGGGTGGCCCTTGCTAGAGACACAAATTTGGAAATAGTTTGTTATTAAAAGTCATGAAACTAGATGAGGTCATCTAGGAGTGAGTGTAGATAGAAAAGGAGCTCACACCAAAAGTCCTTGGGGGTTATAGAGTTGGCATGTTGATATTCTTGATTCTCTGTGTTGCATGCCTTCCAATAGAGATTTTTCTCCAGCCATGATGGCAGACACCCCCCCACCCTCCTTGTCTGATAGGGGTTTCCTTACCCAGATGGGCTGCAGTACAAAAACAAGGTCTTCATAACAGATACAGGCAGGCACAGAATGTCACCTTCATGTAGTTCCCTAGACAGATGGCTTTGAAGTTTAATTATTTTTCCTCTTCATTTAGCGTGGGTAGATAAAACCAATGTAAAAATGACTTATAGAAATAATTATTTAGGTAATCGCACTAAGATATTACTGTTGGGGTAAAGGAGAGAGGTTTTCTAGGGGAAAGAATAGACTGATGACTGCATGTACTTGGGAGGTAGGGTGTGGGTAGGGTGAGGCTGATTTTTTCAGCTTTTCCATTCACTTCTACTTATTTTGGTCCATTCTACTTGTATGGTTTCCTGGAGCCTGGATTTATTATCTGCATGAGCCAAAACAATTGAATAACTAACACTTTAGTTTTGGCTTTGTAGATATAGAACTGGCGTTCTTATCTGAATATTTTTTTTTAACATTAAGCAGTTCCTCACTCTTCCTTCAATTGTCTGGAAGTTTTAGTTTTGGATCAGAATTATCAACACTTGTCTGAATTCTTTCCTTGACTATTTACATTAAATAAACACCTTCCCATCTTCCTGCAAGTATAGAGACTTGCACCAAGGGAGTCCTCAGGATTTACTGATGTTCCTTGAGACCATAGTTTGGTATAGATTAAACATGTATTAGGAATTGAAGAATGGCAATTTTCTTGAAAAAAAAAAGAAAAAAAAATATATATATATAAAAGCCAAAATCATTAAAATAATCACACACACCCTCTTCCATGAAGGCAGAGCCCCTTGAATTAAATAGGTAAAAAATATCTTCCTTGTAGTCAGTAGTTTTGTACAAGACACAGTTAATTGGAACAGTTTTGGCTTTAAACCCAGTGAGTTTGGTGCTCTGGAACAATGCTTGAGGAGTTTCCATGTCAAATAAGCATTGGCTTCTCATGAACTTACCCTTGGCTTTCTGTATCTGCTATATTCTAAGCTTTCCAAGATGACAACTTAGCACTTCAGTCAGGGAGATTTACTGTATGTGAATGAGTCCATGCAGAGTGTCGGGAAACATTAATCACTCCAGGACTTCCCTCACTGTCCATTGGCTGGCTCACACACACAAAGGATCTCATGGGCCACTCTGAGAAGAAAGATAGGCAGTAGAAGAGGAGTATAACACAGGGCCCTCTTCTGAGACAGGAGAGCAACGGCTACTATTGATAGTATTTGGGGCATGATCACAGGCCACGGGGAGAGTTTGCTGCTCATTTATCTCCAAAGTGCAGAGGATCATGTTCCTGGACAAAAGGAACATGCTTGAAAATAGGAGGGTACAGGAGGGAGTAAACTTGGAGGAAGAAAAGGTCGCTGGGAGGATGGGATGATGGGGGACTGGGTCACAGTCACTGTCAGATTCCTTGTATATTTTGGCTATAGATTTGCGGCTTCTTTGATAGGTAAGCTGAACTCACCACTGTAGATGGCTAGAGGCTGAGCTAGTTATTGGCTTCCTGTGAGATGTGGTCTTTGCAGGGCTGATCTTTGCAGGGTGTAAATGGGTAACTCAGTGATCAGGAGTCCATCAGCTAGGCAGTGTATATCATATGATCTCATATAATTAAAAGTACATTCCTCACTCATCTGTCTGGTGCTGCTTTGTTGATGTGTGTGTGTGCACATGCGCACGCTTATAGGGTTATCTGGGTTTCCAGTCTATGAAGAGCCTGTAGGAGTTGCAAGCAGCATGAAGATACCCAGTATCTGAGGATAATAGAAGGAGGCTGTGGGTATTGGAAATGGGAGGTAGGGAAGGGAAGGGTACAATATAAGGGCAGAAAGAGTTTTTCTAATTTATAGTTTTGTCTGGGCTAGCTCTGACCATTGGGGGTCAGAGCTTCCTGAATGAGAAAGTAAAGTCCCAAGGCAAATAAGCCTGTGTTGTTAAAGACATTTTTTCCCAAGTGGGCCTTTATTCATTTCTGGATTTTACTCTTGTCATTCTCCAACTAAATTCTTCTGAGTTGAGATATAAGGAAAGATGAGGTAGGAAATATCCAAGAGTGAGCTTGGGGAACAGTAGTTTTGCAACATATTAAAAAGGGGACTTCTGGGAATGTTGTTCTGTTGAAATGAATCCAACCATGTTTGCCTTTATGGAAAACAGAATCTTTTCTTCAACAGATTTTTCTCCCCAGCTGCTTAGAAGCCCTTAACTCCCCTTTCTTAGCCCTTTTAAGAGGGGGGAGTTTGTCAATTTGTCTTTGATTCCTGATTTGTCCTGGGAATCCTGATAGACATTCCACATGGAAAAAGTGTAATTTTTGAGCAGGGATTTGGGAACGTAGACACCTTTTTTCAGCCAAAGGATCACATCCAACCTGGCTCTGAAAAGCCCGAGACATAAAAACCTAAGAATGATCCCATTTCCTTTATGAGATCGCTAGTTCTGGAAAGGACACTTCTTCCCCGGCAGGTGATGTGGAGGAAAGCAAGTTTGTGGGCTGTGGATTACCATAGGCCTCATCTGAATTGTGGTCTGAGGAGCCCACTTGAGTGCCTCTCAGCCTCAGTTTGCTCATCTGTAAAATAAAGGTTATGATACCCTCTTAGCCATGTCGTTGTGAGGATTAAATAAGATAATGAGAGCAAGAGAGAGACTGGATAGTAAAGGGTTGGGGACAGGGACTCTGTCCTGACCCTATTACCTGCAAGCTGGGGAACCTCGGCCAAATCACCTGTTCCTTTCCTGCCTCCCCTTTGCATCTGTAAAGTGCTGACAATAGTTCCTACTGCACAGACTTGTTAGGAATAAATGAGATAATAGAAGCAGAGTACTTAGAAAACTGACTCATCGTAAGATGGGATTGTTATTAAAATGATTTTCACATAGGAGTGTTCAATACAGGATAGCTACTAGAATTATATGTAGGCAGATATGTTGGGTAACTCTTTTTTCTCATTCGGGTCACAATGGACTTTTCACAAAGGCTTCCTTTTGCTCAGAATTTCCACCAGTTCAGTCATGGATTTTCCCCATTCTTGCTCCAGATCACTGCATCTTGTGTTTGAATGACCTCATTCCCTCCTGCAGATGATTGGCAGTGGTCTCTGCCTTCCTTTCCAGGATCATAGAGCAATTGTCCTTTCAGTGTCCCACCTCTAAGCTTATAGGCAATAAACTCCATTCACCTATGAAGCCACACATTGTTGACTTGTATTCCTCCCCATCCTGTCCTTCCCCCTACTCTCCCTTTTTGTCCTCTTACCATTTTTACAATGCCCCAGCCTAATAAATGAGTTCAGAAGGCAGCCCTGCCAGGATTTCCAGAGCTCTATTTTGTAGGTAAAAGACAAAGATTATTTCCTATAGCACAATTAGAGTTAGGCTGGCAGATAAAATCCTCCACTCACTGATTGTGACTGATTAGTGGTCCTTAAGTGCCAACCATGTATTTTGGCACTTTTAACTGTTACTTCTTAAAACACTCTATTCCTTTGGGCGTATTGACTTTAGTGTATTAAGAATTACTTAGGCGGTTAGTGAGAGGCAACGGAGCCTTTCTTCCTGGAGTCAAAACCACCCAGAAGTATAATGGGCCATTTTACCAAGGAAGGGTGATAGTCTGTGCCTCCCTCTCTTCCAGACAGATTCTAGAAATTCTAGTTCTTCAGAAGGAAAACCTGGGCTGCAAAGGAGTTAATGTAGTAGATAACACTGGGTAAAGTGCATTTTTGAAAATGTGAGGTAGGGGATCTTCCCATTTGGAAAACAATGAGAATGTCCAGAAAGGAAAATGTTCACATGTGAAAAATGAAAACACCTTACGTTTGTGAAGCATAGGTTACTCAGTGGGGGCTTAGGCAAATTACTCAATTCCTTTGAACTTTATTTTCCATTTGATAAAATGAGAATAATAATATCTACCCAGCTTATGTTTTGAGAATCAATATATACATATTACTTTATAGATATATAGACATTACATATCTATTTATCTATGTCTCCATCTACTTTAGATACTGTAAAGTCCCATTTAAGGAATTACATTTCTCAAAGTGTTCTCCCATACCTGACATGTTTTATTTTCTCTCATTTATTTATTCAACAAATACCTACTGGGAGATGGTCATGTACCAGGGACTGTGCATGGTATTTGGGACACTGACATGACCCTCTAAGAGCTCATGGCTTGGAGTTTTTAGGTGTGCATGTGTGAGGGGAGGGATACAGATGTGTAAAAGAATACTGAAATAATAGGGAAATACAGAGTATTGGGTTTTTCTGAATTATCCCAATCTATAGGTTGAGAAAACTTGAGGCACTGGAGTTAAATTTGAGCAGATTCCATGGCTATTAGTATGTTTTATTATATTAGCTCATGTTTCCTCATGAGTCTGAGACCTGCTGAAGACTCAGAAGGACAGTGGCTGGCTGCTATAGGTCTGTATTGGGTGAGGGCTGGGGGATGGAGTGTTTCTTCCATAAATATATTCAGGAGAGTTCTCCAGTGAGTCCCACAAAGAAAACAGCTGGGAAGTACTGAGCAACTTGATCTCCAGAGGGCACTTCCAGCCTGACCAGTATATGAAAACATCGTAAAATCTCTCCTTGTCTCCAGGTATAGTGACTCTCTACTAAGGTTGTTCTGAAGGGCCTAGGGGAAATGCCTCTCCAAGTATCTTGAGGCAGATCCTCTGGGGATGCAGAGTTGGACTTTAAGCTATTTTTGTTATAATTGTGTGTGTGTGTATGTGTGTGTGTGTGTGTGTGTTTGTGTGTGTTACAGCTTTTTTCACGTGTAAAATTGGCTCAGTAATTATTTGCGTCAAATTCTCATTATCTCATCCCAAAAACTAATTTTAAAACTAAGCCATTTATTTATATATCTATAATTGCATCATGATAGCATTCTTAAAACATTTATCACCATAGTAGACATTAGAAATATTGAGGCCAATCTAAACTACTCCCTTCCATTTATTGTTTAATAAACAAAACAAAGCATGTAATAAACTCACAGTTTAATTCCTGCAGTAAATTTCTTTGGCTTGACATCCATAGTGGCTTCCATTTTTCTGACTGTACTTTGAACTAAAACAGATCTTCAGACCCAGAATAATGAAGTTTATACTCCTCTCCACCCCCCCCCCCACCCCCCCGCCCAGCACCTTTTGCTTTCACTTATTGGAATTTCCCACCCAAGTCTTTTCAAGTCATTTGCTTGTCTATCCTTGGACCCTGTCCTCTGAACCTTGCTGTTAGTGGTAACATTTTGCTGCTTATGGGACCCTAGCTTGGAGAGACGTTTGTTACATAGTTCGGCTAAGAATTCTCCTATGTTGTTTTTTCTTTTCTTTTTTTAAATTTTATTTTAGAGAGAGACAGAGAGAGAGAGAGAGTCGGGTGGGGGCAGAGAGAGAGAATTCCAAGCAGCCTCCACGCTCAGCATGGAGCCTGACATGGGACTTGATCCCATGACCCTGGGATCCTGACCTGAGCAGAAATAGAGTCAGATGCTCAACTGACTGAGCCACCCAAGTGCCCCTCTTTTCTCTTTTATTTTTCTCTCTTTTTTCCTCCCTCCTTTCCTTGCTTCCTTCCTTCCTCTTCTTCATAGATTCTTAATACTTGTGTCATTGTTCTGTCTCATATGCTTACATGCTTTACTTAGAATAAAGAATTTTCAGGCATTTTACCTGATTCCATGTATCAGCTTAGACTAGAGGACTAAGTATACCTTAGTCTGCCCTTCCTAATCACTGATAGGGTAGGTAGAGAATAGCAGATTAAGTTCCCAAGTGGGACAGAAAACACAAATAATTTTAGGGAAAAAAATCACCAGAAAATTAAAAAATAAAGTTTATCACATTTCCATTATGAAAGTATATATATATATATATATATATATATATATATATATATATGTATATATATATATATATTAATAGGAGACAGGAAATGTAGAGAAATTTTTAAAAATCACTTAGAGACAGCAAATATTTCACATTTCTCATTCTTTTTTATGGTTTTGTATACATGTGTATTTTATATAATTATAATAAACTTTGTATATTGCTGTTTTCACTTAACATGACAACAGAATTGTTTACGTTTTTATGCATTAAGCATAATTTTATTTTTTTGTTATTAAATTTTTTTAAAGTTTATTTTTATTTTTATTATTATTATTTTTTTTAGCGTTTATTTATTTTTGAGACAGAGAGAGACAAAACATGAATGGGGGAGGGCCAGAGAGAGGGAGACACGGCATCTGAAACAGGCTCCAGGCTCTGAGCTGTCAGCACAGAGCCCGACGCGGGGCTTGAACTCATGGACCGCGAGATCATGACCTGGGCCGAAGTTGGCCGCTTAACCGACTGAGCCAGCCAGGCACCCCTAAAGTTTATTTTGAGAGAGAGAGAGACAGTGCAAGTGGGGCAGAGACAGAGAGAGAAGGAGAGAGAGAATCCCAAGCAGGCTCCGTGCTGGCAGTGCACAGCCTGATGTGGGGCTCAAATCCATGAAACCCCAAGATCTTGATCCAAGTTGAAACCGAGAGTCAGACACTTAACTGACTGAGCCACCCAGGTGTCCCTAAACATAATTTTAAATGAATATATATATAACAGGCCATTGAGATTTTGTGAGTGGCACTTTTTTTTAATTACCCCTTTTTAGTAAACATTTAGTTTTTATAAAGTATCCACCATTATTATTAATATTATAATGAACATCTTAGGCTATAAAGAAGTTTTTATGTTTTGGATTATGTCTTTAGTTGTGGCTTCCGAGATGTGAATTACTGGCTTAAAGCATAGAACATTATGATCCAAGAAATGAAACTTGGAAAACAGAATGTGATTCATTCCTTTACATTTGCCCAACATGAGCCTATGTTAAAACATGTTGAATAGTGCTGAAGCCAGGCTGTCTGTGTCCTCATCCTGGCTCCATCCCTCTCTGTGTAACTTTGAGTAAGTTACTAACCTCCATGTCCCTCCGTTTCCTTATCTGTGAAACGCTTGTAAAATTATTATGACGTTTAAATGAGCTAATTTCTGTAATGTGCTTAGAATGTCGTCTGACACATAGTAAACACTATATAAATATTAGCCATTACTGTTATTAATAACATCAAATGGGAACTGTAAACAAGTTGTGAATTTCTCAGAGTGCCTGGTTCTGATAGATAAATCCAGGAAAGGACTACTAGAGCCATGGGAAGTGCAGAGGGAAACCTCTCAAATAACAAGATATGGGGATCGACTGATGGAGACAGAATCATAATATTTTGTATTTGTGAAGGGCTTCACAGTTTACAGAGTCCTTTGATATTGGTACTCAACCCCTTCCCACACACATTATGTCTGTGAGGCATAGGTCATGTTAGTTCTATCTGACAGATAAGAAAACTGAGGCTTAGAGTTAGGAAGTGGCTGAACAAGAATCCATAGTCACTAAGTGGAAGAGCTAGGTCTTGACTTAAGTCTTTTTTTTTTTAATTATAACAGTTGATTACAAGGGTGCCTGGGTGGCTCAGTCGATTAAGTATCCGACTTCGGCTCAGGTCATGATCTCACAGTTCATGAGTTTGAGCCCCACATCAGGCTCTGTGCTGACAGCTCAGAGTCTGGAGCCTGCGTCAGATTCTGTGTCTCCCCCTCTCTCTGCCCCTTCCCTGCTCACGCTCAGTTGCTCTCTCTCTCTCAAAAATAAATAAACATTAAAAAAATTTATAACAGTTGATTACAATATAGAATCAGAGTCTAAGTAAGCTGAATATGAGTGGATTTATACAAATTCTGGAATAATTGAATAAAAGGGAGAGGTAATTTTAGGATAAATAATAGGGAGTTTTACTATTTGCTTACCTATAAAAGTGGAAGGTGCTGAATTTATAAATAATTTCCTCAAAGGATAAATTCTGGAGTAAATACCACAAATGACATCAAAAACTTTGAGAGCAAAATTAATTCTCTTAAAATCTTTTGTTTGACAGCCATATCATGAGGTTAGATCCATAATAATTTCTTACTGCAAAGGTTGTTTCTCCTAACCCTTACACAAGTGTGAAGGATCATTCATACCTGAGGTGTCTTTTGTTAAATTAGATACAGACTAAAGAGCTCATATTAATTACTAAAACTTTGAAACTAAGCTTCTTTACATCTTTTTGGGAGGTTCAGCAAGAAGGAAAAGCATAATAGTAGTTTAATTCATTAGTTTGTTTCATCAACACTCAGCACTTTCTTGAGGGTGAGACACAGAGTGTCTAATGAAAGAACTAAAGGTGCTTAGTGATGAAATTTTCTGGGCAGTTAACCAGTTGCATCCTTCCAGATTATGAATAAGGAGCCTGTGGTAAGTAACACTATAGCGACTCTATACTTCCCTGTGCCTTTATGGAAGAACTTAAAAAAACTGAGTTTTGGAGATGGACACAAAGTTTTCATTTGGTTTCATTTTACTGAAACCAACGTAATTCTAATGTGACCTTTCCAGTGCTGAAATGCTGCTCCCCTGCATGGCCTCAGAGTGGCACATTGTCCATCTGTGTTGTATTAGAAGGAAAGACCAACATTTTTTGGCTTCACATTCATGGTGGCTTAATTTTCAACAGAAAGGGAAGATTTAAACAAAAGATTTCTTGTAAGGAGAGCCTTTTTCTCCTTTATTGTTAAATATTGTAAAAATATAAGCTTTTCCTCAAGTTGGTATCATTGTACTACCACCCTTAATAAAAAGAAAACAGAATAGAAAATCTAAATAGCCCTATGTCTATTAAAGAAATTGAATTTGTAATGAAAAACCTTCCCATAAAGAAAAGGAAACAGGACACGACTTGATGAATTAACATTTTGCTTTCAGAAACTGGTTTGTGTATTTTGGCAGTTAAATCAAATTCTCCTCAACTCTGGAACAAAATGAACGTCCATTTAATGGCAGCTATGGCAGCTAAATGGAGGTATGGACACATAACTGATGAGAGACACTGACTGTGGCACCTTCGTAGAGGGTTCTCTTTCAGCCTTAGCTTTCAGATGGCTAGATGGTCACCTAAAGGTGTTTTCCTCTTTTTTGCCTTTTAAAAAAAATTACTGAATTGAATGGTCACTTTAGTGTGTGAAAATGCAGTTCACATATCCTCAAAAAAAAATGCGTAACACAAAGACAAACAGTGAATGCAAAATTGACATCTTGAACTGTGTGTGACTAAGCCTGTGAATTCTGACCGTCAATGCACATGACATTCATGAAGAGCTGAGTTCGCATGCACTGTCTTAGGGAAAGCCATTTTCAACACTCTTCACCCCAATTTCAACCTTTGTCACTGTCCTGAAGACGCCCAGATTTATAGTTACAGTCATTTTTTGGTCTTTTTTATAGTTATAGTCATCTTTTAGTCTTTTTCTCAAGATTCATCTTCCTAGTGCATGTCTTTTATCTAGGTGTCACAACAGACTTTAAAATCAAGATGTCTATATCAGATAAAGGGCTAGTGCACAAAATCTATAAAGTAGTCACCAAACTCCACACCCAAAAAACAAATAATCCAGTGAAGAAATGGGCAGAAAACATGAATAGACACTTCTCTAAAGAAGACATCCAGATGGCCAGCAGGCACATGAAAAGATGCTCAATGTCTCTCCTCATCAGGGAAATACAAATCAAAACCACACTGAGATACGATCTCACACCCGTCAGAGTGGCTAAAATGAACAAATCAGGAGACTATAGATGCTGGAGAGGATGTGGAGAAATGCACTGTTGGTGGGAATGCAAACTGGGGCAGCTGCTCTGGAAAACAGTGTGGAGGTTCCTCAAAAAATTAAAAATAGATCTATCCTATGACCCACCAATAGCACTGCTAGGAATTTACCCAAGGGATACAAGAGTGCTGATGCATAGGGGCACTTATACCCCGGTGTTTATAGCAGCACTTTCAACAATAGCCAAATTATGGAAAGAGCCTAAATGTCCATCAACTGACGAATGGATAAAGAAGATGTGGTTTATATATATAACGGAATAGTACTTGGCAATGAGAAAGAATGAAATCTGGCCATTTGTAGCAATGTGGATGGAACTAGAGGGTACTATGCTAAGTGAAATAAGTCAGGCAGAGAAAGACAGATGTTTTCACTCTAATGTGGATGCTGAGAAACTTAACAGAAGACCATGGGGGAGGGGAAGTGGGGGAAGTTACAGAGAGGGAAGGAGGCAAACCATAAGAGACTCTTAAATACTGAGAACAAACTGAGGGTTGATGGGGGGGTGGGGGGGAGGGGAAAGTGGGTGATGGGCATCGAGGAGGGCACCTGTTGGGATGAGCACTGGGTGTCGTATGGAAACCAACTTGACAATAAATTCTATTTAATATAAAAATAATAAAGTTTTGAAACTTCATATCGTTAAAAAAAAAGGTCAAGATGTCTAAAACTGAAATTTCAACTTCCACCTACAAGTTTACGTCTTATTGGTAATAGCATCTTAATGATTCCAATAGCTCAGTTTGGAAATCTAGGCATTCGCCCAGCCATCTCCTTTTTTTCCAACTTCCAGCCAGTTGTTAGGAGAGTATGATGTACTGCATCTGCAGATAATTGACCTGTTTGGGATAGATTCCTTAGACTTCCATAACCTGTAAGTTTTCAAATACTCTTCAACTACAAATATTATTGTCTCATAAAATATAGACAAATTTAACTTTATGCTCCTAAAGATGAGAAAATAAAAAGCTGCATCAGAGGGGAAAACATGGGCAGTCAGCTGGTCTCACTCACTGGCTAAACTACTCCTTCCAACAAAATGTGCATGTGTTAAGTTGCCAACTTAGCAAGATGGTACATTACAGGGAACCCTTATAGATATAACTTTCTGGGCTTGGCTAAGTACTATGGCCCTGAAGGTCCATGAAATTTTTTAATTTTGCTAGGCCAGCAAGACAAAAACATTTCATGAAATGACTCCAGCCAGTACTCAAGCCAGCATACGAACTGGTCAACAAGGGAAGGATTAAACTTCAGTGAAAGTGGAAAAGACAGTTAACTTGTGGTGCAAGGATATGCATACGAAACATAAATGGAAATGGGATGTGGAAAAATCCAGGAGTGCATACAGATATTTCTTTGAAGGGCTAATGGAGTCACTCCAGTTTTTTCATTTGTATCATAGTGCTTTTAGGGGAGAAATTCTATGCAAGAGGTGCATTGGTAAATATGGGATTCTTGAATGTCCAGGGATATATTCCTTGTGAATGGTAAGGGTCTATAGAACCCTGTCATGAATTTTTAAGGTTGCTTACAAATATTAACATCTATGATATTTCAAAATATGCTTGTATATATCCATGCATACATTATATATGTATATACTTAACATATATATGTATATATACACACACACATGGATATACATATATGCAACGTAAATAAATGCATGTGAATTTCCTTGATTTTTTTTTTGTACTCTTGTGTATTGTTGATGAAAAATCTCCGTCCTGCAATTTCTGTTATGTACCAATCCTGACATGAAACAACTAAATTAATCCCTGGCCCCTGTCTAAGGCTCCCAACAATTGTAGTTGTTTATTTTTCCTGATAGAAATTGAATTTAGCCCACCAGTATATTTCATAAAGATCTGCAGATTGTAATTGCTTTCTGGGTGAGTTGGGTTGGGTTTGAACCAATGACTTATGTGGTAAAAAGCTCTTTTTTCAGTCTCTTGATCTATCCATTTGCCTGGTTACAATCTCAAAGTTGAAAAAATGTCTTAAAAATAATTCTGTGGGTTGTCTTGATCATCACATTGGTATGTCCAAATACAAAATTAATTTATAAAACAATTCTGCTTGAAAGTGTCTTTTCACCCTTCATGTTTTAGAACATTTTTTAAAAGCAAGTTTTAGGGTAGGAGTCAAGAAATTGGCAAGTATAACTTTCCAAATGTTATGTAAAGTGCCTTTTATTTGGTAGGAGGGATAGATTCTTTTGGTCTAGATATTTTATCCAAGTGCTGTTCTCCATAAACAATCACAAGTTTATTTTGCAGGGAACTAAGGTTCCCAAATGCAGCATGGAGTAGCTCTAAACAATAAAATTTACTGAGAATTTTAGGCCACTGTGAAATCTCAATGCCCTTTAAAAATTGAAATAAGGGAAAAATAGTATGATGGTGGTCTTTAAGCATTTACCCTTTGGTCTGAGCATTTCCCATAGGAATAAAGAAAAAACAAACACAGGAAGACTTATTTTCTATGGCTTGTCAATATGGATATCTGAAGCTTGATTGATTTTTGTGGGGATCAATGAGGTCATGCGTAAAAAGCTGATGGATTCCTAGACCTTGTTGCTTTAAGCATTATGTAAACTAGACCATATTCTTCCCCAGGAGCTGTAGTCTGGTTACAATTCAAGGTCTCTGTAATTAATTCATGACCCAACAGTCTTTCTGGTGGAAAATTGAGCTCTTCCTTTTTTTAGTGAGAAAGCATTCAGGAATTATTAACTTGGGTAGATACACTGAACAATAACTCTCCCCAATCTGGTCTGTCCTTCATGTGCTGCTACCAATGCTTGCTCACAGCTTCAATTGTGGCAGGGTTTCCTTTATGGCAGCGTTCCATCCAATTAGATTCATCCTTGAGTCTATTTTCTCTACTTCTCCCACTCTCAAGGACTCATCTCCCTCCAGTGGCCCTGCTATCCGATCCATCTGAAGTTCTATAGACTCTATCTCCAGTATGGATCCTGACTGGTTAGTTATCTCTGTTTCCATTATCATCAGCCTTGTTCAGGCCATGATTTTCCCTCCCCTGAATCATTGCTAAGCTTCCTCACTGGAATTTCTGCTTCCATTCTTATCCTTTGCAATCTTTTCTTCATTTGGCGGTAGTCAACTTTTTAAAGAGTGTACATCAAATTATGGCTCTCTTTTTTTTTCCCATCCCACTAAGCTTAAAATTCAAATTTCTTAATCCTGCATGATTTACATCTTATATCGACCTGTGCCCCTTTCCTCCTAGACCACTGTGCTGTAGGCACTCTGGTTTTTTGTTTTTGTTTTTGACTCCTCAAAAGCACTAAACTTAAGTCTAGACCTGTGTACTCGGCTTTCTCTGTGCCAAGGAATATCCCTTTACTTCCACCCCACTCCCCACCAGATATTGCATAGCTAGCCCCTTCTTGCCATTCAGATCTGTGTCAAATGATACATCCTCAAATGCCTTCCTCTCTGACCATCCAGTCTAAAGTAACCATCAGGTCACTCTCAGACAAATCATTCTATCCTAATATTTTGAGTAGCAGTTAATACCATTTTATTCTCTCTCTCTAATCTATCAGGAATCTACTTTTTGTCTTTCTTCCTCCACTGGAATGGATTGTAAGCTCCATGACATCATGAATCTGTCTTTAAGTTTTAGTGCCTAGTACTATGAGCTTGGCACACAGTATGTGCTCAAGAAGTGTTTGTTGAATAAATGAATAAACTTATAGCATCTAGGCTAGTTATTAGTCATCAAGGCTAGAAAAGATGAGTTTCCTCATTTTTCTGCCAGAACCACACAACACTGTTATTGCTTAAAACAAAACAAGACAAAATAAAACTCCATTATCATCCTTTATTTTCTGTTCTCACTCTGTACTCTGATCCACCCCCTTGCCCCTTCCAGTCTAGGGCATGTCACCAGCCTCCTGCTTGGACTATATGACATTAAACTCTTAATCCTTCAATCAACCTTGCTTTTGTTATATGTATTCCCTATGTAAAAAAACTTTTAACATTCCCCAAGTCTTTAAGAAAAGGGAATTTATTAAAATACTATTAAAAATGTTAAAACAACATTTTAAAAGAACTAAGAAAAGAAATCACATTTAACCAGGATCCTAATAGGGATTGTTTTTCCTTTCTCAACATTCATGTTCCAATCTTGTCACACATGGAATATTCTTTCATGGCCATAATAAGTGTGTACACTTCTCTGTGTTATGCATTTTTATTTCGTATGTCATAAACAGTTTCATGTTATTCCATAGTTTTCCTATTTTGTTTCTAATGGTCACATAATGTTCCATTGATTATGTGTTGTAATTAACTGTCCAATAACAGAAGAGTGGCTGGACTAGTTCCAGTTTTTTGTTAATGTAACAGCCACTAATATTATTGCAAAAATGACTTTTCTCAGTTATTTCTTTTGGAGAAATTTCAAATAATAGAATTAATGGGCCAAAGGTTATGATCAGTGTGTGTGTGTGTGTGTGTGTGTGTGTGTGCGCGCGTGTGTGTGTGTCTATGTGTGTTACTAAGTCCTAAATCCTCCTCTAAAAAGCTTATACAAATTTTCAGTGCCATAAGCCACGTGTAAATATTATTTTTTCTGAAATTTGCATGGATTAGGTTTCTTCTTTTGTAAAATTTTCATTAATTTAACTGTTTTCTTATTGTTTTCATTTGAAGTTTTATTTCTTATTGCAAGTTATAAGGTTTAATGTGTTTCCATATATTTGCTTCTTATTTGTATTTTCCCTTGTGTGAATTCAGTGTTCACACCTTTTGGGTATTTATTAATAAAGGTCTTGGTGTTTATATTTATATTAACCCCTTCTTGAACTCAGTTTTTGCCATATTTGTCTGCTTCTGTCTTTCCCCCATTGTGCCCCCACCTCACCTCTCAGCCCCATTGACAAAGACCCCTTACAACCACTCATCAGCTCAGCTTTGTTGACTCACTTTTATCAGGTGATGTGATGGACAGGTTGATGTTTATTCATAGTGCTGTGACTTTTGCAATCTTGTTTCTTTTTAAAAAAATTTTTAATGTTTGTTTGTTTGTTTAGAGAGAGAGAGTGAGAGAGAGAGAGAGAGAGAAACAGAGCATGAATGGAGGAAGGGAAGAGAGAGATGGAGACACAGAATCTAAAGCAGGCTCCAGGCTCTGAGCTGTCAGCACAGAGCCTGACAAAGGGATGGAACTCACAAGACGTGAGATCATGACCTGTGCCGAAGTCGAATGCTTAACTGACTAAGCCACCCAGGCACCCCTGCAGTCTTATTTCAGTTAATTTTTTTAAAGTTTATTTATTTTTGACAAAGAGAGAGAAAAAGAGAGCACGAATGGGGGGTAGGAGCAGACAGAGAAAGAGGGAGAGAGACAAGCCCAAGCAGGTTCCACACTGTCATCACAGAGTCCAAAGAGGGGCTCAGTGCCACCAACTGTGAGATCATGACCTGAGCCCAAATCAGGTCAGACACTTAACTGACTAAGCCATCCAGGCACTCCTTGTTTCACTTGATTTAAGTGAAGTAAATTCCTTCCTTTCTTTTCCAAGTCCTTTTATATCCATAAAGTCCTAGATAATAATGACTTACCCTGACTTCACTTTCCTGACTTCTCTCTTCTCTTGCAATCACCTGGAGCAAGAGAGCACTTCCAGTGATAAAATGTTAGATTTGGGACTTAGAGAGGATCTCTAAAAAAGAGATGAATATTCTTAATTGATAACATTCCCACTTTGCACTTTAACACTCTAATGTTGGCTCACTCATAACTTCTCTCCCAAAGCCTTGGGTTAACTAAAATGGGTAAGAGTGTGTGGAGGGGGTGACAGGTCATATGTGATCTATGCAGTAGTGTGTTTAGGTTTTGTTGTTTTAAATTGTTATCTTTATGGCAAGTGTTATACACCCACTATGAGAGAACAAATAGGTTTGTCATCTGTGTTTCACAATTTATACAGCACATTTAATGTAGTAACTATATTTCTAATAGATAAAAGAAAATTTTCTTCTCTGGAAAATGAATATATTTCACTAGGATCTTATGGGAGCCAATGTTGACATGTTGGTCTCATGTGTTACTTGTATCTCACACATTGGATTACAGGCACTTTGATGATATTAAAACAGTGATGATGTTTCTCACATCCTCCTTCCTATTGTCCACAGGGTTCAGCACATATAAGGTGCTTGGTAAATACATCCTGATCACTTGCTAATTCCTTTGAAGCTGGTGGGAGATCTTTAAGAAACTGTTCTGAAAGGAGTGACCTAAGATGGCATGTTGCTCCCCCGATGTATGTGGTAACCTGAAAAAGCATGGTCCTTGTTTTCCCAGGAGTAGAACAAGAAAGGAAGGAGAGTTAGAATGGAATTGAGGAGAAAGTCAAGTGAATGAAAATGAAACATTTTAAACATAGCCTTTGACTTTTGAATTTCAATTTTTTTTAATGTTTGTTTTTGAGAGAGACAGAGACAGAATGCAAGTGGGCTAGGGGCAGAGAGAGAGGGAGGGAGACACAGGATCCGAACCAGTCTCCAGGCCCTAAGCTGTCAGCACAGAGCCCAACATGGGCCTCGAACTCATGAGCTGTGAGATCATGACCTGAGCTGAAGTCGGACACTCAACCGACTGAGCCACCCAGGTGCCCCTGACTTTTGAATTTCAAAAACCAATCTATAAAAAATGACTAGGTGCATCTTAAAAAAATAAAAATTGCCTGGAAGTGACCGACATCAACTTTATTCATGTAAAAGCCTCCTTTCTCCCAGTACATCCTATCATTTATAGCATAGCATGCCATTTATAGTTCTCTTACAAAGAGCACAGAGGAGAAAACATACAAAGATCTTTCCTGGAGCATTTTAGCAAAGGGAAAAAGTCAAATTATGAGACGCAAGTGGAAGATTTTTAGGTAGGTAAAACCTGAGGTCCTCTGGTCTAACCCTGTCATTTAACAGTTGAGGAGTCTCACACCCAGAGAAGTGCCTTGACATAGATCATAGAATTAGTGAGAAGAGCAGAAATACCGTGGAATAAAAGGGTACTGACTTCCATGTAAGTGTTTTTATTTTTAACACTACATTTTACTGTTTTTAATTTTTTAAACAAATTCTTATTTTACAAGAAGGAATGTATAGTTAATGGAAAACAATTTGAAATCCATTAATATCTCTTTGTTAATAATGTTCCAGCTATGAGTGCCAGGAAGACCTCAAGGCCATGTATCAGACCAAATTATTACTGTGTGTTGAGGGTCCCTAGGGTCACTTGACCTTCATCATTGTACCTCATGGGGTAGATAAAGCTGATACTAATGGTTTGTAAATACAGCGGCCATGCACGATTGCTTAATAATTTATTGCCTTAATTATAAAGTGTATCTTCAATAAACTTTAATTGTAAATAGTGAATTGCTAGCTTTTTACAAGCTGGAGAGCACTCAGGTACAACTGGGTGAGCCTTTAGACAATAGTCATTTTATTCAATAGGGGTGTAGAAGTTGAAGCGAATGATTGTCATTTAGCCTGAGTTACTGGGTTTTCTTTTTCAGAACTTGATGACAGGCCTTTTCATCTTTCTATGGAATTGGCTTCCTCTTAGCTTTCAAAATACATTTCAGAATATAGATTAATCAGGTAAATTCTGGATGAATCCAGTAGAAGAAACCAAAAAAATATGACAGTGTTTGGCTCTTTGAGAGACTTTTCAGTCAGATGTAGTCGCTGTATATATATTATTTTCTCTATTTAGTTTCCAATGCCAATGCTGGGGATTGGATTTTCATTTTTTTCAATTAAAATTAAATTCATGAAGAACAAAAGAACTTCTTTTTAATAGATTTATTAATGGCTTTCAGCCTCTCTTTCTGGGTATCAGTTAGTGATTGAGGTGGTCTGACATTACTAGGAAGGGAGTAGTAGACTGGGCATTTTCTCATTCTGCTTACTGCCTAACCTTGTATTAGTTTCTCATCAATTAAATAGGGCAACAATACTGACATTACAGGGTTCTCTGACTCATTGAAAGACCCAGCTCATTCCAGGAAGGCATGTAGGCAGGGTCTAGACCCCAAACATCTGGATGCTGTGATTCTGAGTCCTGGAGTATAGTAACCTGTGAATAGCTGGCATCCACATTTCCTGGGCCTTCCTGGGAAGGAGGATATTCTGATTCCATTGGTTCTTTGGAGAATGGCTTTCTCTGATATCTCAATTTCTTAGTCCTTAAGATGCCAAATAGTAGAAGTTGTCATTGTCTTTTTACCCTTATATCCCAAAAAAGTAAATACATTTTCTTTTTTAGTTTAATCGTTGAGTTACATGATAGAGGTAGAAATACAAGTTGAACATGTTTTCCTATTCCCCAGGGTTATGATTAGGATTTTACACTATCCTCAAAAGTAAATTTTAAAGCTAAATTTAAGGGAAGAACAAGTTATTTTTTAACTGTGCATTTGTATTTTTCTCTCATTGTTTTTCCCATAGCTAATGTCTCTTGTTGTTTTGGCTTCTTCCTTTCTCCAGGTATAGTTTAGCAGACAGACAAACTTGGTGTCATAGCCCCCTGGTTTATACATTTCGTATTGTTAGAACTTAAATAACTATCACTGATAGTTGGAGAAAGAAGAGTGTTTTCAGGCATATTGTTAGCACTTAATTAGAACAGGTTTTGTTTTTAGTCTAAGAAAGGCACTGGAAAGGTATTCTATAATTTTGATTTGAAGTTATGTATGTAGAAACTGCAACATTGCTCTAAAGCAGATGTTATTGGAAGAAAACAGCTTTGCACAGCTTTTGAGTACATTCTGTCATTTCAGTTTCACTTCTACGATGGCATTAAAAAGAATTCCATTTAAGCTATTTGTGCCTCCCTTTCCGAAGCTGGCATCTATTTCCTAACAGTAGCAGTCCAAATAAAGTCAGATATGCCTTGGGCAAGAGAGATATGGCGAGGTGATGGGGTAAATGTTAGAGTCCCAGGCCCAGAATGGATGGGTATGGCTTAAACAAGAGACATTGATTTTCTCGAAGTTCTGCAGACTGGAAGTCCAAGATCATGGTCCTGGCATAGTGGTTTCTAGTGAGGCCTTTATTCCTGGCTTGCAGACAGATCCCTACTTGCTGTGTCCTCAGGTGGCCTTTTCTCTGTATATACACATTCCTGGTATGTCTCTCTCTTCATATATGGACATTAATCATATTGGATTGGAGCCCCACCTTTATGACCTCATTTAACTTTAATTACCTTCTTATAGGGTCTGTCTCCAAATAGAGTCATTCTGTGGATTAGGGTTTCCATCATATGGATTTGGGGGTGGGGCATAGTTCAGTCCCTAATGGAGATCTACACAGGCAACATTTCTTCACAGTTGTCATGGCTTTGTCAATCAATTGTAACCTGATTCAGGAGTAACAACTAGACTTTCTTATTGTGTTGAAAAACCAAGCCTTGGAGTATAATCTTACTTATGTGGGGGACTGAGGTCAGTCAGCCCCTGGAAGGTTCAGGGAAATCTTCAGGGCTGAAGAAATCCTGTTTGAATTAGAAATCCTTACTCATTTCCTGATACCTATAAGTCAGAAGGAAGACAGGGAATCTTACCAAGTAGCCATCTTGGTGGAGGTGAACATTCCACAGTGTGATAAACCATTCCTCCAGTTCATCATGGCTTCTCTCCTATTTGTCCTCAGCCAGGACATATGTTAATATCAAATGAAGTCTTTCATTGACATCAAATTTTGTGGGTGACTGATCACCTCATTGAGGATGAATTTAGGATTCAGTAGTTCATTTTAAAATAGGTGGTGGGAAATTAATGTCGTCTTTACAATTTGTGGCAGCTAATTTATTTGAATCATTATAGCCCACTGAGCATATACGTCAAGGTCTCCTACAGTCAAGATGTTAGATGCTGCTAATCAGTCTTTTGACATTTGAGAGATGAAGGCAGTCAATTTATATTTGATGATGATTACTTCAGGTTTAAGGCAGGGCTTTTGTGTTTTCATTTAGATTTTTAAAATATTCCTGAAATTAGGCTCCTAAAATTCCTAAAATTGCCTCCTTTTGAAATAATAAAGCCCTGTGTATATGATATATACAGCATATTCCTTCAATGGCCTTTTGAAGCAAACCTAATTCTGGAGGTTCAACTTTTTTTTTTTTTTTTTTTTTTAGGAAAAACACTATTTGAAATAAAATTTTGGTTAAGAATTCATTCTTTGATTTAACAAATATTTATTGAGTGCTTGCTCTTTGTCAGGCACTGTGCTTTTGAGAATTAGATAAATTGCTTACACTTGGAGCTTACATTCTCATGTAGGAATAAACATTGAACAAACAAATAGACAAAAGAAAGGTCCGATAACAGTGCTATGCAGATAATCAAAATAGGGTAATGTGAAAGGTGGCAAAGGGATGTCTATTCAATGAGGAAATGCTTAAGGTGCCAGCCAGGCACCCACCAGAGCAAAGGCATGGCAAACAAAGAGGCCAGCAGGTCAGAAGTTTCCACAGCTGAACAACAAGCTTAGTGTGCTGTAAGAACTGAAAGAAGGCCTTTATTGCTGGAGCACAGAGGGTGGAAGAGAGAGTGGTCTAAAATGAGAAGTTAAGCGGTATAGCTGGAATAAGATTTTTTTAGGACTTTGGAGAAGTGAAGAGTTCAGCTCTCATGTAAGTGCTGTGGGAAATCTTCTCGAAGATTTTGAAATACCATTTTGGTTGCTCTATGGAGAATGGTTTGCAGGGAGCAAAAGCAGAAGCTAGAGGACATGTAGAAAGTTATTGTAATAGTCTAGTGGGGAGATGAGAATGAATTAGACTAGGGTAGTGCCACTGAAGTCTGAAAGGTCATGGATTTGGGTTACACTGGATTATGTTTGGGTGGCCAGTAGTATCTTTAAGCTGCAGAAGTCAAAGTGGGTAGGTTGAGGAAAAGAGGAGGAAGGAAGTGGAAATATGGGTTTATGTTTTTTGTTTGTTTTTACAGAAGATATTCTCCATATCCTGCCTTAAAGTTGAACATTTTTAAACATCGTGAACTTTCATTTTTAGAATTGTTCCTTATCAATTATTTTAAAAATAATTTAAGGGACACCTGGGTAGCTCACTTGGTTAAGCATCTGACTCTTTTGGGTTTGGCTTAGGTCATGATCTCGTGGTTCATGAGTTGAAGTCCTGCACCTAGCCCTGCACTGTCAGCGCAGAGCCTGCTTGGGATTCTCTCTTTCTCCCTCTCTCTGTCCCTCCCCAGTCATGCTGTCTCTGTCTCTCTCAAAAATAAGTAAATAAACTTAAAAAATATTTTAAATTTATTGACTATTGTCAGATGTTTTATTCTTCCTATAAACTTTAAGATCATTTTATCCAACTACCTCTTGCTCCCTGCCCAACAACATGAAATGGCAACCTCCATTGAAAATCCAATTAGAGTGACAGTGAAGTTATTTTATTAATTGTGGAAAGTTTAATCTTTTTAATATGTTGTCTTCTAATTCATGAATATGGTGTAACTTTCCATATGTTCATAAAATTTTATAATTTACTTCATATAGGTCTTGAGCTTTTCTTGTTAAATTTATTGTTAGGTACTTTTATTATTTGATGCTATTTTAAGTGTCTTTCTGAATACCATTTCCTTTCTTTAGGTGACTTATAGCTAAAGTAGAGAAAAACTAGTGCTTTATTTGTATTTATATTGTATTCTACACCCTACCAAATTATCTTATTAATGCTATTATATTTTTCCAAGAGCATCTTAGATTTTCTAGTCATTCAATTATTTCAACAAGAGACATTTTTATTTCTTCTGTTCTAATGCTTATATATTTATTTAATTTTCTTATATTAATAGAGGTTATGAAATAATTTTAAATAATAATTTGGTTATTTTAATGAAGGTTATTTTAGTGGCTTACCATTATGGATAATATTCTTGATTTTCAATAAATATCTTGATTCTCATAAATTTTATTTTACTGAGTATTTTTTATCAAGAATGGTTGTTGAATTTTATCAAATACAGTTTCAACATTTATTGGTATGACATTTTTTGTTTTGTTGGTATAATATATTATGTTGATAACATTTCTGATTATGTTGATAATATAGATTATGTTGATAAAACATCTTGCTTTCCTAAAATCAGAATTTGTTATTTGTAGTTTATTAATCTTTCAATATATTGCTGAATGCTACTTGCTAATACTGTATTAAGCATTTATATATAGTAGGACAAGGCAAATGGGACAAATATACATAAAGGCATATATGGAAATTAAAAATTAATAAGTACATAAAGAACTTTTATATTTAAAAATTTTGAATATATCCTATAAGCTGTATGTAGAAAGAAATTTACAACCCTCAAACATAATACAGATTTTCATAAATACAACATGTGAACATTTATAAAAACTGATTGAAAATCTGGCTACACATTCCAAAAGTCTACACTTTATAGGCAACTGTTTTACTTCATTAGATAATGAAATTAAAATAAATAATTAAGCATGATAAAAAGTTATCTATTTGGAAGATAAGAGTCACACTCCCAGACAACCCTTGATTGAATTGTCAAATCAAAACTTTCTGTGAAGCGGGGCGCCTGGGTGGCTCAGTCGGTTGAGCGTCCGACTTCGGCCCAGGTCATGATCTCACGTCTGTGAGTTCAAGCCCCGCGTCGGGCTCTGTGCTGACAGCTCGGAGCCTGGAGCCTGTTTCAGATTCTGTGTCTCCCTCTCTCTGACCCTCCCGCATTCATGCTCTGTCTCTCTCTGTCTCAAAAATAAATAAACATTAAAAAAAAATTTTTTAAACTTTCTGTGAAGCAAAGAAAAGGAGCAGTGCCTGGGTTGAGTGTCCGACCCTTGATTTCAGCTCAGGTCATGATCCTTAGGTGGTGATCCATGCCAGGCTCTGTGCTGAGCTTAGAGCCTGCTTAAGATTCATCCTCTCTCTCATTCTCAAGCTGCCCCTCTCCCCAGCTCACACGTTCTCTCTTTCTCTATAAAAAAAAAAAGGAAAGAAAATGAAAACACTTTACACAAAAAAATCTGTGGGACACAGTGATAAATGGACTTGAGAAACATTTTAAGCTTTTATATGCTTTCATTTTTAAAGAGATAAAACATTTTAAAAACCCATAATGTACACCATAAGAAATTAGAAAAAGAGTACAGATTTTCAGGAGTTATGCTTTGTTTCCTCTTATTCTTTCCAGTTTCATCTTTTTGTATTTTTGTGCCATGCTTTAAAATCTGTCTTCCATATGCTCTTCCAGATCACTAATATGGGTCCCAAAAGTGACTAACTTCTCTTTCAATTCATCCACTGGGTAATTTTCATGATAATTTTCCTTATTTCCAGAAAATGTTTGTGCTGTATTTAAGCTTGTTTAAGTCCCCATAAGGAGCTCTCTCAATTGCTGTTTTCCTTTGCTGTACTTCAGCCACTTCCATGAATGGGAGTTCCATCCATTCTGACTGGCTCTTATTGCTTGTGGAGCCACCAAACAATCCTCTGACTCAGAAGAGATAGACAGATCACACTGGGTAGTGGGAATAAATGAGTTGTGTTTAGGATGCCATTTTTTGAGAATCCTCTGATCTGATTTGACTTAAATTCAGATCATGTTAAGCATTCCAGCCTGTGATAACTATGGTAATAGTTACCAGCTAATTTTTACCTGTGATGGAGGCCACAATGTTAAGGACGTATTAGAAAATAATTACGAATGGTGAAGAATGAAGATTGTGGTATACACAAAAAGCATTTGGAAAAGTTGGAAGACTAGTGCGTGTTGGATAGGAGGTGAAGCATCAGGGAAAATATGGAACTCAAGAGGGCAGGTTATGAATAAGGAAAGGAATAAAATTGATAGAGACAAATAGTATTATGCACAGTCTTTAGTTCTAGGATGAAGATGTTTTCTTGATCCTTTTCTTGATCCTGAATGCCAGAAAAAAAATTTTTTAAAGTTTTGATTACTCATTTGGTTAGACGTGAAGTTGATAGTTAACAGTATTGGTACTATGGACTGGAGTGAAGTGAGACTAAGATCAGCCCTTCTTTGGAGATGTGGAGAACTAACTCCAAGCTGACTCTGAGGATTGAAAGCCTGATATTTCATGGATCATGCTATTTATATCTTCTTTTCTATTGATAAATATCACATTTAATCTAATTAAATATTTTATATTATTAAAAATAGTTTTAGAACCCAAGATGGCACAGAGGAGGACCCATAGCAAGCCACTGCTAACTGTTAACAGTGGTGGCCAGAACTGGGAGCCAGTGAATGGGCCTGGATCTTACTTCGTATGGGTAAGAAAACAGGTGTTTCTGAAGAGGGATTAAAAGGAGCCAAAGGGAGGGAATTCAAGAGCAGCCATTACAAATTTTAGAGATTTGAATTATTATTTTCCCAGCCTTAGGCCTGGTGTTGAGTTGATTCCTTGGCTGCAAACTCCTTTCTGAGTTCAGAAGATTTTTGTGAAAGGAGATGCTCTCTTTTGGAAAGAAATGCCCTTTCACATGTTCACTTCACAGAAAGAAGAGTAAAGTTTCCAAGTCGTAAGACATCCAAGAATCATCTTACTATTTTTCTTGCTCTATATATTCCTTCATTTGAGAGGAAACAATGATAGTCTCCTAATATACCTATCAAAAAACATGATGAATTATTTGCTTGAAAGATTTTAAGATAGGTAAAAAATTAGGTTGGATATTTTATTTTAAGTGGGTAATTTTGCAGACTTGGATACTGATTCAGACAAATTTATAACACATTTTTTTCCTAAATCATTTGTGCTTTTTGGTGTTCAGAAATCATTTTCTACTCCAAAATCAAAAAGATATTCTTACACACATTTTTACAGTATTGTTTTTCACATTTAGATTTTCAAAACACTTGAATTTTTTTTATTTTACATGTAGTATCATGTAGAAGTTTAATTTCACTTTTCTCCTGACACCATTTATAATAGGGTCCATCATTTTCCCCAGCGATTCAGATATGTCAACCATATACTACATTCTTCTGAATGCATGGACCCATTTTCTGAGCTCTGTATTCTGTTCCACTGACTCATTTCCCATCACTCTGTCAATTCTACTTCATCCAAATTATTATAGTTTTATACTATCTTGTTATTTGGCAGGATAAGACCCTCATTTTGTTCTTTGTCTTCAAAATTATGTTGTCTGTTTCATATTTAAATTACATCTTCTAGTTTTTTCATATAAATTAAAGGTTAATCATCCTGTCGTTATTGAAGCAAGCTGACTAAAATTGTTTGAAACTACTACTCATCACTTTTTTTAACCTCTTTATTCTTTCTTTCTCTTTCTTTCTTTCTTTCTCTCTCTCTCTCTCTCTCTCTCTTTTTACTGACCTCTTTAAAATTTCTTATCTGTAAATGGGAAAAGTAAAAGTACCATCCCATATGATGGATACCAATGCAGTTGAAGTTTCTTGGAGCCCCTGGGTGGCTCACTCTGTTGAGCCTCTGACTCTTTGATTTCCGCTTGGGTTGTGATCCCGTGACCCATCCCAGAGTCATGGGATCAAGTCCCATGTAGGGCTCTGCACTAAGCATGGATCTTGTTTGAGATTCTCTTTCTCCCTCTCTCTCTCTGCCTCTCACCTGCGTGCATGCACCCTCTCTCACTCTCTCAAATAAAAATAAATAAAGGGCTGAATTTAAAAATAAGTTTAAGTTTCTCAACCTTTTGAAACTTTTTTCTCATCTATAACGATACATTATTTATCAAGATTAAAGGAGCTAATATATCCGCTTAATACAGTACTAGCACATAAATAAATGTTAGTTTTTTTTTTTTCAAGTCATGAACCAAAGCATGAAAATTGGAAAACAAAAAGCACTTGTAGAGACTGTGTGTCGGTGACATAATATGGCAAAGAGTGTTGGTGCAGATAAATGGAAAGAGATAAATGAAGAAGATAGGGTCACATAGCAAAGGCAGTCTGAAGCCAGTCAATTTAGAGAAGCGTTTGGTATTTGCTCAGGGCTTTGCATCCTGTATTTACTGATTCCTTTTCCCACCCTGGTGAGGCAATCATGATCATACCCATTTTACGCATGGCATCAAGCAACTTACTCAAGTCATTCACATACGTATCCAAACAGATGTATGAACCCGGGTCTGATTCTAAAACCAATGCTTTCCCCTTCTATGTAAGGCTGAGGAGTTGGGAGTTTAGCTTAAACATTTTTAGGGAGAAGAAAAGGTAATGAAAAAAAATATTTCAGGAAGATTGGTTTGGCAGTATATGCAGATTGCCACATGCGGTGTAGCTGGAAGGTGACAGCGGGAGGAAGAAGGATCAGACTATGTCAGTGCTGCAGAGGTAAAGGAGGAGAGGGTTAGACAGGCAGTGGCAGTGGGGATGGCCAGTGGGGATGGCCTGTCAGACACCTGTCCTTTTGTGCCTGATATTACTTAACACTGGACTAATGTCAGGTTGTCTGCTTAGCAAATGCCTCTTCATTGATGAAGCGTTTTGTTTCAAACAAGATTTCTATCAAACTGGACTTTATTTAAAGTGTCTTTAAAAAATCTTCTTTTAACATACTAGAATCTAGTTGATACTACAAAAAGGAAAACTAATTAACGAAACGGTACTAAATATTAAAATATTACTAAAAATTGACAGTATTAAATTCTAAAAAAAATTATTTCATGGAGTATGAGTCATTAAAAAATGAAAATTTGATTACTGAAATATCTTTAAAGTATTTTTAGATCCTTAGAGTATTTAGGGCCTTTTGTTGATTCAGATATTCTAATATTTACTATTTGAATGAAAGAAAAATACATTAAAAAATTTTTTTAGCGTTTACTTATTATTGAGAGACAGAGACAGAGCATGAGTATGGGAGGGACAGAGAGAGAGAGGGCGACCTAGAATCCGAAGCAGGCTCCAGGCTCCGAGCTGTCAGCGCAGAGCCCAATGCAGGGCTCGAACTCACAAACTGTGAGATCGTGACCGAGCTGAAGTCAGGCGCTTAACCGACTGAGCCACCCTGGCACTCCAAAATAAAAATACATTCTAATGGAGAAATGAGTACTTCTGTGGTTTGTACCTCATTTTGCTGCGTATGGATTTGCAGAAACTTTGCACATGAAAAAAGAAAAGAAAACATAAGTTGTTGTGACTACATTCCTTACTGCCATAGACTAATGGTAAGACAAATCTTACCAAACTAATTTTGGTTTTAAATAATAAACCTCATGGCTAATTGCAGATAATCAATACTAAATCAAAATCAAAACCCAACACCTAAACTACATTAAATTTAAACAAAGATGCTAATAAAAGCATTTAAACTCTCAAACACTAGTTTAGTAGATTTTACACCACTTTTATTATTAGCCAATGAGTTGAATCACTTTCTGAAGTATTTATAATGTTCAAACTTCTTAATGATTTTCATAGAGGCTAAAAGAAACCCTCAGCTTCAAAGGAGACCGGAAAAGGTTATAGGAACGAGAAGGCAAAGTAAGAATAAGAACTGCATTTCACTTCCTTTTAGAGAATATTATTGTCAAAGAAAAAAATGAAGAGTAGAGGGGCGCCTGGGTGGCGCAGTCGGTTAAGCGTCCGACTTCAGCCAGGTCACGATCTCGCGGTTCGTGAGTTCGAGCCCCACGTAGGGCTCTGGGCTGATGGCTCAGAGCCTGGAGCCTGTTTCCTATTCTGTGTCTCCCTCTCTCTCTGCCCCTCCCCCGTTCATGCTCTGTCTCTCTCTGTCCCAAAAATAAATAAACGTTGAAAAAAAAATTTAAAAAAAAAAATGAAGAGTAGAGACCAGAGTTGAAGCTCTAAATAGGATATTCTTCTGCCAAATGGGGAGCCTGATGCAGCCCAGTTAGAGGCTGGCCCCTGGGAGGAGGCTGGGGAGCCTAATGCAGCCCAAGTGCAGGCTGACCCCTGGGATAAGGCTGACGTAGGGAAATGGCAACAGGCCCTTCAAAGCCAAAAGACCACCCTTTCTCTCCCACAGTGGGACAGCAAGTCCTGAGAGTTTTGGTGACTGGTTGGAGCTACCTGGGCTTAGAGCCTGGCCAGCTTGAGTCAGCTGGAGGTGGTCTGCTGTGGAAGTGAGGAATACATCAGCATTAAGGATTCCAGCTGCCTCTGCCAAGTATGTTAGGTGCTCAAGTTAGGAAAATGGCACCCAGTCTGGTCTGCTAGGTTGTCAGCAGGCTAGGCTGGTGGAAATTTGTCATTATCTTGATGTCTCATTCTAGACTTCTTTGTGGAGGAATAGTGAACTTTGGATAGTTTTCATTTTTTGTAATTTTTTTAAGTTTATTTATATCTGAGAGAGATAAAGACAGAGTGCAAGCTGGGGGAGGGACAGGAAGGGGGAGACACAGAATCTGAAGTAGGCTCCAGGCTCCACAGAGCTGGATGTGGGGCTTGAACTCACAAACTGTGAGATCATGACCTGAGCCGAAGTCTGACGCTCAACCGACTGAGCCACCAGGCGCCCCTGCAAAGTTTTCAAATTTCAGTTTGTATCTGAGTACTACATATTCTCTCTGCCTTCATTTTTTTTTTAAGTTAGGTAAATGATATCTTCATTAGCAATGTAAAAATCTATTGCTTCTACTATCTGTGGAATTCCCAAAACAATTTCACTTTCCTCAGATCATTTCAACCCAGATTCTTTCCCCTGCCCTTCCCCTCTCTACCCCCCCAATCCCTTCTCAGGGTATTTTATTGAAGCTGTCCTGGTTAACACTCTACCTTTCTATGTCACCATTTCCTGTACCTTCTTCTTTTGTTTTTCCAAACTCAACATCTCTTAAAATCTTTTCTCTGCCTTGTTCATTCAACCAAAAATATTTCCTCTGAGGATCAAAATCTAAGGACTAGATATATATAATGGGGAGCAAACTTTTTTCCACTTTCACTGAGATTCTGGGCTAACACACAACAAACAGGTAAACAGAGAGACAAATTCATAATTATAAGTTGTGGTAACTATTACAAAGGGAAAGAACTGGGGGCATGGATCCTAAAGAAGGACAGTCTGAACAGAGAATCTGATGCAGGAAAATTTTGTGTCCTTGAGGAACTGAAAGAGAGTTTGAAGCAAGTAACTGAGACACAAAGTGCTATAAGGCAGGGCTAGAGGTTGATCACTCAAGGCCTTGCAGGTCAGATGATGAAGCCTGGAGATATGTGTGTATGTATATATGTATATGTGTGTGTGTGTGTGTGTGTGTATGTATGTATGTGTGTGTGTGTATGTGTATATATATATATATATATATATATAATTTATTAATTTGAGAGAGAGAGAGAGAGAGAGGGAGAAAATCCCAAGTAGGCTCTGTGCTTTCAGTGCAGAGCCCGACGTGGGGGGCGAACACATAAACCATGAGATCATGACCTGAGCCAAAACTGAGACTTGGATGCTGAACTGACTGAGCCCCTCAGAAGCCCCATGGATATGTCCGCACTGGGCTCTGTGCTGACAGCTCAGAGCCTGGGGCCTGCTTTGGATTTGTGTCTCCCCTTCTCTCTGCCCCTCCTCTGCTTGTGCTCTCTCTCTGTCTCTCAAAAAAATGAATAAATGTTAAAAAAAAAAAAAAAAAGAGATGGCTGCCATATACCTAAGTGGCACTTCAAAAGGAAAACAGAGAAAACTACTAAGAGAAAACATGCAGAGATGCACCTGGTAATCTTTTTAAAATTGATGAAAGATGTGAGCCTACTAATTCAAGAAATGTAAAATGTCATATTCATCTAGACATTATTTAGTAAAGCTGAATAATAGACAAAGATCTCAAAAAATATGAAAGACGAATGACCTACATTGAGTATATAAAACAGTAATTTTAAGATTTAATTTGTGTAATTAAAAAATACTAGAAGCTGGAGGGAGGGATGGGAAAATGTCCCTCAAAATGAGAAGGTAATTTGAGACCAGAGAATGAAGCAGACCACTCCATAAAGTTTCCACGAAGGTTTATTCGGGGTAACTTACTGATAGAGGAATCAGGCAATAATGATACAGCTGCACAATTATTCTCTTTAAAGTCTGGACCTTATTCCAGATTTTACTGAGTGAGGGGATGTGTGGGAGGGCCCTGTAGTAAGGTCGAAGGATTCCATGCAGCTAATTGGCAGCTAACCTTTAATTAGGTCTTGTGGTACAACCTGTACATCAGGAAGGGATAAGGCTAGGTTATCTTTAACAGATACATGGGAGGCCAAAACAAGTCTCCTGCATCCCAGCCTTGGTAGGCATTTCTAAGGTAAGTATATTAATCTCCAAGGGGCCCAGAAGACATAGATCCAAGAGACGTCATAGAAATAAAATGAATAAAGTGGAGTGCCAGAGATACAGTCAGTGTCAGCACCCCTACAACAAATGAGAGATAAAATAGTAAAGAAAATAAGTCATGTAAACTAGGAGGAGGGAGTAGGTTTAAAACATACTAAATTTCTTGTATTATTTGGGAGAAAGGAAAAGTAATTTACTGCATTTAGATTATATTAAGTATGTACATTAAAATTTGCATGAATGTCAACTAAATGAATATAAATGATATATATTTTCTAAACAACAGGTAGAAAATATATATATTTTTTAAAAAAGGCAAGAAACCATGGCAGAAAGCCAAGAGAGAAGAGAAAAATGAATGTAGAAACATCACAACAATGGAACAAAAAACAACTAAATTGGTAGAAATAACTCTGAATATATCAACAACAACAACAATAATAGTGAATTACTGATCTCTCCAGTAAAAAGTATATGTCATTAAGACAGGATTAAAAAAATCCAACCATGTGCTGTTTACAAGATCACATCTAAAATATAAGGACCAGAAATGTTTTAAGTAAAACAATAGAGATGATATACCAAGCAAATATAAACCAAAAGAAAGTTGGTATTTTTATAGTAGATAAAATAGACTTAAATTTAAGGGAAAAAGATTACTAGAGTTATAGGGTCATTACATAATGATGGAAGTTTTAAATCACTGGGAGGAAGATTGTGATGTGCTACATAGAGTCCTTTTCAGGATTTAAGGATTTATCACTTCATCTGCTGAGAATGTCATCTGCATGTAACTCTCAGCCATCAGTCCACAAGGGAGATTGGAACCTCCTTAACCAAGTTCACACTTTCTTCCCCCAGCACCTCAAAACAAATGACCAACAAATGATAGACCAACAGGGGACACCCTGAAGGGTCAGTCCATGTTTGGAACTTCTCACATGGTCAGTTTAGACATTCCATTGAGACCACATCACATTTTGACTCCTCTCTCTGGCCAGTCCTGTTTCCTTCCCTTCCACAGGTGTTGAATGCAAAAGCACTTCCTAATAAATCTCCTACATACTCATTTCTGTCTCAGCATTGGTTCCTGGGAAACCCAGACTGCAACAAATGGTACCAGAAAGACCCAAGAAAAGCAAGTTCGGGGATGAGATTTGGGAGCAGTCTCACCCACCCTAAGTTTGTCCTGGAGATTCCAAACCTGATGGTAGGTGAAACAAAGATAGTCCTTGGCATACGATAGCAAGCAGTGCAATTGCTAGAACTTTCCCTGGAGGTGAATTGGAATGGCATACCACTGGAAGGAAATGTATTAGTCTGTGTGCTATTTCCAGCATTTGAAAACTATGGAAAAAATAGTAAGTGTAAGAACAATGGAATTGGATGGCCATTGTTAACCTTAAGTGATGCTCTGGAAAAACATGAGAAGCTATAAACATTTAACTGACAATTAAAAGCTAAATGTGAAAGCCAGAGGATGTCCTTGATAGCCTATGAAACAAAGCTCACCTCTTATAATGGAGGAGCAGGGAAAGCACAACACAGCCACAAAAGTGGTAGCACGCCAAAGTGGGTTAAGTGCACTGCTGAAGCTGATTTCCTTTGACAGGACCTCAAAACAACAGAGGCAGGGTGATAGTATATATTTTTGTGGGCTCATATTGTAATGAGTGGCACATTTAGAGAGGCAGCTACAGGAGACCCATAAAAGACCTACAGAGAGTCCTTTAGACTCTCATGGTTAATAGAACATGGTGTCCCTAAAGGCTAAATCAAAGGGCAACCAAAAGGACATTACTGAATCTGTACCATCAAAGGAAACTAAGGATGGATAATCAGGAGTCTGATGTCAGTCACCCCCCCAAAAAAAAATCATGATCCGTTGACCAGCTTCTGGACTGGAGCCAATTTTTGCACTCAAAACCCATTGGAAATTAATTTTGAAAAAGGCAAGAAAAGGTTTCTCCATGTTCAGTAGACTATAAAACTACTAGTTGAGGAACATGCCTTTCACTCTGATCAGAGCAGAAAAACCGTGTTCTTCATTTTTCTTCAATAGAGCAGTCAGCACGTTCGGCATCATTTTTTTGCCCTTTGGGCAGCCCTAAAAGAATGTTTCTTTAGAAAACTGTTTCTGAGGCACAGTCTGTAGGTTTATTTTAGATGTGACCACCTGTGTGAGGTGTGAGGGTTATTTTAAAAGGAGCTCTTTCATTTGTCTTTGTGGGAAAGAGGTTGCCCCAATCAAAATGACATCACATTTGTGGGGCACCTGTAAAACTATGCAGAAGTTGGCTCAAGTACAAAAGACTTTGTTTTCTTTCTTCTTTCCTATGGCAGTTAACTTGATTTCTTCTCTCCATAAATTCTCTAATTGGTTTACTAAAATACACAACAATCTGGGTGCCCTTTTCTATTAGTTACATTGTGAACACTTATGTGGTGAAGTTTAACCAAAGCAGAACAGCTAGAAAATAATTAAAAGAAGAGAAAAATTTTAAAGCAGTAGGGCTTTCTTTGATAATAATTCTCACAATCACATTAGTTGCTCTTAAATAGAATCTGCCCTGGCATTGTGTTGGCAATAAAGAAGGCATAATCCCTCGCTGTTTTTATTTCTGCAGCATGTGGAGTTTTACTAGTGGGGGTGTTAAGCTAATTTTTTAAAAGAGAAACAGGAGAAAAGATTTAGTATTAACTAATCACTCTGCCTTAAGGCTAATCAGACAGATGGGAATTGTCTCAAATTTATATAAAGTTGTAGCATTTTCCAGGAAAGGCTTAATTTTTTTTTTGTTTGAGAGAGGATTTCATGTAATGATAGAAGTAAGTCAGGAGTTTAGAATTTCAGATCGCCTGCATGGTCAGATTTGTCACTGAAATAAGTTTCAATTATTGTTCCTAGGTAAAATTTATCCCTTTCCTCTTTCCCTCCCTCTCTTCCATCCTTCCCTTCTTTCTCTCTCCTTTCCTCCCCATTCCTCCTCTCTCTCAATCTATCTCTCCCCTTCCATTCCTCCCTCCCTTCTTTCACCTCCATCTGCACCTTTTCACTTTTTCAGAGTGTGATTTTTTGTATTTGATGCAAACTTTAAGACATTTCTATCTCTCAAAATCATTTCCTGAGCTAAGTCTCTTGGTCTCTAACTGTAGAAAAGAAAAAGGAATGGAATATAAGTATTCTGCTTGGAGAACGACAGTGAAGTCAGAAAGTAAACCTTGTCTTTATTTAAAGTTTGATCTGCAATTGCCTGCTACTTCATGACCTGAATCTGAGATTCCTAGAACAGCAGCCTTCTTTGAGATGGAAAATTGTTCCCACAAGCAATTAAATAGTTAAATCTAGGACACTGTTGACAAGAGACATATTTAACAGAAGCAGAAGTAGATTCTGATTTTTGGAATCTAAAGCTTTTATAATGTGGAACACATCTTTAAGAAAAAACAATTCAAAATTATAAATTCAAAATTAGATAAGAAAGTTAATATTCATTTACAATGAAAAATAATAAAAGGCAGATTTTAAAAAGCTGAGAAGAAACCAAACATCAGATCCAATCTAGAAAAATAACATTTGGGGCACCTGGGTGGCTCAGTGGGTTGGGCGTCTGACTTCGGCCCAGGTCATGATCTCACCGTCTGTGAGTTAGAGCCCTGCATCGGGTTCTGTGCTGGAGCTTGCTTCGGATTCTGTGTCTCCCCTTCTCTCTGCCCCCGCCCCCACCCCCCATGCTCATGCTCTGTCTCTCTCTGTCTCTCAATAATAAATAGATGTTAAAAAAATTAAAAAAAAGAAAAAAAAATAACATAGTTAACTGCCTATTATACTTGTATAAGAATTTTTTAATCTACATTTTTTTAACTGTATACACTTTGATCACATGTTCATATGACAAAATTTTGTATATAGAGAAGAGAAAGCTATCTCAGGTTCTAACATGGTTAGGTGAAATTTGTTTTTACTATTTATAGTTTAGGAAATTTTGTTCTGCCTTACAAATTGTCACTGGTAATGTCATGTAAATATTTTTAAATTAAGTAGTTTATGTACAGTGAAACATGCATATTATATATATATTTATATTAATGTTGAGAAATGTGTAAACTAATCAAATCAATATATCATCAAGATATAGAACATTTCCAACATTCCAGAAAGTTCCTTGTGCTCTTTCTCAGTCAATCATTAAGACCCTCCTTACTCCTCCTACAAAAGTAAAAGTCACCATTATTTGATGTCTTTCACCACAGACTATTTTTACCTGTTCTAGAAATTCCCGTAAGTGGAATCATAGGATATATATTCTGATGTGTCTGAATTCTTTTACTCAGCAGAATATTTAGAGATATTGTCCATATTACTGTGAGCAGCAGTAATTCATTTCCTTTTATTGTCGTGTATTATTCCATTGCATCAATATAGCACCATTTGTTTATTTGTTTTTCTGCTGACGGAGATTTGGGTTGTTTCTAGTTTGGAGTGTTGTTATAGGTACTGTGTGTGGCTGGACACACAACTTAATGGTTTGAAATAACAGCATTTGTTTTGCTCGTAAATCTGCAATTTGGGCAGAACTCAGTGGGGATGGCCCATCTGGCTCTACTCAGCATCGGCTGGAATGGCTCACCCTGGCACCTGAAATCATCTGTATGCTTACGCACTCATGTGCCTGGGCCCTGACACTGTCTGTCGGTTGAGTCCTTAGCTATCGTTGTCAACCAGGCAACCTATAGAGCCTCATGTAGCTTGGGATCTTTTCAACCTGGTGACTGGATTTCAAGTGCTGGTGTCCCAAGAAATAAAGCCAGGGACAAATCACTTTGCCTTTTGTGATCTGTCCTTGAAAATCAAATAGCAGCACTTCCTAGAATATTTCAGTCACAAAGTGCTGCCTAGGGTCATGAAAGGGGAAATACTTTATTTTTTGGTGGGAGTGGCGAGGTTCTGGTAAGCATGTGAGTCCAGAAATCCTGTCGTAGCCATTTATGGAATAGATAATCTATTGCATCTGTTATGAGTGAAGATGCTCTGGCATTCTTCATGAGTCACTGACAGTAGGAAACTGGCTCCCATTATCCTTAAAACAATGAATTATTTGGTAAGTAATTCATTTCTTTGTATGTAACCTATCTCCCATTGTTATTGCCGCCTCCTGCTCTCTGTGTCACCCTCCTCTCCCTGCTGGCGCTCTAACACCTTATAATTGGCAGTCCTCCTGTATACATCCCCTTCACCTTGCTTAGGCTCTGATTTTCTGCCTGGACACCTCTTACATAGATGCTCTTCTTTTTTAAAATATTTTTTTAAATGTTTATTTTTCAGAGACAGTGAGTGAATGGGAGAGGGGCAAGGGGGGGATCCCAAGCAGACTTTGTGCTAACATGGGACTTACCCTCTCGAAACTGTGAGATCATGACCTGAGCTGAAATCAAGAGTTGGACACTCCACCGACTGAGCCACTCAGGCACCCCATGTGCATAGATGCCCTTCTACCCTGCTTGTGCTCTGACACCCTTACCAGGCTGTTCCTGCTCTGGGGAGCCCTTGCTTGGGTTTTGGCACTCCACACTGGGCTACAGTTAAAATAAGACAATGGTCTTAACTGGCTGCAGTTGAGATATCTTACTTTTGTGAATTACAGGACACATGTAACCATATGAATAAATTTGTAGGTTCCTTCCAGAACCCAGCAAGAGGTTGTACAAATAAAAGGTCCTTTCATCATAGAATTGTCTTTAGTATTATTCATATTACTGCTCAGTGCGAACACCAGTAGAGCAGAAGTGGCTGTGACCCATGCCTTCTGCTACTTCCATTATTCATTCATTTGTGGTACTTGATTCTGCATATAGTTAGGCCATTTATATGCATGGCTACTGCTTCCAAATGTTCTGCTATCATAGTTAGAAAACAAATAGCCCTGTGTCTAAGGTGTTTTCCAGTTTATCATTTGAATGTTTTATTTGACTTTTAATCCTATTATTAATTAATTCACATTTCACTGTGGATGAGCGCTGCTCTTAGGAACTATTGTCTTCATGGGGTACAGCCACTGCAAAGATCATGGTACTGAAGTAGAAAGAAAGTAGGGGAAGAAATATCCTGACATCTTTTTTCACTCACTGTCTGATATCCCAGAAGCCAGAAGACATGGGAACCTGCATGATTTAGTCATGGTAGTCAGCTCCTCATAGTACATAACAGTGTAGAGAATGTGGTATATGGCTCTTGGGGGTAGGTGGGCATATTTCCTTATTTCTTTTCACCTTATTTCTTTTCTTATTTAGTTTCAGTAAACTAAAACACAGGTGCTGTAGCAAATTACTATAAACTTGGTGGCTTAGAGCAACATAACTTTATTACAGTTCTTGAGTTCAAAAATCTGAAGTGAGTTTCACAGGACTAAATTCATGATGAGTCTGCTTTCCTTCTGCAGGCTCAAGGGGAGAAGCCATTTCCATGTCTTTTCCAGCTTCTGGAGGCTGTCTGCATTCCCTGACTCATGACCTCTTCCCCCCCATCTTCAAAGCTAGCAATATCAGACTAAGTCCTTCTTACATGACCATATCCCTGGTTCTCACTCTTTTGTCTCCCTCTTCTACTTCTAAGGACTCTTGAGATTACATGGGATCCACCCAGATAGTCCAGGATAATTTGCCCATTGGAATGTCATTGGATTAACAGCTTTAATTCCCATTTGCCATGTAGCCTAACACAGTCACGGATTCCTGGGGTTAAGTTGTGGACATCTTCAGGGAACCATTATTCTATCTATCACATATTAGTTAGTTCAAAGAAATTTCTTAGGAATATTATGACTCTTGTTTTGCCTCAGAGTATAGGGGATGAAATAATGACCAAAAGTCTAACTAACTATACTTATAGGATTCTCGTGCATTCCCTCTCTTGGTATTTGTTACTGAATAAATCATGAAGATGTCACTAGTAGGGTATAAATTGTCACAGATATACAAGGATTCCATTTGAACACAGTTTTGAATTCAAATTTATCAACTGTTCCCTCATTGGAACTCCTTGTGATGTTTCAGGATGTCTCAGGTTCTGGCCTTGAGAAAAAAATCACGTAAGACAATTCTTTTCAATAGGTGTTTCAGTAAAAAGAAGACCAACCTATGTAGTGGGTCATGCATCTCTTTCTCAGTGAGGGAGGGAAATCATATTAGTGTTTTGTTCATTTGAGGACCAAAGAAAATGTCCATTTTCTCCCATTATCTGTATTACAGCTGACCTAAACTGATTTGGTTATGTTCAGTTCTTAACCTTTTTTGGATAGGTTATGGTAGCCAGTAACAATAATGGATATTTATTATGTCAACATTCATTAATAAGCTAGCATGATAAAATGGTAGGCCTGTGTTCTTCTAAGTGAAACACAGTGTAAGGACCGTTCGCTTAAGGTGGCTACAACAGCATTCTAGAGGCAAAATTCTTATCAGTCAGCGAGCCTGTTAAAATATCAAGCCCCAGGGTTCATTCTGAAGGGTAGAGACCATAAACTGGTGCTAGGTTCTTATATCTTGCTTTAAATTGTTTTAGTCAATTGACATATCTTGAATAACTTTAATTTCATCAAGGAAAAACTATTTCCAACATTTATTATGCTACCCGCCCCCCCCCCCCCCAAAAAGGCCCTTTTCCATCAGGAGAAATTTGTTTCTTATATTCACTATGTTAATTATCAATGACAGAGGTATTGCTGAAGGTTGGATTGGCTGAAGCCCTTGTAGTAGCAACCTCTGAAGTCTAGCCTTTCCATATCTTCCTAGCTCACCATTTCTAGACTGTTTGTTCTCCTTCAGGGCAGCTGACTGCTTCAGAATGAAGCTCAACTAACTGGTACATGAATAGTATCATATTGTATATGTTGAAGTTTTTGACACTTCATGGCAGGCATCATAAAAGCCAGCAGTGAAAAAAAATTTTTTTTAATTTTTTTAAGTTTATTTATTTATTTTTGAGAGAGGGAGAGAGAGAGAGGAAGAGAGAGGGAGAGAGAATGAGCGGGGGAGGGGCAGAGAGCGAGGGAAAGAGAGAATCTCAAGCAGGCTCCCCACTGTCAGCATGGAGCCTGATGTGGGGTTTGAACTCACAAAATGTGAGATCATGACCTGAGCCAAAACCAAGAGCTGGATGCTTAACCGACTGAGTCACCAGGCACCCAGTAGTGAAAATTTTAAAGCCCACTAAAGAAAATTGCAGAGTTTGCTTTTTTGTTGATCAAGAGAAAAGAATTTGTGGCCTGTGAAGTTTAATTTTTCTAGCTAGTGTAGGTACACTATACTGTAATTATGGCATACATTAAATGGAAGCTGACCAGTATTTGCTGAATTTTAATTTTAGGCATAGTTCTTTTTTTATGTATGGCTTCATTGTAGGGACCATCCAAATCAGTGTTGAGAATTTTTAAAGTTTGTTTATTTAAAGTTTGTTTATTTATTTTTGAGGGAGAGGGAGAGGAAAAATCTCAAGCAAGCTCTGTGCTGTCAGTGCAGATCCTGATGCAGGACTCAAACCCACAAATTATGAGATCATAACCTGAACCCAAATCAAGAGTCAAAAGCTTAACCAACTGAGCCACCTACGCACCCCAGTGTTGGAAATTTTAAGAGACCCTGTAAAGAGTATACTTTGAACAAATTGAGAGTTAAGACAAAAAAGGAAGGCAAATAGAAGACAAAAGAGTGTGACAAATGTATCTCCTTTAGTACATATGATATATGGGATAGTGTTTATATCAAGGACTCCAGACACATGGACTGCATTTGAGTTCCAGGTCTGCCACTTCCTGGTGGTATAACCTAGGGAAAGTTGTTTATACTATCTCTGTTTCTTATTCTTAAATGTATATGATTTAAGAAAGTACTGAGGTAAAAAAAAAAAAAGTACCTGAGACATAGTAATCATTGTCTAAGTATTAGCTATTATCATTGTTATTCTTATTATTTCAAAGTGCCGATTGGAGGACATGGTTACCTTGGTAGAGGAGTGGGCCTACTGTTACTGAACTCTAGAATTAAGGATATTTTACACTTTCCCCCATGAGTCATGGTAGGTCTGGATCAGGTAGGTCTTACCAGTAGAGGCCTATTCAAGTAACACAGGCAGTAGAGAAGCTTGGAGGAGAATTTCCTCACTGCAGGTAGCTTGCCTCAAAGAAGACAAAAAAAGGTAGCTAAGCTCAGCTTGCCCCATTCACTCTTATCAGATTTACAAATGCAATGAGTTGATTTACATCCTCTGAGATGAAGTGAATAAAAGGCAGAGCTAGGAGCCAGGAGTATTTAGGGAAAACCCTCCCTCGTAGAAAACAAGGAGTATAGAAGTGTTCTTCACAATTGACTTTCTCATAGGACACTGTGACGGTTCTCCAATTGACAGTGACATCCAATGTTAGCATAAATATAAAACAGAATCTCAAACTCCTATAACTGAAATGAATTGAATGGAGCAGTCCTCAGGTGTGAAAGGTGTAGATATTTTTAAAACAACAATTATCTGCCTGTTTCTCATCCCTGATTGATTCTTTTCTGATTCAGATTCTTCTACTGCCCACAAATTCTCTCCATGTGGCAAAAAAAGCCACAAGCAGGCCTTGCTTCATACTGTGATGTCCCAATCCCCTCTCTTTTATCTTTCAACTAAAAACCATGAGGAGATGCTCTGATTGGTCATCTTGTCACATGCCTACCTCCCAACCAGTTCTTTGGCCGGAGGAATGGTCAGGCTGTGTCACCTACTGTCCCCTGCGGTTAGATATAGGGCTTTATAATAGGCAGCTCCATGTCATGGAGGTCCCTTATCTTTTTCCTGAGTTCCTAGGAGGATCCTAGGTTCTCTCTCATTTGCTTGCATAGCGGCTGGCACAATGTTGAATGAATAAATGAATGAATGATGAATGAATGAATGAATGATTGAATTGGGCCATCTGTGACTTTCCCAGTAGTTTTGATATTTTAGGCTAGCCTTTAAAATGTGTTTTAAGGGGCACCTGGGTGGCTCAGTTGGTTAAGCGTATGACTTTGGCTCAGGTCATGATCTTCTGTGGTTCGGGTTGTGCAGATTGTTGTGTTAATCTTCCAATCGGTTTTCTAGTTGTGTAGGATGGTTTAGTGTTGGTCTGGCTGTATTTCATTGACGCGAGCCCCACAGAAAGCTTCCATGCTGTTCTGCCATCTTGGCCCCTCCTCAGAAATTCCAGGTCATGATCTTAAAGTTTGTGGGTTCAAGCCCTGAGTCAGGCTCTGTGCTGACAGCCTGAAACCTGCTTTGGATTGTGTTTCCCTCTCTCTGCCCCTCTCCCACTTGCACTGTTTCTCTCTCTCTCTCTCTCTCTCTCTCAAAAATAAATAAACATTAAAAAATTTTTAAATGTGTTTTAAATTCTCTTTTTCTGGGTCCTTAATAAATGATCATAATTGTATCTTTGGGGGCATTTGTAGAAAAAAACACAACAAGCTGTTTCTGATATGGCTTGTAGTAAATGATTAATAATTAGGAGCATCATTGGGTTCCTGGAAATCTCCTAAATCAGGGAGCAATTTGGCCAGATAAAAAGCCAGGAGAAACCAATGTAATTTAGGAATAATGGAAAGAGTGTAGCAGTATAAGCATTAGTAATTAAGTGGAGACTATTAAAACAGTTACTCAGACTAGGAGGACTAAGAGACTTATAAAATGGAATGTGTTTATTGTTTTTCATGGACTTTTGAAATTGTTCATGTTTCAGTTCTGCCAGCTTCTCTATGTACTTCTTGTTCAATTATATTTTTTGTGGCATGGGAAAAAATAGTGTTCAAACTATTATTTAGTAATCAGTAGACTATAATATTTTATTGAATTCCTCCCTTACAAATGCAGAGGAAAGTTGTTCACCCTGATTTTAATACAAGAATAGAGCCTGAGATTAAGAATTGCAGAGCAGGTGGTTCATTTGGGAATGCAATCCTGGGGAACAGGAGTGTGGGGAAAGGGAAGTGAAATAGCAAATGAGGCAATTTTTTTATGAAGTTGGCCACTGCTACGAGTGGATCTCCCTTCTAGGGACCCTCATGAAATATGTCTGGAAGCCCATTTCCCACTGACCAAGGCTGGCCCCAGGGACATTAATTTTCTGTCACTTAAAAAAAAAGAATTTTAATGTTTGTTTATTTTTGAGAGGGGGGGAGGGGCAGAGAGAAGGAGACACAATTCAAAGTAGGCCCCAGACACTGAGCACAGCATAGAGCCCGACACAGGGCTTGAACATAACCTGACTGAAGTTGGACACTTAACCCACTGAACCACCCAGACGCCCCATAATTTTCTCTCACTTTTGACGTGGACATGCATGAGTTCTCAGTTGGTTTTTGATCTAAGCCCAATCTTAGATGTCCACTTTTAGAAACTGCAGGCAAGAAGGAGAGGTGTACTCTATGGGCACAGGAAGAGTCTCTGTGCAGTTGTCCTGGTAGAAGCTGTCCAAAGGCTGTGCCGCCTTGTTCTTTATAGCAGCAGCTGGAGTAGGAAGTAAGGTGGATCAGGAAGACTTTGAAGTGGTGCTCAAGAGTGTGTGACATACCGGCTGTCTACTACTGTACATTTTTCTAATGAATTAACGTAAAGCCAACAACCTGCCTCCTGACATCGTTAGCAATCTCCCTCACTCTTTCACCTACAGTTGGTGTATTTGCCAGGAAGCATAGTCTGAGGGAGGGGTTATGCCTGGATCAGGTTCTCAGATCTTCTTTGCAGGCCCTTCCTTGGGATTCCCAGAATCTACTTAAGGTTATTAATTTGGTCTTGTCTCTTCCAGTCTATAATAGCTGTGATGATTAATTTTATGTGTCAACTTGTGTGGGCCATGGTACCCAGATATTTAGTCAAATATTATTTTGGATGTGTCTATGAGGGTGTTTTGGAAGACATTTACATTTAAATCAGTGAACTTTGAGTAAATCAGATTGCCCCCCATAATGTGGGTGTGCCTCATCTAATCATCTGAACATCTGAGTAGAACAAAAGGCTAACCTCTTTAATGAGCAAGAGGAAACTTTCCAGCAGATTGTTTACAGACTTCATCTGTGACATCTGCTCTTCCTGGTTCTATAGCAGACTGCTTTTGGACTCAGCCCTCCAGCCTCCTGCGTCAGATATTGGAGTTGCCAAGCCTCACAGTTGCAATGAGCCAATTTCTTAAAATACATTTCTTCCTCTATAGATACACATCCTATTGGTTCTGTATCTCTGGAGAAGCTGGTGGGTAGGGATCTCAACGTGACTGGATAGGCTGTTGCCTAGAGGTCTTTGTTAGTACCTCATAATTATTGGTGGTAAAATGCCACTTAAACTGGTCTATTTCATACAGAACCAGAGCTTCATAGAAGAGGTTAAAAAAAAAAGTTTGGTTGACATTTACCCTAAAGAGAACTCATCTAAAATTATGAAAAATCAATTTTAATTATATGAAATAAAAATGAAATACAATTGCAACTGTGCACTATTAGGACAAAGGACATATTGTGTTGAATTTTTTGCATAATACATCTAACTAAACTTGTAACAGAAATATGACAGACTTTATGTTGATTTTGGCAGCATGAAGATTAGTATAGACATTTTGGCAAAAACAACAACAACACAATCAACAAAAAAAACTTTGACACTGTCATCAATTTTCTCAAAGAGCTTTTCAGTCTTTTGACATTCAAACCATTTTCTTTTGAAAACTTACATTGTTTTAACCCTTACTGATTTCCTGTGCTTCAATTGCTAACCAGTTTAATTGCCAGATTCTCATTTGTCAAGGTCTTGTGTAATATTTGAATATTTCCCCAAGATCATGTTCAATGGCTTCATCCAACTTGTCTTTTAAAAGCTTTGCAGTTTTCTCTTAAAAACTGAGAACTGAGGGTTGATGGGGGGGGGAGGGAGGAGAGGGTGGGTGATGGGTATTGAGGAGGGCACCTTTTGGGATGAGCACTGGGTATTGTATGGAAACCAATTTGCCAATAAATTTCATATATTGAAAAAAAAATAAAAGCTTTGCAGTTTTACTTGGAGAATAATTTGCCATACTTGCATTGTGCACTTGGCTTTTGCACATATCCGCAATTAAAGACTGTCCAAGAAGGACTTTGGCATGATGGGCTGAGATCAGAACTGATGTCAGACAGGGGTGATGAAGGTAGAAAGATATGGATGGCACTGGTTCATCATTGGTCAGTTCCTTAGTGCTTTGACTACTTTTGCTCATCTCTAGAATGAGTTATAACTGTAGTGACTCAGATAGTGACTGTAGTGACTCAGATAGAAAGATTAACAAGGACCCCTTCCAACCCAAGACCACTAGAGGACCTCAAATCTGGGTCTGTCCCTCTAGAGCTCTCCAAGACTGGCAGAGGTCTAATTCTAAATCATATGCTCTGCAGGTTGCTGACCCCTGCTTCATTTGTTAGCTTCCTAGAGACTTTTTATGGCTGTAGCTCCTATTCTGCATTAGCTTGCAATGAGTTGACTATATTTCAGATTTTAAAAGCTTGTCAAAAAAGTATGGGTCATGTTTCTTTTGGAACAGTTTACCAAGTTCTGCTATTTTATCTGGGATTTCCATAGAAATTCCTTCAGAGAGGGGCCTGTGTACTTGGTAATGTCTGTTGAGCAAGTTGATAGAGCTGATGAACTCAAGCTGCCACTTCAGACAGTCTTTGATTTTCTTTGTTTGGATACACGGTCACTTTCATCTAGAGCACACACACAGTTTTCAGGAGCTTAAGAGACTCCAATTTTAGCAAAATGGTATTTCAGCAAATAACTTTGAGAACCTGAGCTAATGTCCTATGACAAGATCTGAGGAAAAAATGCTGGTTGTTCTTTGTTGGGATTCAGCTCTCTTAGGAAGTAGCCATCTTTGCCCAAAGGTCTGTCTGGACAAAATTATCTGTGTATTTGGCCTTAGGTTTGATATAGTGATTAAGTGTGGTAGCCTCAGAGGACAAGACTGGGTTTAAACCCTGGATCTAGCATTTAGACATTTTATAATCTCAGTGTAGTCCTGTTATTGCTCAAGTCCTCAGTTCCATATTTGTAAATTGGGAACATTAATAGTGTTTGGCTTCTTAGGTTACTGTAAAGATTATAAAAGATAAAATATGTAAAGGGATAATACTAGATGTTCCCAAACTTTCTCAGTGTATAGGGTCCTCAGAGTTTCAGTAATTTTTCATGCTATCCACAGCCAAAAGAAATACCCAGTGGCACAGTAAGGATACACAAGGGTATCTCAGGTGTGTCTTATTATGGAAGTACATGAGAAGAACCTTCCATTTATTAAGTAGTTAGGTCCAAATACCTTAATACATGTTTCTGTCCCAACAACTTAGTGGCTGCTTGAAAAGGTAATACACATACATTGAAATAAAAAGTGTTTTCATTCTTAACCAGAGTTTCCTACCAATGTGATGTATGTTCCTGTTGGGAACTGCTCAACTTCACACACTTTGAAATCAGATTACACACTGCACTTTCATTTCCTGTTCTACTTTGTTTTTCCTGTGGTACTTGCTTTTTATCACAGTGCTTACAGAAAACCCAGCTTCACAAAGATTTAATGCCACTGAAAGGAATATATTGTGATTTCTTGTTGAGAGTATGAACCACTTTGAGTTAGTAGGTCTTGTGGTATTCTATACATGGAGAGTATCATGGTTTCCCTCATACTGCAAAATACGTCCTCCCCTACCCCCCCAGCTCCTCTGAGTTTGCTGTGGTGACCTGAAGCAGGACACCATTTGACAGCTTTCCTACCTTGGCTGCATGTGTCCTGAAAAGCTCTTCTGGTTGGTTTACACATATAACAGGCCTTGCTGGGGAGGATGACACTTGAGTAAACACAATAACAGGAGTATGTTATCTGTTAAATTATCATCACTTAGAATTATCTCTGGGAGAACAGCTGGTGGCTGCTTTACACAACACCATTCTGAATTCCTATTTTGTATGTATGGCACTCCTGAGAACACAATGTGAATGATGTCCCTTTGAGTTTTCAAAGTAGAGACCCTGGGTAATAAGGTTACAGACACTGCTAAATACTTCATGTGGATTGTCTCATTAAATCCTTTAGTAAACCTGCAGTAGGTTTAGGAGATGTAGTAGGGCTCAATAATAAAGTTATTTTTGGAGGTGTAAAGTTTGTGTCAAAATCTTGGCTCTGTTACTTAACCAATAGTGTAATCTTTATAAAGTTGCTTAAACTCTAAGTGCCTCAGTTTCTTCATCTAAAAAAAAATTGGGCTCGGGGTGCCTGGTTGGCTCAGTAGGTTAAGTGTCCGACTTTGGCTCGGGTCATGATCTCATGGTTCGTGGGTTTGAGCCCCGCATTGGGCTCTGTGCTGACCAGCTTAAAGCCTAAAGCCTGCTTTGGATTTTGTGTTTCCCTCCCTCTCTGCCCCTTCCATACTCATCTGTCTCTCAAAAATAAATAAACATTGAAAAAAATTAAAATAAAAATAAGATAAAAAAATAAAAATAATTGGGCTAATAATAGTCATCTACCTCACTGAATTATTATGAGGATAAATTACTCAATTCATATAAATTCCTTTGAACCATGCCTGATACCTCATAAATATTAACTTTTATTGTAACTGCCATTATTATCTTTATTTTATATAAATGCTACTACTTGAAATAGAATTGAGGCTTTAGAGATATTAAAAAGTTTGCATAAGTTTATAAGCCTAGTAAGCAGTGATGAAAGGAGTTGTCTTTCTCCAGTTACAGTACTCTGGGGAAAATTTTTATCTCCAATTTGAGAGGGCCAACTGTTACCTAATCTGGAAGAAAAGTTAAAAATCTCTGGACACTGATATACCCTTATAATTTAAACTCTTATGATTTATGAAATGTATGACCCATTTCCAACTTTGTTATCAGCTCTTTTTACACATAGCTCTCTAATTTTGCCAATCTGTGGCTCAATAGTAAATCAGTAGGACAGATTATATTGTAACATTTTGCCATGATCAGTTTGTTCATTATTTAAGGGAAGTCCAATGTCTACTCTTTCTTGTACTTTCCTCTCATGCAGCGAGACTACCAAGGCCAGAAAGGAAATTGTGGTGTATGGGTGTCCAGATTCTCTTGCATGAACCCATGCCTTCATGCGTTGGCGAATATCAAGGAATGGTTTCATCTTTCACAATATCTTTTAAGCACAGAGCTTAGTGAATAAATGGTAACAAAATTTCAGACTTTTGAATGAGAGAAGGGAGATAGGAATATGCAAAGCCTGGGCCTTTTGGGGAATATCATGGAAAGGATGCCCTGCTGAAAGGTGGGACAGTAGGGAGTGAAGGAGGAAGGACAGGAGAAAAGGGAACATTTACATTTTCTTTCATGATTAGCTTGGTCTGGCATTGATGACAGTCATTTGAAGGGGAAAATATAGAAGGAAAAGGTCACCTATATTTACTAATTTCCTGTGTCAGATATTGTGATACATATTTTCATATACTTAACCTTTTTTTTATTCTACAAAATAATACTGCAGTGTAAATACTATTTTTTTTTTTTAATTTTCTTTTCAACGTTTTTATTTTTTTTTTTGGGACAGAGAGAGACAGAGCATGAACGGGCGAGGGGCAGAGACAGAGGGAGACACAGAATCGGAAGCAGGCTCCAGGCTCTGAGCCATCAGCCCAGAGCCCGACGCGGGGCTCGAACTCACGGACCGCGAGATCGTGACCTGGCTGAAGTCGGACGCTTAACCGACTGCGCCACCCAGGCGCCCCGTGCAGTGTAAATACTATTAAACAGAAAATACTGTTGTGGAAATCTTGAAAGATTAAGTAGGTTGCTAAGGGCACTCAAGTACTGAATCTGGGGTTGCACAGAATCTGCCTCCTCATGTATTATGGGATACTTGAGAGGACTACTAAAATTGTTCATATTCATAGCACTATAGTGTGTTAAGTTGCAGGGTTAATTATGATCATCTATTCCCAACTCTGAGTCAAGCCACCGTGTTGATGGCTTGAAATTGTGAGAGTATTTATATTTCAGAAATTACCAAACATTGTTTGGTTTTCTGGAGTAATTTACCACCTTTCCTTGGAGGTGATGCATAATAGTAAAGCTTGGGATGGAGAGAGAGGTTTACCGTTATGTGGTAAAGAGAGAAAAAGGCATCTGTGAAAGGCAAAATGGAAAAGAAAAAACACAGGTGAGCCCTCAGGCAAATCAATTTTAGAGAAAACATAAATGGAAGCTGAAGACCTGGAAATTGATTCCCATGAAATTATGGTCCAGATGCCTATATTTTTCTTGGACAATCTTTGTGTACTCTCAGTGGTATGTATAATCTAATTTGAAGAGCACAAATGGAAAGATACAGTATTAAACAGAATAATAACACTAGTCCCTTTAAGTGACCCACAGTGTAATGAGAGAAGATAGATAAGAAAGTAGAAAACTAGAATATGGTGTAAATCATGGTGTAGAGCCCAGTCAGTTTCCTTTGATGTGGGGTGAGAAGTTTGCAAGGCCAAGGGGGTATATTCATCCAAAGCATATGGCCCTCTCCCAGTAGACCACATGACCTTTCAGGATCACTGGGATTTAGAAATCCAGGGCTGCACAGCCTCTTCCTGGGGTTTGATACCCTGAGGACACTTGTGTGCATCTGCTAGGCCTGAGGGGTTGGTAAGGGGTAGCTATGTAAGAGAAATGTGGGCAGAAGTTGAGATTGTGGGGTGGAGTGTCTATGCTATGCTATGCTATGCTATGCTAGCAGGAGCTAGGGATGAGACAAGAAGGGAGGAGGAAACTGGGTAGGGGGAAGGATCTTCCTGTGCAGGTTAAGTGCTGGCAGAGAAGTACAAATCTGAACCAGGCATTCCAAATTATGAAAGTATGTTTGTCAAGAAGAAAATAGAATATATTTAATAACTTGTTAGCTTGATTTATAGATTTCAAATAGTTAAGTATACAGTTTTCTTTGTTTAAAAATTTTTAATGTTTATTTTTGATAGAGAGAGAGCACAAACAGGGGAAGGGCAAAGAGAGAGACACAGAATCTGAAGTAACTTCAGGCTCTGAGTTCTCAGCACAGAGCCTGATGGAGGGCTTGAACTCACCGACCACGAGATTATGACCTGAGCTGAAATTGGATGCTTAACCTACTGAGTCACCCAGGCCCCCCAGTATGTAGTTTTCTACTCCTACAGGTCCTGAAAATGTTTGGATGGAAAGGTTAAGGGCTTGAAGATCAGATAGCAGTGAGATTATCAAAGGGTAAGGTTGTAGGAAGGGAAGCAACAACAGGGAATCCAGATAAGAAATGCAAAGTCATTGATAATTCAATGATAATTGATTATCAGTGGGAATAAAAGGAAGGGTGGGTTAGAGAAATATTTAAAATGTACAATCCACAGGGCTTATTTGTGACATTCAGATACATTAAGGAAGACATATAATTAACCAGTTTCATATTTGGGCCAGGATCTCAAGAAAGAAGTTGGGGCTCTCTATGAATTTGGAGGTTGTAGTTGTGTATAGGGGTAGCTGAAGTCATGGTGGGGGATGAGGTCACTTGAGAGGTAAGTAGCATAATGTGAAAAGAGTCCTGACACTAAATGCCCAGGGAGCAGCATTTAAAATACAGGTAGACAGGGGCACTTGGATGGCTCAATTAGTTAAGTGACCCACTTCAGCTTAGGTCATGATCTCATGGTTTGTGAGTCCGAGCCCTGTGTTGGGCTCTGTGCTGACAACTCAGAGCCTGACGCTGCTTTGGTTTTTGTGTCTTCCTCTCTCTCTCTCTTCCCTTCCCTTCCCCCGCTCACACTTGCACTCTCTCTCTCTCTCTCTCTTTCTCAAAATTAAATAAACATTGTTATTATTATTTTTAAATACAGGTAGAGAAAGGAGCTCTTGAAGGAGCCTGAGAATGAATGCTAGAGAGTGGGGGAGAAATCCTGAGAATATGGTATCAAGGAAACCAAAAGGAAAGTATCTTTAGGGAAGAAAGGTCAACAGTGTCAAATGTTGCAGAATTATCAGAGAAAATACTTATGGGATAGTGTCCATTGGATTTGGCAGTATTCCACATTGGTTTAAGCTGGTCAGTAAATATCCTTGAGTGACTATGTGTTGAACAGCAGGGATAAAGAAAATGTGTAAGGAAAGAAGTGACACAAAACTCATAGGATGTTACTCCAGCCATGCTTTTCTAAAATTTGAACTTAAATTGTGGTTATATTGTCAGGTATTTGTCACCAGCCAACAGCCTAGCACAACTCTAGGGATGGTAGAGATGTTAATATCTGGTAGCTTACTGATTTCTCAAGAAAGGAGAACATAAAATCAAAACGGACAAAATAAATTTCTGTCAAAATTTCAGGCAGAATTTTCTGAAATGTCAGTCAGTGTCATCTGCCCCCACATTTTTTTTCCCAAGCTTCCATTCTCCAGGAGATCCTACCCTTCCTTCACAAGCAGTATAAACCCTACTTCTCCAGAATTTCTCCTTCAGGTTTGCCCACTGCTCATTTGGCCTTTTTTTCATCTACTACTTTTGATACCTTGTGAACCATTATCCCACACTAGTAATATAGTTGCATTATCTAATTTCACCAGTAACATTTTAAGGGCCTTGTCATCTTATCTATTTCCCACAGTACCTAGTATTGTGGTTAGTAATATAAAATATATTTATATTTTCAAAGGATATATATAAAATATATAAAATATAAAATATGTTTTGGAAAGATATTTTATTAGCACAGGGCAGTAAACATGCCAAAAGGGGCTACTTCTTTGTCTTAGAAACAAACAACCATAGAATTTTAGAGCTGGGAGGAGCCTAGTCAAACTCCAGGGCCCATTTATGACTTGAGTTAAATGTTCAGAGTGAACATGTGAGCAGGGATTTGCAGCATTGTATGTTATGTGGAGTAAGTAGGTGGTAGCTTAGGAATGGTGACAGTCAGTCATTGGCTTCTGCCCTCACATTCATTCCTTGTCGTCTGTGAATGATCAGGAGGCTGACCCAGTAGATTGTGTTTCCCAGGCTTCCAGCTAAGTTCAGCCAAGGAGAGGTCAATGAGGGATTGGAGAATGGGAGAAAAGAACCACAATATTTTGCCCTGGCTCTGCTTTGGCTAATGTTCTTAGCTGTGGCTCTGTCTCCTCCATGCCCCCCTATCCTACTGGAAAGCCCGCTGTGGTTCCAGCTTTACCGATTTCTAAGCTTTTCCGTATCTACTTGTGGTGGTAGTGGTTTTCTGTGTTACTAATCTCTGGGTTGCCTCACCCATCTCTAGTTGGCTTTTAAACTATTCCATCACTGAATAAACCAGCTTCTTTTGTTACATTCCCCTTGTTTGAAATATGTGACATAAGGACAACCACAGAAATAAAGATATAAAGAAGGGGGTTGCCGTTTGAAGAAGAAACGAAAAACAGAGAAAAATTAATATTCTAAGAAAGAAATATAGGAATGGGTTACTAAAAACAACACGTGCAAAAACACTGAAAATAAATGTGAGACCTCACCAGAATTACTAGCAGCAAAAAGATTTTATCATTGGAGTAATTTGAGAATCGATTTCTCTGACTGAACTCAGTGGAGCCAGAAAAGAGACAAAGGACAGCTTGTGGTCTGGTGGAGATGAGCTGGGAAAATTGACTTTGGCACTCTGGCCCATGGAAGGAAATGAACTGTACCTAAGTACAGGAGTAGTAAAAAGAGGAATAAGCTGCCACTTGGATGAGCCTCAATTTTAACCTGGTGTCACTGAAGGGTCTTTAACATCATGGCACAGTTTCTACCTACACCACATTGGCAAGCAGAGCAGATAACTGTGGACAGTTACTAATGACAGAACAGAATTTCTAGATTAGCACCTCTTTGCCTTATTTGGGTATAAATCACCAGTGGATTCATTTCCCACCTAGAAAACCTCTTTCATCCAAAAATGGTCTTTAAACTCTGTAATTTTCCTGCTGTGGCCAATCTGAGTGCCGGTATTTATTTATTTTTAATGGTAGGGGTTCATGTTCCTTGAACTAGAAAGATGAGACTGTCCCAAGGGACATGTCCTAAGGACCATATTCCTAGAGGAAAGATAAAAATATTCTTATTTAAAAAATCCTAATTAATCGCTTTTTCTCACCAAATCAAGTTCAAGACTGCAGAAAATTAAAGCAAACTCCTGACCTGAAGAAGGATACATACATGGTAATTTAAAAAATGCAACCAAAGATCAAACTATAAATAAATAAATAAATAAATAAATAAATAAATAAGAGATGAATGGAAAGTTAAGCAGGGAGAGAAAAGAATCACAGAAAGGTATAGAGAGAGAAGTAAAAGGTAGATCAGAGGAGTGAAAAGTAATAGAGGAAAGAACTTTCTATCAAATTCAGCTTTTATGTAACATGGCCAAGGCAATATGGAGAAACGGGTTTTTACTCTGTTACCTTCAGCCTGGAGTGATCGAAGGTGGTTGGGACAGGTTCTGAGGTAGTGTCCTGTGATCTGGATTTTTATGAGGATTGATGAGATCATATAACAGCAATTATCTGTGAGTGCTATTTACTTATTTATTTATAATTATTTAAAAAGTAGCTTAAAACCAGAAGTTGAAATGTAGCTTTCTTGAAAATGTTCTAATTTTAATACAGTAATACTTTTAAATTTTTAAAAAAATTTTAAAGGTTTATTTTATGTGTGTGTGTGTGTGAGAGAGAGAGAGAGAGAGAGAGAGAGAATGCACATGGGGGAGGGGCAGAGAGAGAGGGAGGGAGAGAATCCCAACCAGGTTCTTCACTCATAGCACAGAACCCCACGCAGGACTGGAACTCATGACAGTAAGATCATGATAGAGCTGAAATCAAGAGTTGGTCGCTTAACAAACTGAGCTACCCAGGATCCCTTAGTAATGCTTTTTTAATCTGGTAGCCAGGATATGTACTATTCTACAAAAATGAATTTTCCAGATAACCAAAGCTTATATCACCATCAAATGAAAAAATATAATTTTACTAAATTTGATGTACATTTCTGATAAATGTCTGTATACCCTTAAATAAAAATACTGATCTTCATTTCACCTTTCCTTTATGACTCTGGATCATTATTATATAAGCAACATAGATTATGTTTTGCTGTAATGTAGTAATGTCTTCAGAAACCTGTTAAGGTTTATTATGTTATTTAACTCTAAACAAAGATGAAATATTCTAGATTTTTCTATTTTGAGCAAGCTCTCTGGTGTCTCTTCTCATGAGGCACTAATCCCATCATGAGAGCCTGACCCTTATAAACTCATCTAACCCTAATTACCTCCCCAAGGCTCCAGCTCTAAATACGACACACTGGGGTTAGGGACTTCCACATAGGACTTCTGGGGAGATACAGTTCAATCCATAGCACATACACATACATGTATTTTAATATAAATGGAACCATGCTACATTTATTCTTCTGCATCATGCCTTTTAATTTAAAATTATTTCTTTGAAGAAACATATTTGTGTGCTTCATTCTTTTTAGTAATGATGTACTAATCTGTGTCTTAAATTGATTAAATTTTGTTCAACCATTCCCCTGGTGATGAACATTTCATCTTTTCCAGATTTTGCTTTGTAAACATTATTGCAATAAATGTCTTCATACGGACAAATTTTGTGCACACTCCATTTTAGTAAGACACATTTTTAGATGGCCAAATAATATTCTAATTTGAAGTTTGAGAAATAATTCCAAGTTGATCTGTGAAAAATTTATGCCAGTTTTGTCACATTAGCAGTGTATGTGTTTCTATTGTTATTTTTTTTACAATATTGAGCATACTGGATATTATCCTTTTTTATACTTGCCAATTTTAGAATATGAAAAATAAATTTACTATTTATTTAATCTGTAGATATTTAGTTGTGGTTCAGGTTATAAATATTTTCATATGCTTATTAATCATCTAAATTTTTCCTTGATGAACTTCCAATTGTGTTCTTTGTCCATTTTTATAACAGGTTATCTTTTTTTGCTAAGAGGGCTTTTGCTTGTAATTTGCACTGCGAATATTTCTGTACAGTTTGACTTTTGCTTTTGACTTTTGCTCTTTAACTTCCAATAAATTTAAATTTTCATAGAGTTGGATTATTTATATTTTCTTTTGCATATTTTGGGTTTCATGTATTGCTTTAAAAGGCTGACAATAAAAAAAAATGTAGCCAAAGAGATGAAATCTGGGAACAGGCTAGCTTTCAAAGTATTGAAAGCTTTTAATCTTTGCAGTTTTCCTAGGAAATGATGCCTAGACATTCATTGGCTTTTTCAAATGCTTTTGTTTTCTGGCTTTCCTGGGGTTGAAAGTAGTTTGCTTGTAGGATTGGGATTATGTTGTGGCTTTTTGTGATATAAATGGAATGTTAATATTCTGCCAAGGGCAGCCTTTGCATTATTTGGTGACATTTCCACAGGATTCCTCAAAGAAGCCTGGGACCTGCAGGCTTCTACATTGTGTCAGAGTGGAACTGTTTTTTCAAATTTTGGAAAAATCACAGTCATTGCCTGTTAAGCCAGGGTTGTTCCGGTTTTGTGGATACTGATTAGTTAGGAATTTCTCAGAGATCAAATCTTATTTTGGTATTCTACTCCTGTCTTTTATTTTTAAAAAGGAAAAGAAAAGCACCATTCAAGTACTTTACAAACCTTACCTATGAACTGTTTTTACTTAACTTTTATATGAAAAAAAATATATAGCTATAGAATTTTTCTATATATGCCATAAATTCCTTTTTCTAGTTAATTTTCAACCTACAATATGATTTCAAATATCAAAACAAGGCTCAAGACTTGAGTAGAGCACCAGATCTCGAATTTACTGGTTAGATTTTTCTTTATAACCTCTGAGGTAGATTTCAGGAAAACAATTTTATAAATCCTAAAAGACCAGAGAACCTACAGCTACATATTAGTCAATATAAGTGGAAGTGCTGAGAACAGTTGTGGTTGTATTCTTTATTCTCTTAGTAGCTACTCGAAGACAGAGGGATTGTGCTAGACATTGGGATTCAGAGCTGAAGGTCTGAGTTCTCAAGAAGTTCATAAAGGAGACAAAATCTAAGAGATAAAATTTCATTTGTTTCTCTTCTTAATGTCTGAGTTTCCTCATTGGTCAAGTGGATCCTTGTGAGAACACAATAGTATTAATAGCTAATATTGTGTGTTCATCTGTACAGCGTTTTAAGCACATATCATGTGTTAATATATTAAATAATCCAAATAATCCCGTGACACAGATCCTTTGGTCTTCCCACCCTCCCAAATTGCTTGAGTGCTTACTACCTCTCTGCAAAGTAACTCCGTGTTCTCTTGGTTCTTGTGGAACCATTTTTTATTGTGGGCAGTGGCTTCTCGAATGCATGTAATTTTCTGAACCTTGCCACTAAGCTTGAGAAGAACCTCCACATACTGGCAGAAAGCCCTCAAACATTATTTTTAAGGGACTTGGTGTCAAGAGAGGTAATGAAAATACTCGTGGATTTATCTGTATGGAAGTGTCTTGAGTACTACATCTGACAATAAATGGATGTGAATTTTCAGCTCTATATCTTAGAAACCTACTCAAATTTAGTCTCTTTTCATATATTTCAGGAAGCTATTCCTTGAAAACTTAACACCCTATCCATGGCTAGCAAAATCTTTTAGCCCTCAAACTGGGTCTCTGCTGAACAGTACGTTGAGTATAAGCTGACCCAGCACAAAGCCCTGCTTTCCACACTAACAGTGACTATTAGCCAGGCTCTCAATTACAGTATCAACTTTTTGGAGGAAGGCTAGGAAAGAATCACACTTCCCTTATTCCCAGATACATCTGAAACAAGACACAGTGGTAGTCATTAACAATAAAGATGAGGTTAATTTGCTTTCACTCTAAATCTGAATGCTAAAGTAACCATTTAAATAGTGCCAAACAGTGGAAATAAGCAGAAAACTGAATTTGACCTTAAATGTACAGACCTGTGCCACTTGGCAAAACTTAACAGTCAGCAGTATTGAAATAACAGCAATTAATGCTTATATGTAAAATGAACCACAGTATGGTATGGGGCCAACCGAGCAATTTATCAAATTGAACCAATGTGACCCTAGAGATAGGAATATGTCCTATTTGAAATGAGGGAATGTAATTCCATAACATTTCATGTCTGAGTTCTTAAAACTCTTATAGCCTAAATCTCCTTCCTTGTTCCCCACATGCTGTCAGTCCTTGGAGTACTGATTGGTTGAGGAAACCCCCAGGGTGAACATGAACTGCCCAGTGGGGAAGAGTGGGAGAGGAAATGGTGAGGAGCCCTTTGGCTGTCCCGTGCTACTGCTGAGGAACAATGGGGCCATTCTTCTGGCTTGTGTGGTTTCTACACATTTGTTAACCCTGAATTATACACTACTCCTCTTAATCCTATAAGGTAGAAATGGACAATGGTTTCTAGAGATCTCTTTGGAAATAAATGAACTCTGTGTGAGTAAAACACAGCATTCTCATTAAGCTTCACTCATCTTATAGTGAGCAGGCACTATCGTTTTTGCCTCGGTCATGTGTTTGTGCAGCACACCATGTGCTCAGCCCTTAGCACTGGTGTGTCGTGCAGTGGGGTAAGTGTAGCTTGTAAGAGCCGTGGTGATGACATTTGGGCCAGTCCCTTGTAGGTTGTATATCCCTATGCGAATCATTTCATTGCAACTCAGTTTCATCATTTGTAAGATGGGTGTGGTGATCCTTACCTTGTAGAATTATTATGAGAAATAAGATTGTGTGTGTGTTTATGTATTTTACCCTAAAATGGCTCTGCTATTAATTGTCTCTCAACAAATAATTACCCCACTATTCTTACTAAAGACCCCCTTACTCAAGTCTGTTGCCCCACAGACTTAAAGTCTCGGTAAGGAAATAGGATATTTATTCATGAAATAGTGCTTAAGCAGGCCTTCCTTTCCACTTTTTCAAGGTGGAAGTCATTTTTCTCTTCTCCATATCCCTGTGCCAGTTTTTTGTCATTGAAATGGATCGCTGGGGAGCCCACACAGGGCTCTTGTAGGCATAGGACTAGGAGTGGGAGATTGGGTTCTATTCCAGACCTTCCCACTTCTCTGTTGGCTACCTTTGATCAAGTTCCTTAACTCTTGGGAGTCTCCATTTCCTCATTTATAAAATGGGAATAGTACCATAATCCTCTCCCAGGACTTTTGTGAGGATCAAGGAGGTCATGAAAACCAGAGTCCTGAAATGTCTTATAAAACACAAAGCATTATTAATATTCTGTTGTGGTTATTCATGAATATTCCTTATGCCTCAGACTAGGTAGATTCATAGCACAGTGATTTGAACAACCAGCTTTCAAAAGCTATGATCTAGGGAGGAAAACTTAATGTGAGAAACATGGTAAAGTAGCGATTAGATAAGAATTTCTAATACATCACTTCTTCTATTGAGACTTACTGCCTTTTTCTTTTTTTTTTTTTTAATTTTTTTTTTCAACGTTTATTTATTTTTGGGACAGAGAGAGACAGAGCATGAACGGGGGAGGGGCAGAGAGAGAGGGAGACACAGAATCGGAAACAGGCTCCAGGCTCTGAGCCATCAGCCCAGAGCCCGACGCGGGGCTCGAACTCATGGACCGCGAGATCGTGACCTGGCTGAAGTCGGACGCTTAACCGACTGCGCCACCCAGGCGCCCCTCTAACAGGGTTTTGATTTGGGGTAACCTCAATCCCAAAGTTGACTGGTTCTTTAAAGTGATGTTTTGATAGAATAGAATATGTTTGCCTCTAACCACATCACTAAGGGAAGTTATTGTTAACCGTTGTTAAACATACAGTTTGCCCATGTGAGAAGGCTCTTGATTACCAATTCTGAGAGACTGCTGCTTTTGACTTTCAATTGTGGCTTATATTTGAAACCACAGTCTTAAGATGTCTTCCAGTTAATAGACCTGCTGGACTCTGGCGGCCCAGTTTCAGCTGTTCTGGAAAACATGGAGTCATTCTTCTAAGCTCCCATCCTCAGGCCCTCCAAAGTGGATTTCTTACATATTACGTAGCGTATAAGTCAGACCATCAGACATACTATTCACCTAGTAGTTTTCACATGATGTAATGACTCCATATTTATTTATGTAGCTTTCATGAGCATGTAGCTTTCATGAAACATAACAGTGGTGAAAGAGAATATCTGAAAGTTCAGTTGCAATATAAATGACATGATTGATTAATATGCAATAATGGGTAACTGAATGTTTACTATGTGCCCCAAAGCAGTGGTGGAGAATTTCACATTATTTTTAATTTTTTTTAACGTTTATTTATTTTTTGAGACAGAGATAGAGCATGAACGGGGTGGGTCAGAGAGAGAGGGAGACACAATCTGAAACAGGCTCCAGGCTCTGAGCTGTCAGCACAGAGCTTGATGTGGGGCTCAAACCCATGAACTGCGAGATGGTGACCTGAGCTGAAGTCGGATGCTTAGCTGACTGAGCCACTCAGGCGCCCCGAGAATTTCACATTTATACTTCATCTATAATAATCCTGTAAGGGACCTATTATTATTTTTCCTTTATTAATAAGAAATATGAGGATCAAAGAAGTCAATTAATTTTTCCAGTGTCACATAGCTGCTCAATAAAGCAGCCAAATTATTAAATCTAATCATGAATCTACTTTTTCTAGACAGAACAGTTTTTTTTTTTGTTCTTTGTTTTTGTTTTGGCCTTTATATCTGTTTTCAGGAAACTAAAAAATTCTGCCCTGGCCTTTAAGCAATGTTTGAGGGACTTGCATTGTTCCAGGACACTGTAACCAGTGAAAGGCATACACAGAACTCTTTATACTACAGTGTATTTTTTTCAATGGAACATAAACTTTGTGGCTACTTTTAATCCGTATTTTAGCGAACCATTTTTTTCTATTTATTTGCCTTCCCTAGATCTCTGTATAATTCTGCAACAGAGCATATTTCTGTCAGAAAGGCAATCATAGATTAGTTTTTTAACTAATAAACTAAAAAAATGTATCTCCAGAAAAGGCTATCATAATTTAATTTTAGGTATAATCCAGTATTCCTAAATATAGGTGATTTGAAACTGTAATAAAAAAATACATATATATATTTGAGCACCTGTTTTTGGCTAACTGATTTTTCTGGATCAAACTTATCATTGTATAATGAAGGATTTACTTCAAAAAGGAGATTATTTTCTTTAACAATTCTTTAACTTATACAGTGTTTAGCAAAAATAGCATCATAGAATGGAATATTTTAAAAAATTAAAAGGTTCTTGAGGTATTTCCTGGAATACTTAATAAAATTTTGATTTGAAAACTAAGCCAGTACACTGTTTAGTTAAGGGTGTTTCCCTATGTTTTCATAATTTGAGACACTGCAAGAAAAATAGAATCTTTAAGTCTGGGAAGTAAATTATTTTCTCTTGAGCCAGGTCTTATATTGGTCAAAGTGCTGTCCTCATTTTCCTAGTGATTGATAGTAAGAGGTATGCCCCAGTGTCGCCGCTCTGTGTCAGATAGTAAGGGTCAAATGTACGTGGATATAGAGTCAAAAGCCTCTGTCCATGTTTTAGCAAACTTCACAGCCTTCCTATGGGCTAATTTATCATCAGGTCTAGCAGTTGTTACCAAATGTGAGAACATGATGAATGGGGATGAGAATCAGACTGAAGTGTTGGAGTGGTCTGCCCCAAATCGTGAATTTGGCCAAGTTTGTCCTGAATTCCTCTCCTCTTTTCTGCATTCCCTGCTCACTGTGACTAGTCTCTCGCTTACTCAGTGTTGACCCGGTATTCCTCCACGTCATGTCTTGCCCCGGTAAACTAGTTAAAGCTCAACTCTTCCTTGTCTCCTTCTATCCAAGATGGAAAGGATCTTACATCCTTCTCTGAGCCAGAAGCTTGACACGATTTGATTCTTTAAACAAACTGCAAGCAATATTAGAGGATATTGTTTCCAGGTTACACACGAGGCTCACATATATCAGGCAAAACACCCAACTCACAGCACTAGTAATTAGTGGGAACTAGTGATATGAACCCAGGTCTGTTTAATTGACAGTCATGTGCTTACTACCATGACATGCTGCTTCCCAATCTAACTTAACTATTTCACTTTTTTACTTCTTCAGAGGCCAGCAGAGTGTCTGGTAAGATCAACAAATGAACCAGCTCCAAACAAGGTGTTAATGGCTGATGTCAAGTCAGTGAGAGCATGGAGAAGGGCCACCATTTGTCTGCCAGTGTTTCTTCTTTCTGAGATCTCCTGTCTTGGCTCTTGTGTGATCAAGGCCAGTGTCCAGAACATAAGCCTTGATCTCAGAAGGTGAGTCTGTGACCCCTCATCCAGGGAGAAATTTCATTTTTAACTCTAAAAGTTCTTATTTGGTAAGCATCCTACCTGAAAGTATTTTCCTCTTTGATGATATTTGTGTTTAAAAAAAGCAGTCTCAGGGGCGCCTGGGTGGCTCAGTCGGTTAGGCGGCCGACTTGGGCTCAGGTCATGATTTCATGGTCTGTGAGTTCGAGCCCCGCGTCGGGCTCTGTGCTGACAGCTCAGAGCCTGGAGCCTGTTTTGGATTCTGTGTCTCCCTCTCTCTGACCCTCCCCCATTCATGCTCTGTCTCTGTCTCAAAAATAAATAAACGTTAAAAAAAATTAAAAAAAAAATAAAAGCAGTCTCAAGTGATGTCAGTGAGGTGACAGAATAGGAGTTTCCAGCCCTCATCCCTTCACAGAAACACTTATTTCACAATCATTCTTGTACAAAAATACATTTATGAGAGCTCTAGAATCCGGATGAGAGGTTGCAACACTCGTGGAACACAGAAATGAGAAAAGATACATTACAAAAATTGTATACATTAAGCATGTACAACTTTTTCCGTGTCAGTCATACCTTGATAAAGTGGTTTTAAGACGTAAATGCAACCATAATGTAATAAATGCAACCCAAAGTATGGAGGTGACCATCTCCATCTCATAGAGGTGACCTCCTATGCCACCTACACCATACAGAGGGCCCTTGCATTATCCTTGAAGTTCCATCAAGCCTAATTTCACTCAGCATCAGTGAATAACTGTAGAAATGTGAATGTGGCAAAGACAATTAGTACAAACTAAATATTTTATGTGTTTTCTAAATCTCTTCTCTTCCCTGGATTTAGGGCTATGTGAAAATTTAGGCCATTGAACTGTGAGTAGGAGTTAAAAGTGTTCTTCCTCTGTCTCTTGTTCTCTGCTTAAGGAAAGGGAGAGGAGACCTGGATCCCTGAGTTACTGAATGAAGGGATGCTGTCCTGGAAAACTTGTCCCATTCACATCAGACTTTACCTGAGAGACAAAAGAATTGTGGTTTTGTTAAGCCACTGAAATTTTAGTGTTTATTCATTATATAGCATAGTCTATTATATTCTGAAGAACATGGAGATTTTGTGCAAAATGCCCTCCTCATTCTCAGGATATATGCTCTTTGGACTTACCTTTTAGAAACAGACTTGTTATTTGGAGTAAACTCCTGCCCAAGCCTCTGGAATTTATTTCAGCTTTATAATGACAGTCTTTGAGAACCTTCAAACAGAGGTCAAGTTTATATGAATACTTACATGGTTGAGTATTGAGGATATTGAGTAATGAAGAACAAAGTTAGTTGTAGTTGTAGCTTATAGGTAATAACTGTGACTGTGTTATAAATGCTGTGATTTTCCCCATCCCTCCAAATCAACCAGTAAAGGCTGATGTTTTACATAGAAGCCAACTTTGCAAACACCGCTTCCCCACATTGAAATGGCTTGTATGACAGAGCTGCTATTTAACAAGAGATGCTACAATGGTCTATATTGGGTAGTTCTGGCTTTGGCACTGGCTTCTCTTCTTAGTAATTTTCAGGGTTAAAGTAAATGCTATTTTCAGTATTATTCTTACAAAAGGAAGAATAAAAAATTAGATCACAATAAAGGAAGGTTACACCTTTGATCCCAACTCTCCCTGGGCTACTTGGCCATGAAATTCCTATGTGTTTGACAGAAGGCGGTCTGCCTTGCAGCCTCCAAACTTCATGTCATGCTCCAAGGAATATGCAAATGGCAAGGATGCCAGATGCAGTAACCACAGTTTTTCTGGGCTGAAGATTTGGGGTAAAATGCAAACGACAGATCATGTGTTTTTTTTTTTCTTTCTCTCACTGAAGTTCTTCCTCAATACTTTCTATTAGCTGAGGCTTTCTCCTCCTTTCAAATTGAAACTTTTTACCCCTAGACTTTTTTCATTAGGCATTTTGGGCTTTGTCTATAATAGTTTTTAGCCTCATCTCCCAAGAGATTTCTTTTCTGCCATGGTAAAGGTCTGTGCAGTCTGATCAGGCTAAGCTTTTGAATTCACTGCCTTGTTTGTGTTGAAACTTATTGTACCAACAACATTTACTGTCTCTCCTTCTCTTTTTAAATTTCTTGATGTTTCGGTTATGTCCACAAGGGTCCAGATAAAGCTCCTCACACGTGACTGTCCTGGCTGAATTGTAGAATCCATCCTGCTCACGTTCTCCTGAACTAAGTGAATTCTCAGGTTCCATCTGTTGTGTTTTTGGAGGGAGACAACAAAAGCAAATCCTAAGCAGACATGGTAGGGTCACTTCAGGATCCAAGTTCAGGAGAAGAGCCAGAAAATGGTTTTACTGCCTTTTGGAACCACCTAAGTCCTGCCTCTTTTGAAGGCTATTTAGAAATGGCACTGATATGTTTTGAAAGCAGGGAATTCACAATACCTATGAAATGTTATAAAGCTACTCAGAGGGCTGAGTGGACTTGATACATTTCTTTCAATGAGGAGAAATTATGTCACCTCTAAATGTTTACTCATTGTCCTTTACCCACACTTCTGGACTTCTGTGGGGGCGGTGCTTAGACCCCAGACTCACTAGGATTTTACAGGGTGATTCTGAGAAGGGAGAAGTGGTAGCTTGTCTGTCGTGATTGTTTTTATGTATTGCTTCATGACAACAGACTGTCATGGATGTCATGACAGGTCATGAACTATAATGATTTATCAAACCCTGGTCAAGAATGGACTGCAGTGGAGTCACACATTAGAGGGAGGATTACATTCCAAAGGTGGTGAGTCAGTGAGAATCACAGAGAGGCAGAGTAATTCTTGGAAAGCTTTAAGGAAGATGCTCCATTGGAAACTAAGATAGAGCCAGTTTTCCTTCTGGTTTTCAAGCAGATGAGCACCAGATGAAGAGGTTGGCTTATTTGGGGGTGGGGGCATGCTCTTCCAAAAATATGTATTTTTAAATACTCCAATCATACTTAGGGGAAAGCAGATTTGCCTCAAACATCTCTGGGGCATTTTCTTATTGAAGGAAAGGCAAGCAGATTGCCCTCAATTGCAGTCTCCATTGCAAACTCAATTCCCACGTTCATATGCCTAGATTTGTGTAATTACATGGACATGTGGTGTGGCTTCAAGACAGTTCCTAGAAGAAAGGTGGCCATTCCCCAGTTTTGAGAGATAGGAAGACGTCTGGAGTCTGCCCTGCTGGATGTCAGTATTGAGGACAGCACAAGTGTTGTAAACAAGGGATTAGGAAGTATATCTTCACTGAGGAATCAAAATCCCCATCTTCTGAATGAGCCTTTGTACAGAGGCTACTGAGATGTGCAGGGGCAATGAGGTTTCTGTGGAGAAAATCTCTAGTTAACTATATTGGAGCTGAAGGTCTAAGTGGATGCGCTGTTAATAATTGCCAGTTCAGGAGACACACTCAAGGGAACATTCTCCTAAAATGTAGAGAGGTTAGGTAGGGCTATGGGTGCCCTGAAACACTAAGACTCTTGATCCTTCAGTATCAGAGTTCTGAGCATATGATGTAGAAAAGCAACAATGGCAGGGAGAAGTATCTGCATTACGGTCCTTGGCGAGGAATACTCTCTTTCTTGGAATTTTAAAAGTTGTTTGGGAAAGCTACACTGAAAGGGCCCATTATTTTGTTACTGTAAGTAACTTTGATGATTTCCAATGCAACCAGTAGAATCTCTTTCTAATACTTTTCCTGTGCCAGAGTAGTTGCAGGTGGCATCATTGAGCTGCTAAGAAGAGACATTTCTACAGGTTTCTGGGTAGAATTTGAATGAAAGAAGTCTGGTTCTCTTGTCCAGGGACATCATGCTATAATCGGGGCCGGGGGACAGGATGTCTAGTGAATCGTGTCCTCCAGACTTCATCCCCTAGAAGGTATACCTGTGAAGCTGCCTCACCAGCCACACTGGTGATGCTATTTTTTTGTGAGAAGGAAAATTTGAGACAGCCTAATAGTTTTGATTCTTTGACATATCAGTGGCATGGCTGCTATGTGGCCTCTGGCTCACACTTAACTAGTAATGCCAACGAGCAAGTTTGTATGTAATAATCCCATATTTTCATTTCTATTAAATCAAACATCATCAATTTAAATGAGAAACAAAAAAATTTTACTCATGTGTTGAGAGACCCCAGATTTGGTTCTGAATTGCTTCTAAACTTAGATGAATGAAGGAGGGAGAATCATAACAATTCAGAGGTTTTTTGTTTTTGTTTTTGTTTTTGTTTTTCCTTTATAAAATAAGGTAGTAGAGGGTGAGGTGATAGGTGGTGGGGTTTGGCTTGCCTAAGTTCTCTTCCTGGGCTAGCATTCTGCGGGTCTTTGATGAGCAGCTCTCCTTGCATAGAATACAGACAAAATGTGTTCTGAAGCATGTTTTTTACCAAATGGCTCTTGCTGGAAGATTTCTCTGTCGATAGCTATGGTTTTATATTTTAGACTTTAGTAAATGAAAAGATCCATGTACTCCTTAATAATTCCTATGCCAATAGGTTTCTGATGAGCAGTGTGGCTCCAGAGCCAGAGTTTGTGAACAACTGAGGGCAAATAGGTCTATTAGTTGGCTGATGCCAAGTTGTAAAAGAAGGTGAGTGATAATAACTGAGTACTGACTATGTGCCAGGCATTCTACTTCCTGCTCTACCTGCCTTGTTTTGTTAATGTTCACAATAATTTTATGAGTTCAGAATTATTTTGATCTCATTTCATAGATGGTTGTAATGAGGCTTAGAGAGTAACTTGCCCAAGCTCGCAGAGCAAGTAGGTGGCCGAGGCAGGATTTGAATGCAGGTTGCTTGTTGCCGGGAAGACTTTTAAACATAGTGTGATGGTCTGTTGACTTCTTATGTTTATTGCATTAAACTGTTTTCTGCAGTGCTTTAGGAAAATTGAAAATATCTTAAGAAGCTACATGTGATAAATGTTTTAAAATTCCCATCTAAAAACAAGCGTGTAACTTAACCAACCTCTAAAAAATTTATATAAACTTACCGTACAATAAAATGTTGTACCAATTTTAAATTAAACAGATTAAAATAAACATTCAGTTTAATTCCCAGAACTGTCAGCTACTCACTGTTCTGTCAGTTAGACACTATTAGCTATTTGTGTGTTCAGGAGTTTTATAAAGTTAACTACCAGCCCCTTCGTGTTTTGAATGTTACTATGGATGCTGCTACTTTGCTCTGCTTTGAGAAATGCTGTCAGAAAGAGACAAGCACACACAGCTGAACCGATGGTTTTTCCAATGAAATGCTGTTAAATGGAAGGTCAGCTTAGTGTTAATTACTGTTGATGAAGACTCTGCCCACAGTGAAACTGCCTCTAACAGTTTCACAAGTCACCCTTTCTTGCATGTGTATTTAAAAACGCCAAAGAAAAGCCAATGTCAACAACAGTGTTTTCATGTAGGCTA